>NC_084476.1:51268342-51628275 GCF_027409185.1 Cynocephalus volans | reverse complement strand
AACACACTTTTCCAAGCCTGTTGGAAGGCATTTGCAGTTTCATTTCGCGTCTAATTTCCCAAACCAAACTGCTTGCAGCTCTAACTCCCTTCTAACTACCACTTCTTCGGTTCAGTGAGATATGCTGGATTCTAAACGGAGAAGCTTCTCTGACGCTTTTTCACAGAGATTTTGAAACTGAAATCTCCCATGCCGTTTCTACCATTGGCAGCAATGGGCTTCCCCATAGAACTTGCCAACCTGAATTCCTACAGGCTAGATGTGAGAGGCACATTCTGCTGCTCCCTCCCTAACAGTTAAGCTTGCTTCTGAAACCTCAACCTCCGGGGACTCTGTTTGGCAGAGATATAGAACACACTTTTCCAAGCCTGTTGCAAGGCCTTAGCAGTGTCATTTCGCATCTAATTTCCCAAACCAAACTGCTTGCAGCTCTAACTCCCTTCTAACTACCACTTCTTCGGTTCAGTGAGATATGCTGGATTCTAAAAGGAGAAGCTTCTCTGACGCTTTTTCACAGAGATTTTGAAACTGAAATCTCCCATGCCGTTTCCACCATAGGCAGCAATGGGCTACCCCATAGAACTTGCCAACCTGAATTCCTAAAGGCTAGATGTGAGAGGCACATTCTGCTGCTTCCTCCCTTAGAGTTAAACTTGCTTCAGAAAGCTCAACCTCCGGGGAGTTTGTTTGGCATAGATATAGAACACACTTTTCCAAGCCTGTTGGAAGGCATTTGCAGTTTCATTTCGCGTCTAATTTCCCAAACCAAACTGCTTGCAGCTCTAACTCCCTTCTAACTACCACTTCTTCGGTTCAGTGAGATATGCTGGATTCTAAACGGAGAAGCTTCTCTGACGCTTTTTCACAGAGATTTTGAAACTGAAATCTCCCATGCCGTTTCCACCATAGGCAGCAATGGGCTTCCCCATAGAACTTGCCAACCTGAATTCCTACAGGCTAGATGTGAGAGGCACATTCTGCTGCTTCCTCCCTTAGAGTTAAACTTGCTTCTGAAAGCTCAACCTCCGGGGAGTTTGTTTGGCAGAGATATAGAACACACTTTTCCAAGCCTGTTGGAAGGCATTTGCAGTTTCATTTCGCGTCTAATTTCCCAAAGCAAACTGCTTGCAGCTCTAACTCCCATCTAACTACCACTTTTTCGGTTCAGTGAGATATGCTGGATTCTAAACGGAGAAGCTTCTCTGACGCTTTTTCACAGAGATTTTGAAACTGAAATTTCCAAACCCGTTTCCAACGAAGGCGCCAATGGGCTTCCCCATAGAACTTGCCAACCTGAATTCCTACAGGCTAGATGTGAGAGGCACATTCTGCTGCTTCCTCCCTTAGAGTTAAACTAGCTTCTGAAAGCTCAACCTCCGGGGAGTTTGTTTGGCAGAGATATAGAACACACTTTTCCAAGCCTGTTGGAAGGCATTTGCAGTTTCATTTCGCGTCTAATTTCCCAAACCAAACTGCTTGCAGCTCTAACTCCCTTCTAACTACCACTTCTTCGGTTCAGTGAGATATGCTGGATTCTAAACGGAGAAGCTTCTCTGACGCTTTTTCACAGAGATTTTGAAACTGAAATCTCCCATGCCGTTTCCACCATAGGCAGCAATGGGCTTCCCCATAGAACTTGCCATCCTGAATTCCTAAAGGCTAGATGTGAGAGGCACATTCTGCTGCTTCCTCCCTTAGAGTTAAACTTGCTTCAGAAAGCTCAACCTCCGGGGAGTTTGTTTGGCAGAGATATAGAACACACTTTTCCAAGCCTGTTGGAAGGCATTTGCAGTTTCATTTCGCGTCTAATTTCCCAAACCAAACTGCTTGCAGCTCTAACTCCCTTCTAACTACCACTTCTTCGGTTCAGTGAGATATGCTGGATTCTAAACGGAGAAGCTTCTCTGACGCTTTTTCACAGAGATTTTGAAACTGACATTTCCAAACCCGTTTCCAACGAAGGCGCCTATGGGCTTCCCCATAGAACTTGCCAACCTGAATTCCTACAGGCTAGATGTGAGAGGCACATTCTGCTGCTTCCTCCCGTAGAGTTAAACTAGCTTCTGAAAGCTCAACCTCCGGGGAGTTTGTTTGGCAGAGATATAGAACACACTTTTCCAAGCCTGTTGGAAGGCATTTGCAGTTTCATTTCACGTCTAATTTCCCAAACCAAACTGCTTGCAGCTCTAACTCCCTTCTAACTACCACTTCTTCGGTTCAGTGAGATATGCTGGATTCTAAACGGAGAAGCTTCTCTGACGCTTTTTCACAGAGATTTTGAAACTGAAATCTCCCATGCCGTTTCCACCATAGGCAGCAATGGCCTTCCCCATAGAACTTGCCAACCTGAATTCCTACAGGCTAGATGTGAGAGGCACATTCTGCTGCTTCCTCCCTTAGAGTTAAACTTGCTTCTGAAAGCTCAACCTCCGGGGAGTTTGTTTGGCAGAGATATAGAACACACTTTTCCAAGCCTGTTGGAAGGCATTTGCAGTTTCATTTCGCGTCTAATTTCCCAAAGCAAACTGCTTGCAGCTCTAACTCCCATCTAACTACCACTTTTTCGGTTCAGTGAGATATGCTGGATTCTAAACGGAGAAGCTTCTCTGACGCTTTTTCACAGAGATTTTGAAACTGAAATTTCCAAACCCGTTTCCAACGAAGGCGCCAATGGGCTTCCCCATAGAACTTGCCAACCTGAATTCCTACAGGCTAGATGTGAGAGGCACATTCTGCTGCTTCCTCCCTTAGAGTTAAACTAGCTTCTGAAAGCTCAACCTCCGGGGAGTTTGTTTGGCAGAGATATAGAACACATTTTTCCAAGCCTGTTGGAAGGCATTTGCAGTTTCATTTCGCGTCTAATTTCCCAAACCAAACTGCTTGCAGCTCTAACTCCCTTCTAACTACCACTTCTTCGGTTCAGTGAGATATGCTGGATTCTAAACGGAGAAGCTTCTCTGACGCTTTTTCACAGAGATTTTGAAACTGAAATCTCCCATGCCGTTTCCACCATAGGCAGCAATGGGCTTCCCCATAGAACTTGCCAACCTGAATTCCTACAGGCTAGATGTGAGAGGCACATTCTGCTGCTTCCTCCCTTAGAGTTAAACTAGCTTCTGAAAGCTCAACCTCCGGGGAGTTTGTTTGGCAGAGATATAGAACACACTTTTCCAAGCCTGTTGGAAGGCATTTGGAGTTTCATTTCGCGTCTAATTTCCCAAACCAAACTGCTTGCAGCTCTAACTCCCTTCTAACTACCACTTCTTCGGTTCAGTGAGATATGCTGGATTCTAAACGGAGAAGCTTCTCTGACGCTTTTTCACAGAGATTTTGAAACTGAAATCTCCCATGCCGTTTCTACCATTGGCAGCAATGGGCTTCCCCATAGAACTTGCCAACCTGAATTCCTACAGGCTAGATGTGAGAGGCACATTCTGCTGCTCCCTCCCTAAGAGTTAAGCTTGCTTCTGAAAGCTCAACCTCCGGGGACTCTGTTTGGCAGAGATATAGAACACATTTTTCCAAGCCTGTTGCAAGGCCTTTGCAGTGTCATTTCGCATCTAATTTCCCAAACCAAACTGCTTGCAGCTCTAACTCCCTTCTAACTACCACTTCTTCGGTTCAGTGAGATATGCTGGATTCTAAACGGAGAAGCTTCTCTGACGCTTTTTCACAGAGATTTTGAAACTGAAATCTCCCATGCCGTTTCCACCATAGGCAGCAATGGGCTTCCCCATAGAACTTGCCAACCTGAATTCCTACAGGCTAGATGTGAGAGGCACATTCTGCTGCTTCCTCCCTTAGAGTTAAACTAGCTTCTGAAAGCTCAACCTCCGGGGAGTTTGTTTGGCAGAGATATAGAACACACTTTTCCAAGCCTGTTGGAAGGCATTTGCAGTTTCATTTCGCGTCTAATTTCCCAAACCAAACTGCTTGCAGCTCTAACTCCCTTCTAACTACCACTTCTTCGGTTCAGTGAGATATGCTGGATTCTAAACGGAGAAGCTTCTCTGACGCTTTTTCACAGAGATTTTGAAACTGAAATCTCCCATGCCGTTTCTACCATTGGCAGCAATGGGCTTCCCCATAGAACTTGCCAACCTGAATTCCTACAGGCTAGATGTGAGAGGCACATTCTGCTGCTCCCTCCCTAACAGTTAAGCTTGCTTCTGAAACCTCAACCTCCGGGGACTCTGTTTGGCAGAGATATAGAACACACTTTTCCAAGCCTGTTGCAAGGCCTTAGCAGTGTCATTTCGCATCTAATTTCCCAAACCAAACTGCTTGCAGCTCTAACTCCCTTCTAACTACCACTTCTTCGGTTCAGTGAGATATGCTGGATTCTAAAAGGAGAAGCTTCTCTGACGCTTTTTCACAGAGATTTTGAAACTGAAATCTCCCATGCCGTTTCCACCATAGGCAGCAATGGGCTACCCCATAGAACTTGCCAACCTGAATTCCTAAAGGCTAGATGTGAGAGGCACATTCTGCTGCTTCCTCCCTTAGAGTTAAACTTGCTTCAGAAAGCTCAACCTCCGGGGAGTTTGTTTGGCATAGATATAGAACACACTTTTCCAAGCCTGTTGGAAGGCATTTGCAGTTTCATTTCGCGTCTAATTACCCAAACCAAACTGCTTGCAGCTCTAACTCCCTTCTAACTACCACTTCTTCGGTTCAGTGAGATATGCTGGATTCTAAACGGAGAAGCTTCTCTGACGCTTTTTCACAGAGATTTTGAAACTGAAATCTCCCATGCCGTTTCCACCATAGTCAGCAATGGGCTTCCCCATAGAACTTGCCAACCTGAATTCCTACAGGCTAGATGTGAGAGGCACATTCTGCTGCTTCCTCCCTTAGAGTTAAACTTGCTTCTGAAAGCTCAACCTCCGGGGAGTTTGTTTGGCAGAGATATAGAACACACTTTTCCAAGCCTGTTGGAAGGCATTTGCAGTTTCATTTCGCGTCTAATTTCCCAAAGCAAACTGCTTGCAGCTCTAACTCCCATCTAACTACCACTTTTTCGGTTCAGTGAGATATGCTGGATTCTAAACGGAGAAGCTTCTCTGACGCTTTTTCACAGAGATTTTGAAACTGAAATTTCCAAACCCGTTTCCAACGAAGGCGCCAATGGGCTTCCCCATAGAACTTGCCAACCTGAATTCCTACAGGCTAGATGTGAGAGGCACATTCTGCTGCTTCCTCCTTTAGAGTTAAACTAGCTTCTGAAAGCTCAACCTCCGGGGAGTTTGTTTGGCAGAGATATAGAACACACTTTTCCAAGCCTGTTGGAAGGCATTTGCAGTTTCATTTCGCGTCTAATTTCCCAAACCAAACTGCTTGCAGCTCTAACTCCCTTCTAACTACCACTTCTTCGGTTCAGTGAGATATGCTGGATTCTAAACGGAGAAGCTTCTCTGACGCTTTTTCACAGAGATTTTGAAACTGAAATCTCCCATGCCGTTTCCACCATAGGCAGCAATGGGCTTCCCCATAGAACTTGCCATCCTGAATTCCTAAAGGCTAGATGTGAGAGGCACATTCTGCTGCTTCCTCCCTTAGAGTTAAACTTGCTTCAGAAAGCTCAACCTCCGGGGAGTTTGTTTGGCAGAGATATAGAACACACTTTTCCAAGCCTGTTGGAAGGCATTTGCAGTTTCATTTCGCGTCTAATTTCCCAAACCAAACTGCTTGCAGCTCTAACTCCCTTCTAACTACCACTTCTTCGGTTCAGTGAGATATGCTGGATTCTAAACGGAGAAGCTTCTCTGACGCTTTTTCACAGAGATTTTGAAACTGACATTTCCAAACCCGTTTCCAACGAAGGCGCCTATGGGCTTCCCCATAGAACTTGCCAACCTGAATTCCTACAGGCTAGATGTGAGAGGCACATTCTGCTGCTTCCTCCCGTAGAGTTAAACTAGCTTCTGAAAGCTCAACCTCCGGGGAGTTTGTTTGGCAGAGATATAGAACACACTTTTCCAAGCCTGTTGGAAGGCATTTGCAGTTTCATTTCGCGTCTAATTTCCCAAACCAAACTGCTTGCAGCTCTAACTCCCTTCTAACTACCACTTCTTCGGTTCAGTGAGATATGCTGGATTCTAAACGGAGAAGCTTCTCTGACGCTTTTTCACAGAGATTTTGAAACTGAAATCTCCCATGCCGTTTCCACCATAGGCAGCAATGGGCTTCCCCATAGAACTTGCCAACCTGAATTCCTACAGGCTAGATGTGAGAGGCACATTCTGCTGCTTCCTCCCTAACAGTTAAGCTTGCTTCTGAAAGCTCAAACTCCGGGGACTCTGTTTGGCAGAGATATAGAACACAATTTTCCAAGCCTGTTGGAAGGAATTTGCAGTTTCATTTCGCGTCTAATTTCCCAAACCAAACTGCTTGCAGCTCTAACTCCCTTCTAACTACCACTTCTTCGGTTCAGTGAGATATGCTGGATTCTAAACGGAGAAGCTTCTCTGACGCTTTTTCACAGAGATTTTGAAACTGAAATTTCCAAACCCGTTTCCAACGAAGGCGCCAATGGGCTTCCCCATAGAACTTGCCAACCTGAATTCCTACAGGCTAGATGTGAGAGGCACATTCTGCTGCTTCCTCCCTTAGAGTTAAACTAGCTTCTGAAAGCTCAACCTCCGGGGAGTTTGTTTGGCAGAGATATAGAACACACTTTTCCAAGCCTGCTGGAAGGCATTTGCAGTTTCATTTCGCGTCTAATTTCCCAAACCAAACTGCTTGCAGCTCTAACTCCCTTCTAACTACCACTTCTTCGGTTCAGTGAGATATGCTGGATTCTAAACGGAGAAGCTTCTCTGACGCTTTTTCACAGAGATTTTGAAACTGAAATCTCCCATGCCGTTTCCACCATAGGCAGCAATGGGCTTCCCCATGGAACTTGACAACCTGAATTCCTACAGGCTAGATGTGAGAGGCACATTCTGCTGCTTCCTCCCTTAGAGTTAAACTTGCTTCTGAAAGCTCAACCTCCGGGGAGTTTGTTTGGCAGAGATATAGAACACACTTTTCCAAGCCTGTTGGAAGGCATTTGCAGTTTCATTTCGCGTCTAATTTCCCAAACCAAACTGCTTGCAGCTCTAACTCCCTTCTAACTACCACTTCTTCGGTTCAGTGAGATATGCTGGATTCTAAACGGAGAAGCTTCTCTGACGCTTTTTCACAGAGATTTTGAAACTGAAATCTCCCATGCCGTTTCCACCATAGGCAGCAATGGGCTTCCCCATAGAACTTGCCAACCTGAATTCCTACAGGCTAGATGTGAGAGGCACATTCTGCTGCTCCCTCCCTAACAGTTAAGCTTGCTTCTGAAACCTCAACCTCCGGGGACTCTGTTTGGCAGAGATATAGAACACACTTTTCCAAGCCTGTTGCAAGGCCTTAGCAGTGTCATTTCGCATCTAATTTCCCAAACCAAACTGCTTGCAGCTCTAACTCCCTTCTAACTACCACTTCTTCGGTTCAGTGAGATATGCTGGATTCTAAACGGAGAAGCTTCTCTGACGCTTTTTCACAGAGATTTTGAAACTGAACTCTCCCATGCCGTTTCCACCATAGGCAGCAATGGGCTTCCCCATAGAACTTGCCAACCTGAATTCCTAAAGGCTAGATGTGAGAGGCACATTCTGCTGCTTCCTCCCTTAGAGTTAAACTTGCTTCTGAAAGCTCAACCTCCGGGGAGTTTGTTTGGCAGAGATATAGAACACACTTTTCCAAGCCTGTTGGAAGGCATTTGCAGTTTCATTTCGCGTCTAATTTCCCAAACCAAACTGCTTGCAGCTCTAACTCCCTTCTAACTACCACTTCTTCGGTTCAGTGAGATATGCTGGATTCTAAACGGAGAAGCTTCTCTGACGCTTTTTCACAGAGATTTTGAAACTGAAATTTCCAAACCCGTTTCCAACGAAGGCGCCAATGGGCTTTCCCATAGAACTTCCCAACCTGAATTCCTACAGGCTAGATGTGAGAGGCACATTCTGCTGCTTCCTCCCTTAGAGTTAAGCTAGCTTCTGAAAGCTCAACCTCCGGGGAGTCTGTTTGGCAGAGATATAGAACACACTTTTCCAAGCCTGTTTTAAGGCATTTGCAGTTTCATTTCGCGTCTAATTTCCCAAACCAAACTGCTTGCAGCTCTAACTCCCTTCTAACTACCACTTCTTCGGTTCAGTGAGATATGCTGGATTCTAAACGGAGAAGCTTCTCTGACGCTTTTTCACAGAGATTTTGAAACTGAAATTTCCCATGCCGTTTTCACCATAGGCAGCAATGGGCTTCCCCATAGAACTTGCCAACCTGAATTCCTACAGGCTAGATGTGAGAGGCACATTCTGCTGCTTCCTCCCTTAGAGTTAAACTTGCTTCTGTAAGCTCAACCTCCGGGGAGTCTGTTTGGCAGAGATATAGAACACACTTTTCCAAGCCTGTTGGAAGGCATTTGCAGTTTCATTTCGCGTCTAATTTCCCAAACCAAACTGCTTGCAGCTCTAACTCCCTTCTAACTACCACTTCTTCGGTTCAGTGAGATATGCTGGATTCTAAACGGAGAAGCTTCTCTGACGCTTTTTCACAGAGATTTTGAAACTGAAATCTTCCATGCCGTTTCCACCATAGGCAGCAATGGGCTTCCCCATAGAACTTGCCAACCTGAATTCCTACAGGCTAGATGTGAGAGGCACATTCTGCTGCTTCCTCCCTAACAGTTAAGCTTGCTTCTGAAAGCTCAACCTCCGGGGACTCTGTTTGGCAGAGATATAGAACACAATTTTCCAAGCCTGTTGGAAGGAATTTGCAGTTTCATTTCGCGTCTAATTTCCCAAACCAAACTGCTTGCAGCTCTAACTCCCTTCTAACTACCACTTCTTCGGTTCAGTGAGATATGCTGGATTCTAAACGGAGAAGCTTCTCTGACGCTTTTTCACAGAGATTTTGAAACTGAAATCTCCCATGCCGTTTCTACCATTGGCAGCAATGGGCTTCCCCATAGAACTTGCCAACCTGAATTCCTACTGGCTAGATGTGAGAGGCACATTCTGCTGCTTCCTCCCTTAGAGTTAAACTAGCTTCTGAAAGCTCAACCTCCGGGGAGTTTGTTTGGCAGAGATATAGAACACACTTTTCCAAGCCTGTTGGAAGGCATTTGCAGTTTCATTTCGCGTCTAATTTCCCAAACCAAACTGCTTGCAGCTCTAACTCCCTTCTAACTACCACTTCTTCGGTTCAGTGAGATATGCTGGATTCTAAACGGAGAAGCTTCTCTGACGCTTTTTCACAGAGATTTTGAAACTGAAATCTCCCATGCCGTTTCTACCATTGGCAGCAATGGGCTTCCCCATAGAACTTGCCAACCTGAATTCCTACAGGCTAGATGTGAGAGGCACATTCTGCTGCTCCCTCCCTAACAGTTAAGCTTGCTTCTGAAACCTCAACCTCCGGGGACTCTGTTTGGCAGAGATATAGAACACACTTTTCCAAGCCTGTTGCAAGGCCTTAGCAGTGTCATTTCGCATCTAATTTCCCAAACCAAACTGCTTGCAGCTCTAACTCCCTTCTAACTACCACTTCTTCGGTTCAGTGAGATATGCTGGATTCTAAACGGAGAAGCTTCTCTGACGCTTTTTCACAGAGATTTTGAAACTGAAATCTCCCATGCCGTTTCCACCATAGGCAGCAATGGGCTACCCCATAGAACTTGCCAACCTGAATTCCTAAAGGCTAGATGTGAGAGGCACATTCTGCTGCTTCCTCCCTTAGAGTTAAACTTGCTTCAGAAAGCTCAACCTCCGGGGAGTTTGTTTGGCATAGATATAGAACACACTTTTCCAAGCCTGTTGGAAGGCATTTGCAGTTTCATTTCGAGTCTAATTTCCCAAACCAAACTGCTTGCAGCTCTAACTCCCTTCTAACTACCACTTCTTCGGTTCAGTGAGATATGCTGGATTCTAAACGGAGAAGCTTCTCTGACGCTTTTTCACAGAGATTTTGAAACTGAAATCTCCCATGCCGTTTCCACCATAGGCAGCAATGGGCTTCCCCATAGAACTTGCCAACCTGAATTCCTACAGGCTAGATGTGAGAGGCACATTCTGCTGCTTCCTCCCTTAGAGTTAAACTTGCTTCTGAAAGCTCAACCTCCGGGGAGTTTGTTGGCAGAGATATAGAACACACTTTTCCAAGCCTGTTGGAAGGCATTTGCAGTTTCGTTTCGCGTCTAATTTCCCAAACCAAACTGCTTGCAGCTCTAACTCCCTTCTAACTACCACTTCTTCGGTTCAGTGAGATATGCTGGATTCTAAACGGAGAAGCTTCTCTGACGCTTTTTCACAGAGATTTTGAAACTGAAATCTCCCATGCCGTTTCTACCATTGGCAGCAATGGGCTTCCCCATAGAACTTGCCAACCTGAATTCCTACAGGCTAGATGTGAGAGGCACATTCTGCTGCTCCCTCCCTAACAGTTAAGCTTGCTTCTGAAACCTCAACCTCCGGGGACTCTGTTTGGCAGAGATATAGAACACACTTTTCCAAGCCTGTTGCAAGGCCTTAGCAGTGTCATTTCGCATCTAATTTCCCAAACCAAACTGCTTGCAGCTCTAACTCCCTTCTAACTACCACTTCTTCGGTTCAGTGAGATATGCTGGATTCTAAACGGAGAAGCTTCTCTGACGCTTTTTCACAGAGATTTTGAAACTGAAATCTCCCATGCCGTTTCCACCATAGGCAGCAATGGGCTACCCTATAGAACTTGCCAACCTGAATTCCTAAAGGCTAGATGTGAGAGGCACATTCTGCTGCTTCCTCCCTTAGAGTTAAACTTGCTTCAGAAAGCTCAACCTCCGGGGAGTTTGTTTGGCATAGATATAGAACACACTTTTCCAAGCCTGTTGGAAGGCATTTGCAGTTTCATTTCGCGTCTAATTTCCCAAACCAAACTGCTTGCAGCTCTAACTCCCTTCTAACTACCACTTCTTCGGTTCAGTGAGATATGCTGGATTCTAAACGGAGAAGCTTCTCTGACGCTTTTTCACAGAGATTTTGAAACTGAAATCTCCCATGCCGTTTCCACCATAGGCAGCAATGGGCTTCCCCATAGAACTTGCCAACCTGAATTCCTACAGGCTAGATGTGAGAGGCACATTCTGCTGCTTCCTCCCTTAGAGTTAAACTTGCTTTTGAAAGCTCAACCTCCGGGGAGTTTGTTTGGCAGAGATATAGAACACACTTTTCCAAGCCTGTTGGAAGGCATTTGCAGTTTCATTTCGCGTCTAATTTCCCAAACCAAACTGCTTGCAGCTCTAACTCCCTTCTAACTACCACTTCTTCGGTTCAGTGAGATATGCTGGATTCTAAACGGAGAAGCTTCTCTGACGCTTTTTCACAGAGATTTTGAAACTGAAATCTCCCATGCCGTTTCCACCATAGGCAGCAATGGGCTTCCCCATAGAACTTGCCAACCTAAATTCCTACAGGCTAGATGTGAGAGGCACATTCTGCTGCTTCCTCCCTTAGAGTTAAACTTGCTTCTGAAAGCTCAACCTCCGGGGCGTTTGTTTGGCAGAGATATAGAACACACTTTTCCAAGCCTGTTGGAAGGCATTTGCAGTTTCATTTCGCGTCTAATTTCCCAAAGCAAACTGCTTGCAGCTCTAACTCCCATCTAACTACCACTTTTTCGGTTCAGTGAGATATGCTGGATTCTAAACGGAGAAGCTTCTCTGACGCTTTTTCACAGAGATTTTGAAACTGAAATTTACAAACCCGTTTCCAACGAAGGCGCCAATGAGCTTCCCCATAGAACTTGCCAACCTGAATTCCTACAGGCTAGATGTGAGAGGCACATTCTGCTGCTTCCTCCCTTAGAGTTAAACTTGCTTCTGAAAGCTCAACCTCCGGGGAGTTTGTTTGGCAGAGATATAGAACACACTTTTCCAAGCCTGTTGGAAGGCATTTGCAGTTTCATTTCGCGTCTAATTTCCCAAACCAAACTGCTTGCAGCTCTAACTCCCTTCTAACTACCACTTCTTCGGTTCAGTGAGATATGCTGGATTCTAAACGGAGAAGCTTCTCTGACGTTTTTTCACAGAGATTTTGAAACTGAAATTTCCAAACCCGTTTCCAACGAAGGCGCCTATGGGCTTCCCCATAGAACTTGCCAACCTGAATTCCTACAGGCTAGATGTGAGAGGCACATTCTGCTGCTTCCTCCCTTAGAGTTAAACTAGCTTCTGAAAGCTCAACCTCCGGGGAGTTTGTTTGGCAGAGATATAGAACACACTTTTCCAAGCCTGTTGGAAGGCTTTTGCAGTTTCATTTCGCGTCTAATTTCCCAAACCAAACTGCTTGCAGCTCTAACTCCCTTCTAACTACCACTTCTTCGGTTCAGTGAGATATGCTGGATTCTAAACGGAGAAGCTTCTCTGACGCTTTTTCACAGAGATTTTGAAACTGAAATCTCCCATGCCGTTTCCACCATAGGCAGCAATGGGCTTCCCCATAGAACTTGCCAACCTGAATTCCTACAGGCTAGATGTGAGAGGCACATTCTGCTGCTTCGTCCCTTAGAGTTAAACTTGCTTCTGAAAGCTCAACCTCCGGGGAGTCTGTTTGGCAGAGATATAGAACACACTTTTCCAAGCCTGTTTTAAGGCATTTGCAGTTTCATTTCGCGTCTAATTTCCCAAACCAAACTGCTTGCAGCTCTAACTCCCTTCTAACTACCACTTCTTCGGTTCAGTGAGATATGCTGGATTGTGAACGGAGAACCTTCTCTGACGCTTTTTCACAGAGATTTTGAAACTGAAATTTCCCATGCCGTTTTCACCATAGGCAACAATGGGCTTCCCCATAGAACTTGCCAACCTGAATTCCTACAGGCTAGATGTGAGAGGCACATTCTGCTGCTTCCTCCCTTAGAGTTAAACTTGCTTCTGAAAGCTCAACCTCCGGGGAGTCTGTTTGGCAAAGATATAGAACACACTTTTCCAAGCCTGTTGGAAGGCATTTGCAGTTTCATTTCGCGTCTAATTTCCCAAACCAAACTGCTTGCAGCTCTAACTCCCTTCTAACTACCACTTCTTCGGTTCAGTGAGATATGCTGGATTCTAAACGGAGAAGCTTCTCTGACGCTTTTTCACAGAGATTTTGAAACTGAAATTTCCAAACCCGTTTCCAAAGAAGGCGCCAATGGGCTTTCCCATAGAACTTCCCAACCTGAATTCCTACAGGCTAGATGTGAGAGGCACATTCTGCTGCTTCCTCCCTTAGAGTTAAGCTAGCTTCTGAAAGCTCAACCTCCGGGGAGTCTGTTTGGCAGAGATATAGAACACACTTTTCCAAGCCTGTTTTAAGGCATTTGCAGTTTCATTTCGCGTCTAATTTCCCAAACCAAACTGCTTGCAGCTCTAACTCCCTTCTAACTACCACTTCTTCGGTTCAGTGAGATATGCTGGATTCTAAACGGAGAAGCTTCTCTGACGCTTTTTCACAGAGATTTTGAAACTGAAATCTCCCATGCCGTTTCCACCATAGTCAGCAATGGGCTTCCCCATAGAACTTGCCAACCTGAATTCCTACAGGCTAGATGTGAGAGGCACATTCTGCTGCTTCCTCCCTTAGAGTTAAACTTGCTTCTGAAAGCTCAACCTCCGGGGAGTTTGTTTGGCAGAGATATAGAACACACTTTTCCAAGCCTGTTGGAAGGCATTTGCAGTTTCATTTCGCGTCTAATTTCCCAAACCAAACTGCTTGCAGCTCTAACTCCCTTCTAACTACCACTTCTTCGGTTCAGTGAGATATGCTGGATTCTAAACGGAGAAGCTTCTCTGACGCTTTTTCACAGAGATTTTGAAACTGAAATCTCCCATGCCGTTTCCACCATAGGCAGCAATGGGCTTCCCCATAGAACTTGCCAACCTGAATTCCTACAGGCTAGATGTGAGAGGCACATTCTGCTGCTTCCTCCCTTAGAGTTAAACTTGCTTCTGAAAGCTCAACCTCCGGGGCGTTTGTTTGGCAGAGATATAGAACACACTTTTCCAAGCCTGTTGGAAGGCATTTGCAGTTTCATTTCGCGTCTAATTTCCCAAAGCAAACTGCTTGCAGCTCTAACTCCCATCTAACTACCACTTTTTCGGTTCAGTGAGATATGCTGGATTCTAAACGGAGAAGCTTCTCTGACGCTTTTTCACAGAGATTTTGAAACTGAAATTTCCAAACCCGTTTCCAACGAAGGCGCCAATGAGCTTCCCCATAGAACTTGCCAACCTGAATTCCTACAGGCTAGATGTGAGAGGCACATTCTGCTGCTTCCTCCCTTAGAGTTAAACTTGCTTCTGAAAGCTCAACCTCCGGGGAGTTTGTTTGGCAGAGATATAGAACACACTTTTCCAAGCCTGTTGGAAGGCATTTGCAGTTTCATTTCGCGTCTAATTTCCCAAACCAAACTGCTTGCAGCTCTAACTCCCTTCTAACTACCACTTCTTCGTTTCAGTGAGATATGCTGGATTCTAAACGGAGAAGCTTCTCTGACGCTTTTTCACAGAGATTTTGAAAGTGAAATTTCCAAACCCGTTTCCAAAGAAGGCGCCAATGGGCTTTCCCATAGAACTTCCCAACCTGAATTCCTACAGGCTAGATGTGAGAGGCACATTCTGCTGCTTCCTCCCTTAGAGTTAAGCTAGCTTCTGAAAGCTCAACCTCCGGGGAGTCTGTTTGGCAGAGATATAGAACACACTTTTCCAAGCCTGTTTTAAGGCATTTGCAGTTTCATTTCGCGTCTAATTTCCCAAACCAAACTGCTTGCAGCTCTAACTCCCTTCTAACTACCACTTCTTCGGTTCAGTGAGATATGCTGGATTCTAAACGGAGAAGCTTCTCTGACGCTTTTTCACAGAGATTTTGAAACTGAAATCTCCCATGCCGTTTCCACCATAGTCAGCAATGGGCTTCCCCATAGAACTTGCCAACCTGAATTCCTACAGGCTAGATGTGAGAGGCACATTCTGCTGCTTCCTCCCTTAGAGTTAAACTTGCTTCTGAAAGCTCAACCTCCGGGGAGTTTGTTTGGCAGAGATATAGAACACACTTTTCCAAGCCTGTTGGAAGGCATTTGCAGTTTCATTTCGCGTCTAATTTCCCAAACCAAACTGCTTGCAGCTCTAACTCCCTTCTAACTACCACTTCTTCGGTTCAGTGAGATATGCTGGATTCTAAACGGAGAAGCTTCTCTGACGCTTTTTCACAGAGATTTTGAAACTGAAATCTCCCATGCCGTTTCCACCATAGGCAGCAATGGGCTTCCCCATAGAACTTGCCAACCTGAATTCCTACAGGCTAGATGTGAGAGGCACATTCTGCTGCTTCCTCCCTTAGAGTTAAACTTGCTTCTGAAAGCTCAACCTCCGGGGCGTTTGTTTGGCAGAGATATAGAACACACTTTTCCAAGCCTGTTGGAAGGCATTTGCAGTTTCATTTCGCGTCTAATTTCCCAAAGCAAACTGCTTGCAGCTCTAACTCCCATCTAACTACCACTTTTTCGGTTCAGTGAGATATGCTGGATTCTAAACGGAGAAGCTTCTCTGACGCTTTTTCACAGAGATTTTGAAACTGAAATTTCCAAACCCGTTTCCAACGAAGGCGCCAATGAGCTTCCCCATAGAACTTGCCAACCTGAATTCCTACAGGCTAGATGTGAGAGGCACATTCTGCTGCTTCCTCCCTTAGAGTTAAACTAGCTTCTGAAAGCTCAACCTCCGGGGAGTTTGTTTGGCAGAGATATAGAACACACTTTTCCAAGCCTGTTGGAAGGCATTTGCAGTTTCATTTCGCGTCTAATTTCCCAAACCAAACTGCTTGCAGCTCTAACTCCCTTCTAACTACCACTTCTTCGGTTCAGTGAGATATGCTGGATTCTAAACGGAGAAGCTTCTCTGACGCTTTTTCACAGAGATTTTGAAACTGAAATTTCCAAACCCGTTTCCAAAGAAGGCGCCAATGGGCTTTCCCATAGAACTTCCCAACCTGAATTCCTACAGGCTAGATGTGAGAGGCACATTCTGCTGCTTCCTCCCTTAGAGTTAAGCTAGCTTCTGAAAGCTCAACCTCCGGGGAGTCTGTTTGGCAGAGATATAGAACACACTTTTCCAAGCCTGTTTTAAGGCATTTGCAGTTTCATTTCGCGTCTAGTTTCCAAAACCAAACTGCTTGCAGCTCTAACTCCCTTCTAACTACCACTTCTTCGGTTCAGTGAGATATGCTGGATTCTAAACGGAGAAGCTTCTCTGACGCTTTTTCACAGAGATTTTGAAACTGAAATCTCCCATGCCGTTTCCACCATAGTCAGCAATGGGCTTCCCCATAGAACTTGCCAACATGAATTCCTACAGGCTAGATGTGAGAGGCACATTCTGCTGCTTCCTCCCTTAGAGTTAAACTTGCTTCTGAAAGCTCAACCTCCGGGGAGTTTGTTTGGCAGAGATATAGAACACACTTTTCCAAGCCTGTTGGAAGGCATTTGCAGTTTCATTTCGCGTCTAATTTCCCAAACCAAACTGCTTGCAGCTCTAACTCCCTTCTAACTACCACTTCTTCGGTTCAGTGAGATATGCTGGATTCTAAACGGAGAAGCTTCTCTGACGCTTTTTCACAGAGATTTTGAAACTGAAATCTCCCATGCCGTTTCCACCATAGGCAGCAATGGGCTTCCCCATAGAACTTGCCAACCTGAATTCCTACAGGCTAGATGTGAGAGGCACATTCTGCTGCTTCCTCCCTTAGAGTTAAACTTGCTTCTGAAAGCTCAACCTCCGGGGCGTTTGTTTGGCAGAGATATAGAACACACTTTTCCAAGCCTGTTTTAAGGCATTTGCAGTTTCATTTCGCGTCTAATTTCCCAAACCAAACTGCTTGCAGCTCTAACTCCCTTCTAACTACCACTTCTTCGGTTCAGTGAGATATGCTGGATTGTGAACGGAGAACCTTCTCTGACGCTTTTTCACAGAGATTTTGAAACTGAAATTTCCCATGCCGTTTTCACCATAGGCAGCAATGGGCTTCCCCATAGAACTTGCCAACCTGAATTCCTACAGGCTAGATGTGAGAGGCACATTCTGCTGCTTCCTCCCTTAGAGTTAAACTTGCTTCTGAAAGCTCAACCTCCGGGGAGTCTGTTTGGCAAAGATATAGAACAAACGTTTCCAAGCCTGTTGGAAGGCATTTGCAGTTTCATTTCGCGTCTAATTTCCCAAACCAAACTGCTTGTAGCTCTAACTCCCTTCTAACTACCACTTCTTCGGTTCAGTGAGATATGCTGGATTCTAAACGGAGAAGCTTCTCTGACGCTTTTTCACAGAGATTTTGAAACTGAAATCTCCCATGCCGTTTCCACCATAGGCAGCAATGGGCTTCCCCATAGAACTTGCCAACCTGAATTCCTACAGGCTAGATGTGAGAGGCACATTCTGCTGCTTCCTCCCTTAGAGTTAAACTAGCTTCTGAGAGCTCAACCTCCGGGGAGTTTGTTTGGCAGAGATATAGAACACACTTTTCCAAGCCTGTTGGAAGGCATTTGGAGTTTCATTTCGCGTCTAATTTCCCAAACCAAACTGCTTGCAGCTCTAACTCCCTTCTAACTGCCACTTCTTCGGTTCAGTGAGATATGCTGGATTCTAAACGGAGAAGCTTCTCTGACGCTTTTTCACAGAGATTTTGAAACTGAAATCTCCCATGCCGTTTCTACCATTGGCAGCAATGGGCTTCCCCATAGAACTTGCCAACCTGAATTCCTACAGGCTAGATGTGAGAGGCACATTCTGCTGCTCCCTCCCTAACAGTTAAGCTTGCTTCTGAAAGCTCAACCTCCGGGGACTCTGTTTGGCAGAGATATAGAACACACTTTTCCAAGCCTGTTGCAAGGCCTTTGCAGTGTCATTTCGCATCTAATTTCCCAAACCAAACTGCTTGCAGCTCTAACTCCCTTCTAACTACCACTTCTTCGGTTCAGTGAGATATGCTGGATTCTAAACGGAGAAGCTTCTCTGACGCTTTTTCACAGAGATTTTGAAACTGAAATCTCCCATGCCGTTTCCACCATAGGCAGCAATGGGCTACCCCATAGAACTTGCCAACCTGAATTCCTAAAGGCTAGATGTGAGAGGCACATTCTGCTGCTTCCTCCCTTAGAGTTAAACTTGCTTCTGAAAGCTCAACCTCCGGGGAGTCTGTTTGGCAGAGATATAGAACACACTTTTCCAAGCCTGTTTTAAGGCATTTGCAGTTTCATTTCGCGTCTAATTTCCCAAACCAAACTGCTTGCAGCTCTAACTCCCTTCTAACTACCACTTCTTCGGTTCAGTGAGATATGCTGGATTGTGAACGGAGAACCTTCTCTGACGCTTTTTCACAGAGATTTTGAAACTGAAATTTCCCATGCCGTTTTCACCATAGGCAACAATGGGCTTCCCCATAGAACTTGCCAACCTGAATTCCTACAGGCTAGATGTGAGAGGCACATTCTGCTGCTTCCTCCCTTAGAGTTAAACTTGCTTCTGAAAGCTCAACCTCCGGGGAGTCTGTTTGGCAAAGATATAGAACACACTTTTCCAAGCCTGTTGGAAGGCATTTGCAGTTTCATTTCGCGTCTAATTTCCCAAACCAAACTGCTTGCAGCTCTAACTCCCTTCTAACTACCACTTCTTCGGTTCAGTGAGATATGCTGGATTCTAAACGGAGAAGCTTCTCTGACGCTTTTTCACAGAGATTTTGAAACTGAAATTTCCAAACCCGTTTCCAAAGAAGGCGCCAATGGGCTTTCCCATAGAACTTCCCAACCTGAATTCCTACAGGCTAGATGTGAGAGGCACATTCTGCTGCTTCCTCCCTTAGAGTTAAACTTGCTTCTGAAAGCTCAACCTCCGGGGAGTTTGTTTGGCAGAGATATAGAACACACTTTTCCAAGCCTGTTGGAAGGCATTTGCAGTTTCATTTCGCGTCTAATTTCCCAAACCAAACTGCTTGCAGCTCTAACTCCCTTCTAACTACCACTTCTTCGGTTCAGTGAGATATGCTGGATTCTAAACGGAGAAGCTTCTCTGACGCTTTTTCACAGAGATTTTGAAACTGAAATCTCCCATGCCGTTTCCACCATAGGCAGCAATGGGCTTCCCCATAGAACTTGCCAACCTGAATTCCTACAGGCTAGATGTGAGAGGCACATTCTGCTGCTTCCTCCCTTAGAGTTAAACTTGCTTCTGAAAGCTCAACCTCCGGGGCGTTTGTTTGGCAGAGATATAGAACACACTTTTCCAAGCCTGTTGGAAGGCATTTGCAGTTTCATTTCGCGTCTAATTTCCCAAAGCAAACTGCTTGCAGCTCTAACTCCCATCTAACTACCACTTTTTCGGTTCAGTGAGATATGCTGGATTCTAAACGGAGAAGCTTCTCTGACGCTTTTTCACAGAGATTTTGAAACTGAAATTTCCAAACCCGTTTCCAACGAAGGCGCCAATGGGCTTCCCCATAGAACTTGCCAACCTGAATTCCTACAGGCTAGATGTGAGAGGCACATTCTGCTGCTTCCTCCCTTAGAGTTAAACTAGCTTCTGAAAGCTCAACCTCCGGGGAGTTTGTTTGGCAGAGATCTAGAACACACTTTTCCAAGCCTGTTGGAAGGCATTTGCAGTTTCATTTCGCGTCTAATTTCCCAAACCAAACTGCTTGCAGCTCTAACTGCCTTCTAACTACCACTTCTTCGGTTCAGTGAGATATGCTGGATTCTAAACGGAGAAGCTTCTCTGACGCTTTTTCACAGAGATTTTGAAACTGAAATCTCCCATGCCGTTTCCACCATAGGCAGCAATGGGCTTCCCCATAGAACTTGCCATCCTGAATTCCTAAAGGCTAGATGTGAGAGGCACATTCTGCTGCTTCCTCCCTTAGAGTTAAACTTGCTTCAGAAAGCTCAACCTCCGGGGAGTTTGTTTGGCAGAGATATAGAACACACTTTTCCAAGCCTGTTGGAAGGCATTTGCAGTTTCATTTCGCGTCTAATTTCCCAAACCAAACTGCTTGCAGCTCTAACTCCCTTCTAACTACCACTTCTTCGGTTCAGTGAGATATGCTGGATTCTAAACGGAGAAGCTTCTCTGACGCTTTTTCACAGAGATTTTGAAACTGAAATTTCCAAACCCGTTTCCAACGAAGGCGCCTATGTGCTTCCCCATAGAACTTGCCAACCTGAATTCCTACAGGCTAGATGTGAGAGGCACATTCTGCTGCTTCCTCCCTTAGAGTTAAACTAGCTTCTGAAAGCTCAACCTCCGGGGAGTTTGTTTGGCAGAGATATAGAACACACTTTTCCAAGCCTGTTGGAAGGCATTTGCAGTTTCATTTCGCATCTAATTTCCCAAACCAAACTGCTTGCAGCTCTAACTCCCTTCTAACTACCACTTCTTCGGTTCAGTGAGATATGCTGGATTCTAAACGGAGAAGCTTCTCTGACGCTTTTTCACAGAGATTTTGAAACTGAAATTTCCAAACCCGTTTCCAACGAAGGCGCCTATGGGCTTCCCCATAGAACTTGCCAACCTGAATTCCTACAGGCTAGATGTGAGAGGCACATTCTGCTGCTTCCTCCCTTAGAGTTAAACTAGCTTCTGAAAGCTCAACCTCCGGGGAGTTTGTTTGGCAGAGATATAGAACACACTTTTCCAAGCCTGTTGGAAGGCATTTGCAGTTTCATTTCGCGTCTAATTTCCCAAACCAAACTGCTTGCAGCTCTAACTCCCTTCTAACTACCACTTCTTCGGTTCAGTGAGATATGCTGGATTCTAAACGGAGAAGCTTCTCTGACGCTTTTTCACAGAGATATTGAAACTGAAATCTCCCATGCCGTTTCTACCATTGGCAGCAATGGGCTTCCCCATAGAACTTGCCAACCTGAATTCCTAAAGGCTAGATGTGAGAGGCACATTCTGCTGCTCCCTCCCTAACAGTTAAGCTTGCTTCTGAAACCTCATCCTCCGGGGACTCTGTTTGGCAGAGATATAGAACACACTTTTCCAAGCCTGTTGCAAGGCCTTAGCAGTGTCATTTCGCATCTAATTTCCCAAACCAAACTGCTTGCAGCTCTAACTCCCTTCTAACTACCACTTCTTCGGTTCAGTGAGATATGCTGGATTCTAAACGGAGAAGCTTCTCTGACGCTTTTTCACAGAGATTTTGAAACTGAAATCTCCCATGCCGTTTCTACCATTGGCAGCAATGGGCTTCCCCATAGAACTTGCCAACCTGAATTCCTACAGGCTAGATGTGAGAGGCACATTCTGCTGCTCCCTCCCTAACAGTTAAGCTTGCTTCTGAAAGCTCAACCTCCGGGGACTCTGTTTGGCAGAGATATAGAACACACTTTTCCAAGCCTGTTGCAAGGCCTTTGCAGTGTCATTTCGCATCTAATTTCCCAAACCAAACTGCTTGCAGCTCTAACTCCCTTCTAACTACCACTTCTTCGGTTCAGTGAGATATGCTGGATTCTAAACGGAGAAGCTTTTCTGACGCTTTTTCACAGAGATTTTGAAACTGAAATCTCCCATGCCGTTTCCACCATAGGCAGCAATGGGCTACCCCATAGAACTTGCCAACCTGAATTCCTAAAGGCTAGATGTGAGAGGCACATTCTGCTACTTCCTCCCTTAGAGTTAAACTTGCTTCTGAAAGCTCAACCTCCGGGGAGTCTGTTTGGCAGAGATATAGAACACACTTTTCCAAGCCTGTTTTAAGGCATTTGCAGTTTCATTTCGCGTCTAATTTCCCAAACCAAACTGCTTGCAGCTCTAACTCCCTTCTAACTACCACTTCTTCGGTTCAGTGAGATATGCTGGATTGTAGACGGAGAACCTTCTCTGACGCTTTTTCACAGAGATTTTGAAACTGAAATTTCCCATGCCGTTTTCACCATAGGCAGCAATGGGCTTCCCCATAGAACTTGCCAACCTGAATTCCTACAGGCTAGATGTGAGAGGCACATTCTGCTGCTTCCTCCCTTAGAGTTAAACTTGCTTCAGAAAGCTCAACCTCCGGGGAGTTTGTTTGGCAGAGATATAGAACACACTTTTCCAAGCCTGTTGGAAGGCATTTGCAGTTTCATTTCGCGTCTAATTTCCCAAACCAAACTGCTTGCAGCTCTAACTCCCTTCTAACTACCACTTCTTCGGTTCAGTGAGATATGCTGGATTCTAAACGGAGAAGCTTCTCTGACGCTTTTTCACAGAGATTTTGAAACTGAAATTTCCAAACCCGTTTCCAACGAAGGCGCCTATGGGCTTCCCCATAGAACTTGCCAACCTGAATTCCTACAGGCTAGATGTGAGAGGCACATTCTGCTGCTTCCTCCCTTAGAGTTAAACTAGCTTCTGAAAGCTCAACCTCCGGGGAGTTTGTTTGGCAGAGATATAGAACACACTTTTCCAAGCCTGTTGGAAGGCATTTGCAGTTTCATTTCGCGTCTAATTTCCCAAACCAAACTGCTTGCAGCTCTAACTCCCTTCTAACTACCACTTCTTCGGTTCAGTGAGATATGCTGGATTCTAAACGGAGAAGCTTCTCTGACGCTTTTTCACAGAGATTTTGAAACTGAAATTTCCAAACCCGTTTCCAACGAAGGCGCCTATGGGCTTCCCCATAGAACTTGCCAACCTGAATTCCTACAGGCTAGATGTGAGAGGCACATTCTGCTGCTTCCTCCCTTAGAGTTAAACTAGCTTCTGAAAGCTCAACCTCCGGGGAGTTTGTTTGGCAGAGATATAGAACACACTTTTCCAAGCCTGTTGGAAGGCATTTGCAGTTTCATTTCGCGTCTAATTTCCCAAACCAAACTGCTTGCAGCTCTAACTCCCTTCTAACTACCACTTCTTCGGTTCAGTGAGATATGCTGGATTCTAAACGGAGAAGCTTCTCTGACGCTTTTTCACAGAGATTTTGAAACTGAAATCTCCCATGCCGTTTCCACCATAGGCAGCAATGGGCTTCCCCATAGAACTTGCCAACCTGAATTCCTACAGGCTAGATGTGAGAGGCACATTCTGCTGCTTCCTCCCTTAGAGTTAAACTTGCTTCTGAAAGCTCAACCTCCGGGGAGTTTGTTTGGCAGAGATATAGAACACACTTTTCCAAGCCTGTTGGAAGGCATTTGCAGTTTCATTTCGCGTCTAATTTCCCAAACCAAACTGCTTGCAGCTCTGACTCCCTTCTAACTACCACTTCTTCGGTTCAGTGAGATATGTTGGATTCTAAACGGAGAAGCTTCTCTGACGCTTTTTCACAGAGATTTTGAAACTGAAATCTCCCATGCCGTTTCCACCATAGGCAGCAATGGGCTTCCCCATAGAACTTGCCAACCTGAATTCCTACAGGCTAGATGTGAGAGGCACATTCTGCTGCTTCCTCCCTTAGAGTTAAACTAGCTTCTGAAAGCTCAACCTCCGGGGAGTTTGTTTGGCAGAGATATAGAACACACTTTTCCAAGCCTGTTGGAAGGCATTTGCAGTTTCATTTCGCGTCTAATTTCCCAAACCAAACTGCTTGCAGCTCTAACTCCCTTCTAACTACCACTTCTTCGGTTCAGTGAGATATGCTGGATTCTAAACGGAGAAGCTTCTCTGACGCTTTTTCACAGAGATATTGAAACTGAAATCTCCCATGCCGTTTCTACCATTGGCAGCAATGGGCTTCCCCATAGAACTTGCCAACCTGAATTCCTACAGGCTAGATGTGAGAGGCACATTCTGCTGCTCCCTCCCTAACAGTTAAGCTTGCTTCTGAAACCTCAACCTCCGGGGACTCTGTTTGGCAGAGATATAGAACACACTTTTCCAAGCCTGTTGCAAGGCCTTAGCAGTGTCATTTCGCATCTAATTTCCCAAACCAAACTGCTTGCAGCTCTAACTCCCTTCTAACTACCACTTCTTCGGTTCAGTGAGATATGCTGGATTCTAAACGGAGAAGCTTCTCTGACGCTTTTTCACAGAGATTTTGAAACTGAAATCTCCCATGCCGTTTCTACCATTGGCAGCAATGGGCTTCCCCATAGAACTTGCCAACCTGAATTCCTACAGGCTAGATGTGAGAGGCACATTCTGCTGCTCCCTCCCTAACAGTTAAGCTTGCTTCTGAAAGCTCAACCTCCGGGGACTCTGTTTGGCAGAGATATAGAACACACTTTTCCAAGCCTGTTGCAAGGCCTTTGCAGTGTCATTTCGCATCTAATTTCCCAAACCAAACTGCTTGCAGCTCTAACTCCCTTCTAACTACCACTTCTTCGGTTCAGTGAGATATGCTGGATTCTAAACGGAGAAGCTTCTCTGACGCTTTTTCACAGAGATTTTGAAACTGAAATCTCCCATGCCGTTTCCACCATAGGCAGCAATGGGCTACCCCATAGAACTTGCCAACCTGAATTCCTAAAGGCTAGATGTGAGAGGCACATTCTGCTGCTTCCTCCCTTAGAGTTAAACTTGCTTCTGAAAGCTCAACCTCCGGGGAGTCTGTTTGGCAGAGATATAGAACACACTTTTCCAAGCCTGTTTTAAGGCATTTGCAGTTTCATTTCGCGTCTAATTTCCCAAACCAAACTGCTTGCAGCTCTAACTCCCTTCTAACTACCACTTCTTCGGTTCAGTGAGATATGCTGGATTGTAAACGGAGAACCTTCTCTGACGCTTTTTCACAGAGATTTTGAAACTGAAATTTCCCATGCCGTTTTCACCATAGGCAGCAATGGGCTTCCCCATAGAACTTGCCAACCTGAATTCCTACAGGCTAGATGTGAGAGGCACATTCTGCTGCTTCCTCCCTTAGAGTTAAACTTGCTTCTGAAAGCTCAACCTCCGGGGAGTCTGTTTGGCAAAGATATAGAACACACTTTTCCAAGCCTGTTGGAAGGCATTTGCAGTTTCATTTCGCGTCTAATTTCCCAAACCAAACTGCTTGCAGCTCTAACTCCCTTCTAACTACCACTTCTTCGGTTCAGTGAGATATGCTGGATTCTAAACGGAGAAGCTTCTCTGACGCTTTTTCACAGAGATTTTGAAACTGAAATTTCCAAACCCATTTCCAACGAATGCGCCAATGGGCTTCCCCATAGAACTTGCCAACCTGAATTCCTACAGGCTAGATGTGAGAGGCACATTCTGCTGCTTCCTCCCTTAGAGTTAAACTAGCTTCTGAAAGCTCAACCTCCGGGGAGTTTGTTTGGCAGAGATATAGAACACACTTTTCCAAGCCTGTTGGAAGGCATTTGCAGTTTCATTTCGCGTCTAATTTCCCAAACCAAACTGCTTGCAGCTCTAACTCCCTTCTAACTACCACTTCTTCGGTTCAGTGAGATATGCTGGATTCTAAACGGAGAAGCTTCTCTGACGCTTTTTCACAGAGATTTTGAAACTGAAATCTCCCATGCCGTTTCCACCATAGGCAGCAATGGGCTTCCCCATAGAACTTGCCAACCTGAATTCCTACAGGCTAGATGTGAGAGGCACATTCTGCTGCTTCCTCCCTTAGAGTTAAACTTGCTTCTGAAAGCTCAACCTCCGGGGAGTTTGTTTGGCAGAGATATAGAACACACTTTTCCAAGCCTGTTGGAAGGCATTTGCAGTTTCATTTCGCGTCTAATTTCCCAAACCAAACTGCTTGCAGCTCTAACTCCCTTCTAACTACCACTTCTTCGGTTCAGTGAGATATGCTGGATTCTAAACGGAGAAGCTTCTCTGACGCTTTTTCACAGAGATTTTGAAACTGAAATCTCCCATGCCGTTTCCACCATAGGCAGCAATGGGCTTCCCCATAGAACTTGCCAACCTGAATTCCTACAGGCTAGATGTGAGAGGCACATTCTGCTGCTTCCTCCCTTAGAGTTAAACTTGCTTCTGAAAGCTCAACCTCCGGGGCGTTTGTTTGGCAGAGATATAGAACACACTTTTCCAAGCCTGTTGGAAGGCATTTGCAGTTTCATTTCGCGTCTAATTTCCCAAAGCAAACTGCTTGCAGCTCTAACTCCCATCTAACTACCACTTTTTCGGTTCAGTGAGATATGCTGGATTCTAAACGGAGAAGCTTCTCTGACGCTTTTTCACAGAGATTTTGAAACTGAAATTTCCAAACCCGTTTCCAACGAAGGCGCCAATGAGCTTCCCCATAGAACTTGCCAACCTGAATTCCTACAGGCTAGATGTGAGAGGCACATTCTGCTGCTTCCTCCCTTAGAGTTAAACTTGCTTCTGAAAGCTCAACCTCCGGGGAGTCTGTTTGGCAAAGATATAGAACAAACTTTTCCAAGCCTGTTGGAAGGCATTTGCAGTTTCATTTCGCGTCTAATTTCCCAAACCAAACTGCTTGTAGCTCTAACTCCCTTCTAACTACCACTTCTTCGGTTCAGTGAGATATGCTGGATTCTAAACGGAGAAGCTTCTCTGACGCTTTTTCACAGAGATTTTGAAACTGAAATCTCCCATGCCGTTTCCACCATAGGCAGCAATGGGCTTCCCCATAGAACTTGCCAACCTGAATTCCTACAGGCTAGATGTGAGAGGCACATTCTGCTGCTTCCTCCCTTAGAGTTAAACTAGCTTCTGAGAGCTCAACCTCCGGGGAGTTTGTTTGGCAGAGATATAGAACACACTTTTCCAAGCCTGTTGGAAGGCATTTGGAGTTTCATTTCGCGTCTAATTTCCCAAACCAAACTGCTTGCAGCTCTAACTCCCTTCTAACTGCCACTTCTTCGGTTCAGTGAGATATGCTGGATTCTAAACGGAGAAGCTTCTCTGACGCTTTTTCACAGAGATTTTGAAACTGAAATCTCCCATGCCGTTTCTACCATTGGCAGCAATGGGCTTCCCCATAGAACTTGCCAACCTGAATTCCTACAGGCTAGATGTGAGAGGCACATTCTGCTGCTCCCTCCCTAACAGTTAAGCTTGCTTCTGAAAGCTCAACCTCCGGGGACTCTGTTTGGCAGAGATATAGAACACACTTTTCCAAGCCTGTTGCAAGGCCTTTGCAGTGTCATTTCGCATCTAATTTCCCAAACCAAACTGCTTGCAGCTCTAACTCCCTTCTAACTACCACTTCTTCGGTTCAGTGAGATATGCTGGATTCTAAACGGAGAAGCTTCTCTGACGCTTTTTCACAGAGATTTTGAAACTGAAATCTCCCATGCCGTTTCCACCATAGGCAGCAATGGGCTACCCCATAGAACTTGCCAACCTGAATTCCTAAAGGCTAGATGTGAGAGGCACATTCTGCTGCTTCCTCCCTTAGAGTTAAACTTGCTTCTGAAAGCTCAACCTCCGGGGAGTTTGTTTGGCAGAGATATAGAACACACTTTTCCAAGCCTGTTGGAAGGCATTTGCAGTTTCATTTCGCGTCTAATTTCCCAAACCAAACTGCTTGCAGCTCTAACTCCCTTCTAACTACCACTTCTTCGGTTCAGTGAGATATGCTGGATTCTAAACGGAGAAGCTTCTCTGACGCTTTTTCACAGAGATTTTGAAACTGAAATTTCCAAACCCGTTTCCAAAGAAGGCGCCAATGGGCTTTCCCATAGAACTTCCCAACCTGAATTCCTACAGGCTAGATGTGAGAGGCACATTCTGCTGCTTCCTCCCTTAGAGTTAAGCTAGCTTCTGAAAGCTCAACCTCCGGGGAGTCTGTTTGGCAGAGATATAGAACACACTTTTCCAAGCCTGTTTTAAGGCATTTGCAGTTTCATTTCGCGTCTAATTTCCCAAACCAAACTGCTTGCAGCTCTAACTCCCTTCTAACTACCACTTCTTCGGTTCAGTGAGATATGCTGGATTCTAAACGGAGAAGCTTCTCTGACGCTTTTTCACAGAGATTTTGAAACTGAAATCTCCCATGCCGTTTCCACCATAGTCAGCAATGGGCTTCCCCATAGAACTTGCCAACCTGAATTCCTACAGGCTAGATGTGAGAGGCACATTCTGCTGCTTCCTCCCTTAGAGTTAAACTTGCTTCTGAAAGCTCAACCTCCGGGGAGTTTGTTTGGCAGAGATATAGAACACACTTTTCCAAGCCTGTTGGAAGGCATTTGCAGTTTCATTTCGCGTCTAATTTCCCAAACCAAACTGCTTGCAGCTCTAACTCCCTTCTAACTACCACTTCTTCGGTTCAGTGAGATATGCTGGATTCTAAACGGAGAAGCTTCTCTGACGCTTTTTCACAGAGATTTTGAAACTGAAATCTCCCATGCCGTTTCCACCATAGGCAGCAATGGGCTTCCCCATAGAACTTGCCAACCTGAATTCCTACAGGCTAGATGTGAGAGGCACATTCTGCTGCTTCCTCCCTTAGAGTTAAACTTGTTTCTGAAAGCTCAACCTCCGGGGCGTTTGTTTGGCAGAGATATAGAACACACTTTTCCAAGCCTGTTGGAAGGCATTTGCAGTTTCATTTCGCGTCTAATTTCCCAAAGCAAACTGCTTGCAGCTCTAACTCCCATCTAACTACCACTTTTTCGGTTCAGTGAGATATGCTGGATTCTAAACGGAGAAGCTTCTCTGACGCTTTTTCACAGAGATATTGAAACTGAAATTTCCAAACCCGTTTCCAAAGAAGGCGCCAATGGGCTTCCCCATAGAACTTGCCAACCTGAATTCCTACAGGCTAGATGTGAGAGGCACATTCTGCTGCTTCCTCCCTTAGAGTTAAACTAGCTTCTGAAAGCTCAACCTCCGGGGAGTTTGTTTGGCAGAGATCTAGAACACACTTTTCCAAGCCTGTTGGAAGGCATTTGCAGTTTCATTTCGCGTCTAATTTCCCAAACCAAACTGCTTGCAGCTCTAACTGCCTTCTAACTACCACTTCTTCGGTTCAGTGAGATATGCTGGATTCTAAACGGAGAAGCTTCTCTGACGCTTTTTCACAGAGATTTTGAAACTGAAATCTCCCATGCCGTTTCCACCATAGGCAGCAATGGGCTTCCCCATAGAACTTGCCATCCTGAATTCCTAAAGGCTAGATGTGAGAGGCACATTCTGCTGCTTCCTCCCTTAGAGTTAAACTAGCTTCTGAAAGCTCAACCTCCGGGGAGTTTGTTTGGCAGAGATCTAGAACACACTTTTCCAAGCCTGTTGGAAGGCATTTGCAGTTTCATTTCGCGTCTAATTTCCCAAACCAAACTGCTTGCAGCTCTAACTGCCTTCTAACTACCACTTCTTCGGTTCAGTGAGATATGCTGGATTCTAAACGGAGAAGCTTCTCTGACGCTTTTTCACAGAGATTTTGAAACTGAAATCTCCCATGCCGTTTCCACCATAGGCAGCAATGGGCTTCCCCATAGAACTTGCCATCCTGAATTCCTAAAGGCTAGATGTGAGAGGCACATTCTGCTGCTTCCTCCCTTAGAGTTAAACTTGCTTCAGAAAGCTCAACCTCCGGGGAGTTTGTTTGGCAGAGATATAGAACACACTTTTCCAAGCCTGTTGGAAGGCATTTGCAGTTTCATTTCGCGTCTAATTTCCCAAACCAAACTGCTTGCAGCTCTAACTCCCTTCTAACTACCACTTCTTCGGTTCAGTGAGATATGCTGGATTCTAAACGGAGAAGCTTCTCTGACGCTTTTTCACAGAGATTTTGAAACTGAAATTTCCAAACCCGTTTCCAACGAAGGCGCCTATGGGCTTCCCCATAGAACTTGCCAACCTGAATTCCTACAGGCTAGATGTGAGAGGCACATTCTGCTGCTTCCTCCCTTAGAGTTAAACTAGCTTCTGAAAGCTCAACCTCCGGGGAGTTTGTTTGGCAGAGATATAGAACACACTTTTCCAAGCCTGTTGGAAGGCATTTGCAGTTTCATTTCGCATCTAATTTCCCAAACCAAACTGCTTGCAGCTCTAACTCCCTTCTAACTACCACTTCTTCGGTTCAGTGAGATATGCTGGATTCTAAACGGAGAAGCTTCTCTGACGCTTTTTCACAGAGATTTTGAAACTGAAATTTCCAAACCCGTTTCCAACGAAGGCGCCTATGGGCTTCCCCATAGAACTTGCCAACCTGAATTCCTACAGGCTAGATGTGAGAGGCACATTCTGCTGCTTCCTCCCTTAGAGTTAAACTAGCTTCTGAAAGCTCAACCTCCGGGGAGTTTGTTTGGCAGAGATATAGAACACACTTTTCCAAGCCTGTTGGAAGGCATTTGCAGTTTCATTTCGCGTCTAATTTCCCAAACCAAACTGCTTGAAGCTCTAACTCCCTTCTAACTACCACTTCTTCGGTTCAGTGAGATATGCTGGATTCTAAACGGAGAAGCTTCTCTGACGCTTTTTCACAGAGATTTTGAAACTGAAATCTCCCATGCCGTTTCCACCATAGGCAGCAATGGGCTTCCCCATAGAACTTGCCAACCTGAATTCCTACAGGCTAGATGTGAGAGGCACATTCTGCTGCTTCCTCCCTTAGAGTTAAACTTGCTTCTGAAAGCTCAACCTCCGGGGAGTTTGTTTGGCAGAGATATAGAACACACTTTTCCAAGCCTGTTGGAAGGCATTTGCAGTTTCATTTCGCGTCTAATTTCCCAAACCAAACTGCTTGCAGCTCTGACTCCCTTCTAACTACCACTTCTTCGGTTCAGTGAGATATGCTGGATTCTAAACGGAGAAGCTTCTCTGACGCTTTTTCACAGAGATTTTGAAACTGAAATCTCCCATGCCGTTTCCACCATAGGCAGCAATGGGCTTCCCCATAGAACTTGCCAACCTGAATTCCTACAGGCTAGATGTGAGAGGCACATTCTGCTGCTTCCTCCCTTAGAGTTAAACTTGTTTCTGAAAGCTCAACCTCCGGGGCGTTTGTTTGGCAGAGATATAGAACACACTTTTCCAAGCCTGTTGGAAGGCATTTGCAGTTTCATTTCGCGTCTAATTTCCCAAAGCAAACTGCTTGCAGCTCTAACTCCCATCTAACTACCACTTTTTCGGTTCAGTGAGATATGCTGGATTCTAAACGGAGAAGCTTCTCTGACGCTTTTTCACAGAGATATTGAAACTGAAATTTCCAAACCCGTTTCCAAAGAAGGCGCCAATGGGCTTCCCCATAGAACTTGCCAACCTGAATTCCTACAGGCTAGATGTGAGAGGCACATTCTGCTGCTTCCTCCCTTAGAGTTAAACTAGCTTCTGAAAGCTCAACCTCCGGGGAGTTTGTTTGGCAGAGATCTAGAACACACTTTTCCAAGCCTGTTGGAAGGCATTTGCAGTTTCATTTCGCGTCTAATTTCCCAAACCAAACTGCTTGCAGCTCTAACTGCCTTCTAACTACCACTTCTTCGGTTCAGTGAGATATGCTGGATTCTAAACGGAGAAGCTTCTCTGACGCTTTTTCACAGAGATTTTGAAACTGAAATCTCCCATGCCGTTTCCACCATAGGCAGCAATGGGCTTCCCCATAGAACTTGCCATCCTGAATTCCTAAAGGCTAGATGTGAGAGGCACATTCTGCTGCTTCCTCCCTTAGAGTTAAACTAGCTTCTGAAAGCTCAACCTCCGGGGAGTTTGTTTGGCAGAGATCTAGAACACACTTTTCCAAGCCTGTTGGAAGGCATTTGCAGTTTCATTTCGCGTCTAATTTCCCAAACCAAACTGCTTGCAGCTCTAACTGCCTTCTAACTACCACTTCTTCGGTTCAGTGAGATATGCTGGATTCTAAACGGAGAAGCTTCTCTGACGCTTTTTCACAGAGATTTTGAAACTGAAATCTCCCATGCCGTTTCCACCATAGGCAGCAATGGGCTTCCCCATAGAACTTGCCATCCTGAATTCCTAAAGGCTAGATGTGAGAGGCACATTCTGCTGCTTCCTCCCTTAGAGTTAAACTTGCTTCAGAAAGCTCAACCTCCGGGGAGTTTGTTTGGCAGAGATATAGAACACACTTTTCCAAGCCTGTTGGAAGGCATTTGCAGTTTCATTTCGCGTCTAATTTCCCAAACCAAACTGCTTGCAGCTCTAACTCCCTTCTAACTACCACTTCTTCGGTTCAGTGAGATATGCTGGATTCTAAACGGAGAAGCTTCTCTGACGCTTTTTCACAGAGATTTTGAAACTGAAATTTCCAAACCCGTTTCCAACGAAGGCGCCTATGGGCTTCCCCATAGAACTTGCCAACCTGAATTCCTACAGGCTAGATGTGAGAGGCACATTCTGCTGCTTCCTCCCTTAGAGTTAAACTAGCTTCTGAAAGCTCAACCTCCGGGGAGTTTGTTTGGCAGAGATATAGAACACACTTTTCCAAGCCTGTTGGAAGGCATTTGCAGTTTCATTTCGCATCTAATTTCCCAAACCAAACTGCTTGCAGCTCTAACTCCCTTCTAACTACCACTTCTTCGGTTCAGTGAGATATGCTGGATTCTAAACGGAGAAGCTTCTCTGACGCTTTTTCACAGAGATTTTGAAACTGAAATTTCCAAACCCGTTTCCAACGAAGGCGCCTATGGGCTTCCCCATAGAACTTGCCAACCTGAATTCCTACAGGCTAGATGTGAGAGGCACATTCTGCTGCTTCCTCCCTTAGAGTTAAACTAGCTTCTGAAAGCTCAACCTCCGGGGAGTTTGTTTGGCAGAGATATAGAACACACTTTTCCAAGCCTGTTGGAAGGCATTTGCAGTTTCATTTCGCGTCTAATTTCCCAAACCAAACTGCTTGAAGCTCTAACTCCCTTCTAACTACCACTTCTTCGGTTCAGTGAGATATGCTGGATTCTAAACGGAGAAGCTTCTCTGACGCTTTTTCACAGAGATTTTGAAACTGAAATCTCCCATGCCGTTTCCACCATAGGCAGCAATGGGCTTCCCCATAGAACTTGCCAACCTGAATTCCTACAGGCTAGATGTGAGAGGCACATTCTGCTGCTTCCTCCCTTAGAGTTAAACTTGCTTCTGAAAGCTCAACCTCCGGGGAGTTTGTTTGGCAGAGATATAGAACACACTTTTCCAAGCCTGTTGGAAGGCATTTGCAGTTTCATTTCGCGTCTAATTTCCCAAACCAAACTGCTTGCAGCTCTGACTCCCTTCTAACTACCACTTCTTCGGTTCAGTGAGATATGCTGGATTCTAAACGGAGAAGCTTCTCTGACGCTTTTTCACAGAGATTTTGAAACTGAAATCTCCCATGCCGTTTCCACCATAGGCAGCAATGGGCTTCCCCATAGAACTTGCCAACCTGAATTCCTACAGGCTAGATGTGAGAGGCACATTCTGCTGCTTCCTCCCTTAGAGTTAAACTTGCTTCTGAAAGCTCAACCTCCGGGGAGTCTGTTTGGCAGAGATATAGAACACACTTTTCCAAGCCTGTTTTAAGGCATTTGCAGTTTCATTTCGCGTCTAATTTCCCAAACCAAACTGCTTGCAGCTCTAACTCCCTTCTAACTACCACTTCTTCGGTTCAGTGAGATATGCTGGATTGTAAACGGAGAACCTTCTCTGACGCTTTTTCACAGAGATTTTGAAACTGAAATTTCCCATGCCGTTTTCACCATAGGCAGCAATGGGCTTCCCCATAGAACTTGCCAACCTGAATTCCTACAGGCTAGATGTGAGAGGCACATTCTGCTGCTTCCTCCCTTAGAGTTAAACTAGCTTCTGAAAGCTCAACCTCCGGGGAGTTTGTTTGGCAGAGATATAGAACACACTTTTCCAAGCCTGTTGGAAGGCATTTGCAGTTTCATTTCGCATCTAATTTCCCAAACCAAACTGCTTGCAGCTCTAACTCCCTTCTAACTACCACTTCTTCGGTTCAGTGAGATATGCTGGATTCTAAACGGAGAAGCTTCTCTGACGCTTTTTCACAGAGATTTTGAAACTGAAATTTCCAAACCCGTTTCCAACGAAGGCGCCTATGGGCTTCCCCATAGAACTTGCCAACCTGAATTCCTACAGGCTAGATGTGAGAGGCACATTCTGCTGCTTCCTCCCTTAGAGTTAAACTAGCTTCTGAAAGCTCAACCTCCGGGGAGTTTGTTTGGCAGAGATATAGAACACACTTTTCCAAGCCTGTTGGAAGGCATTTGCAGTTTCATTTCGCGTCTAATTTCCCAAACCAAACTGCTTGAAGCTCTAACTCCCTTCTAACTACCACTTCTTCGGTTCAGTGAGATATGCTGGATTCTAAACGGAGAAGCTTCTCTGACGCTTTTTCACAGAGATTTTGAAACTGAAATCTCCCATGCCGTTTCCACCATAGGCAGCAATGGGCTTCCCCATAGAACTTGCCAACCTGAATTCCTACAGGCTAGATGTGAGAGGCACATTCTGCTGCTTCCTCCCTTAGAGTTAAACTTGTTTCTGAAAGCTCAACCTCCGGGGCGTTTGTTTGGCAGAGATATAGAACACACTTTTCCAAGCCTGTTGGAAGGCATTTGCAGTTTCATTTCGCGTCTAATTTCCCAAAGCAAACTGCTTGCAGCTCTAACTCCCATCTAACTACCACTTTTTCGGTTCAGTGAGATATGCTGGATTCTAAACGGAGAAGCTTCTCTGACGCTTTTTCACAGAGATATTGAAACTGAAATTTCCAAACCCGTTTCCAAAGAAGGCGCCAATGGGCTTCCCCATAGAACTTGCCAACCTGAATTCCTACAGGCTAGATGTGAGAGGCACATTCTGCTGCTTCCTCCCTTAGAGTTAAACTAGCTTCTGAAAGCTCAACCTCCGGGGAGTTTGTTTGGCAGAGATCTAGAACACACTTTTCCAAGCCTGTTGGAAGGCATTTGCAGTTTCATTTCGCGTCTAATTTCCCAAACCAAACTGCTTGCAGCTCTAACTGCCTTCTAACTACCACTTCTTCGGTTCAGTGAGATATGCTGGATTCTAAACGGAGAAGCTTCTCTGACGCTTTTTCACAGAGATTTTGAAACTGAAATCTCCCATGCCGTTTCCACCATAGGCAGCAATGGGCTTCCCCATAGAACTTGCCATCCTGAATTCCTAAAGGCTAGATGTGAGAGGCACATTCTGCTGCTTCCTCCCTTAGAGTTAAACTAGCTTCTGAAAGCTCAACCTCCGGGGAGTTTGTTTGGCAGAGATCTAGAACACACTTTTCCAAGCCTGTTGGAAGGCATTTGCAGTTTCATTTCGCGTCTAATTTCCCAAACCAAACTGCTTGCAGCTCTAACTGCCTTCTAACTACCACTTCTTCGGTTCAGTGAGATATGCTGGATTCTAAACGGAGAAGCTTCTCTGACGCTTTTTCACAGAGATTTTGAAACTGAAATCTCCCATGCCGTTTCCACCATAGGCAGCAATGGGCTTCCCCATAGAACTTGCCATCCTGAATTCCTAAAGGCTAGATGTGAGAGGCACATTCTGCTGCTTCCTCCCTTAGAGTTAAACTTGCTTCAGAAAGCTCAACCTCCGGGGAGTTTGTTTGGCAGAGATATAGAACACACTTTTCCAAGCCTGTTGGAAGGCATTTGCAGTTTCATTTCGCGTCTAATTTCCCAAACCAAACTGCTTGCAGCTCTAACTCCCTTCTAACTACCACTTCTTCGGTTCAGTGAGATATGCTGGATTCTAAACGGAGAAGCTTCTCTGACGCTTTTTCACAGAGATTTTGAAACTGAAATTTCCAAACCCGTTTCCAACGAAGGCGCCTATGGGCTTCCCCATAGAACTTGCCAACCTGAATTCCTACAGGCTAGATGTGAGAGGCACATTCTGCTGCTTCCTCCCTTAGAGTTAAACTAGCTTCTGAAAGCTCAACCTCCGGGGAGTTTGTTTGGCAGAGATATAGAACACACTTTTCCAAGCCTGTTGGAAGGCATTTGCAGTTTCATTTCGCATCTAATTTCCCAAACCAAACTGCTTGCAGCTCTAACTCCCTTCTAACTACCACTTCTTCGGTTCAGTGAGATATGCTGGATTCTAAACGGAGAAGCTTCTCTGACGCTTTTTCACAGAGATTTTGAAACTGAAATTTCCAAACCCGTTTCCAACGAAGGCGCCTATGGGCTTCCCCATAGAACTTGCCAACCTGAATTCCTACAGGCTAGATGTGAGAGGCACATTCTGCTGCTTCCTCCCTTAGAGTTAAACTAGCTTCTGAAAGCTCAACCTCCGGGGAGTTTGTTTGGCAGAGATATAGAACACACTTTTCCAAGCCTGTTGGAAGGCATTTGCAGTTTCATTTCGCGTCTAATTTCCCAAACCAAACTGCTTGAAGCTCTAACTCCCTTCTAACTACCACTTCTTCGGTTCAGTGAGATATGCTGGATTCTAAACGGAGAAGCTTCTCTGACGCTTTTTCACAGAGATTTTGAAACTGAAATCTCCCATGCCGTTTCCACCATAGGCAGCAATGGGCTTCCCCATAGAACTTGCCAACCTGAATTCCTACAGGCTAGATGTGAGAGGCACATTCTGCTGCTTCCTCCCTTAGAGTTAAACTTGCTTCTGAAAGCTCAACCTCCGGGGAGTTTGTTTGGCAGAGATATAGAACACACTTTTCCAAGCCTGTTGGAAGGCATTTGCAGTTTCATTTCGCGTCTAATTTCCCAAACCAAACTGCTTGCAGCTCTGACTCCCTTCTAACTACCACTTCTTCGGTTCAGTGAGATATGCTGGATTCTAAACGGAGAAGCTTCTCTGACGCTTTTTCACAGAGATTTTGAAACTGAAATCTCCCATGCCGTTTCCACCATAGGCAGCAATGGGCTTCCCCATAGAACTTGCCAACCTGAATTCCTACAGGCTAGATGTGAGAGGCACATTCTGCTGCTTCCTCCCTTAGAGTTAAACTTGTTTCTGAAAGCTCAACCTCCGGGGCGTTTGTTTGGCAGAGATATAGAACACACTTTTCCAAGCCTGTTGGAAGGCATTTGCAGTTTCATTTCGCGTCTAATTTCCCAAAGCAAACTGCTTGCAGCTCTAACTCCCATCTAACTACCACTTTTTCGGTTCAGTGAGATATGCTGGATTCTAAACGGAGAAGCTTCTCTGACGCTTTTTCACAGAGATATTGAAACTGAAATTTCCAAACCCGTTTCCAAAGAAGGCGCCAATGGGCTTCCCCATAGAACTTGCCAACCTGAATTCCTACAGGCTAGATGTGAGAGGCACATTCTGCTGCTTCCTCCCTTAGAGTTAAACTAGCTTCTGAAAGCTCAACCTCCGGGGAGTTTGTTTGGCAGAGATCTAGAACACACTTTTCCAAGCCTGTTGGAAGGCATTTGCAGTTTCATTTCGCGTCTAATTTCCCAAACCAAACTGCTTGCAGCTCTAACTGCCTTCTAACTACCACTTCTTCGGTTCAGTGAGATATGCTGGATTCTAAACGGAGAAGCTTCTCTGACGCTTTTTCACAGAGATTTTGAAACTGAAATCTCCCATGCCGTTTCCACCATAGGCAGCAATGGGCTTCCCCATAGAACTTGCCATCCTGAATTCCTAAAGGCTAGATGTGAGAGGCACATTCTGCTGCTTCCTCCCTTAGAGTTAAACTAGCTTCTGAAAGCTCAACCTCCGGGGAGTTTGTTTGGCAGAGATCTAGAACACACTTTTCCAAGCCTGTTGGAAGGCATTTGCAGTTTCATTTCGCGTCTAATTTCCCAAACCAAACTGCTTGCAGCTCTAACTGCCTTCTAACTACCACTTCTTCGGTTCAGTGAGATATGCTGGATTCTAAACGGAGAAGCTTCTCTGACGCTTTTTCACAGAGATTTTGAAACTGAAATCTCCCATGCCGTTTCCACCATAGGCAGCAATGGGCTTCCCCATAGAACTTGCCATCCTGAATTCCTAAAGGCTAGATGTGAGAGGCACATTCTGCTGCTTCCTCCCTTAGAGTTAAACTTGCTTCAGAAAGCTCAACCTCCGGGGAGTTTGTTTGGCAGAGATATAGAACACACTTTTCCAAGCCTGTTGGAAGGCATTTGCAGTTTCATTTCGCGTCTAATTTCCCAAACCAAACTGCTTGCAGCTCTAACTCCCTTCTAACTACCACTTCTTCGGTTCAGTGAGATATGCTGGATTCTAAACGGAGAAGCTTCTCTGACGCTTTTTCACAGAGATTTTGAAACTGAAATTTCCAAACCCGTTTCCAACGAAGGCGCCTATGGGCTTCCCCATAGAACTTGCCAACCTGAATTCCTACAGGCTAGATGTGAGAGGCACATTCTGCTGCTTCCTCCCTTAGAGTTAAACTAGCTTCTGAAAGCTCAACCTCCGGGGAGTTTGTTTGGCAGAGATATAGAACACACTTTTCCAAGCCTGTTGGAAGGCATTTGCAGTTTCATTTCGCATCTAATTTCCCAAACCAAACTGCTTGCAGCTCTAACTCCCTTCTAACTACCACTTCTTCGGTTCAGTGAGATATGCTGGATTCTAAACGGAGAAGCTTCTCTGACGCTTTTTCACAGAGATTTTGAAACTGAAATTTCCAAACCCGTTTCCAACGAAGGCGCCTATGGGCTTCCCCATAGAACTTGCCAACCTGAATTCCTACAGGCTAGATGTGAGAGGCACATTCTGCTGCTTCCTCCCTTAGAGTTAAACTAGCTTCTGAAAGCTCAACCTCCGGGGAGTTTGTTTGGCAGAGATATAGAACACACTTTTCCAAGCCTGTTGGAAGGCATTTGCAGTTTCATTTCGCGTCTAATTTCCCAAACCAAACTGCTTGAAGCTCTAACTCCCTTCTAACTACCACTTCTTCGGTTCAGTGAGATATGCTGGATTCTAAACGGAGAAGCTTCTCTGACGCTTTTTCACAGAGATTTTGAAACTGAAATCTCCCATGCCGTTTCCACCATAGGCAGCAATGGGCTTCCCCATAGAACTTGCCAACCTGAATTCCTACAGGCTAGATGTGAGAGGCACATTCTGCTGCTTCCTCCCTTAGAGTTAAACTTGCTTCTGAAAGCTCAACCTCCGGGGAGTTTGTTTGGCAGAGATATAGAACACACTTTTCCAAGCCTGTTGGAAGGCATTTGCAGTTTCATTTCGCGTCTAATTTCCCAAACCAAACTGCTTGCAGCTCTGACTCCCTTCTAACTACCACTTCTTCGGTTCAGTGAGATATGCTGGATTCTAAACGGAGAAGCTTCTCTGACGCTTTTTCACAGAGATTTTGAAACTGAAATCTCCCATGCCGTTTCCACCATAGGCAGCAATGGGCTTCCCCATAGAACTTGCCAACCTGAATTCCTACAGGCTAGATGTGAGAGGCACATTCTGCTGCTTCCTCCCTTAGAGTTAAACTTGTTTCTGAAAGCTCAACCTCCGGGGCGTTTGTTTGGCAGAGATATAGAACACACTTTTCCAAGCCTGTTGGAAGGCATTTGCAGTTTCATTTCGCGTCTAATTTCCCAAAGCAAACTGCTTGCAGCTCTAACTCCCATCTAACTACCACTTTTTCGGTTCAGTGAGATATGCTGGATTCTAAACGGAGAAGCTTCTCTGACGCTTTTTCACAGAGATATTGAAACTGAAATTTCCAAACCCGTTTCCAAAGAAGGCGCCAATGGGCTTCCCCATAGAACTTGCCAACCTGAATTCCTACAGGCTAGATGTGAGAGGCACATTCTGCTGCTTCCTCCCTTAGAGTTAAACTAGCTTCTGAAAGCTCAACCTCCGGGGAGTTTGTTTGGCAGAGATCTAGAACACACTTTTCCAAGCCTGTTGGAAGGCATTTGCAGTTTCATTTCGCGTCTAATTTCCCAAACCAAACTGCTTGCAGCTCTAACTGCCTTCTAACTACCACTTCTTCGGTTCAGTGAGATATGCTGGATTCTAAACGGAGAAGCTTCTCTGACGCTTTTTCACAGAGATTTTGAAACTGAAATCTCCCATGCCGTTTCCACCATAGGCAGCAATGGGCTTCCCCATAGAACTTGCCATCCTGAATTCCTAAAGGCTAGATGTGAGAGGCACATTCTGCTGCTTCCTCCCTTAGAGTTAAACTAGCTTCTGAAAGCTCAACCTCCGGGGAGTTTGTTTGGCAGAGATCTAGAACACACTTTTCCAAGCCTGTTGGAAGGCATTTGCAGTTTCATTTCGCGTCTAATTTCCCAAACCAAACTGCTTGCAGCTCTAACTGCCTTCTAACTACCACTTCTTCGGTTCAGTGAGATATGCTGGATTCTAAACGGAGAAGCTTCTCTGACGCTTTTTCACAGAGATTTTGAAACTGAAATCTCCCATGCCGTTTCCACCATAGGCAGCAATGGGCTTCCCCATAGAACTTGCCATCCTGAATTCCTAAAGGCTAGATGTGAGAGGCACATTCTGCTGCTTCCTCCCTTAGAGTTAAACTTGCTTCAGAAAGCTCAACCTCCGGGGAGTTTGTTTGGCAGAGATATAGAACACACTTTTCCAAGCCTGTTGGAAGGCATTTGCAGTTTCATTTCGCGTCTAATTTCCCAAACCAAACTGCTTGCAGCTCTAACTCCCTTCTAACTACCACTTCTTCGGTTCAGTGAGATATGCTGGATTCTAAACGGAGAAGCTTCTCTGACGCTTTTTCACAGAGATTTTGAAACTGAAATTTCCAAACCCGTTTCCAACGAAGGCGCCTATGGGCTTCCCCATAGAACTTGCCAACCTGAATTCCTACAGGCTAGATGTGAGAGGCACATTCTGCTGCTTCCTCCCTTAGAGTTAAACTAGCTTCTGAAAGCTCAACCTCCGGGGAGTTTGTTTGGCAGAGATATAGAACACACTTTTCCAAGCCTGTTGGAAGGCATTTGCAGTTTCATTTCGCATCTAATTTCCCAAACCAAACTGCTTGCAGCTCTAACTCCCTTCTAACTACCACTTCTTCGGTTCAGTGAGATATGCTGGATTCTAAACGGAGAAGCTTCTCTGACGCTTTTTCACAGAGATTTTGAAACTGAAATTTCCAAACCCGTTTCCAACGAAGGCGCCTATGGGCTTCCCCATAGAACTTGCCAACCTGAATTCCTACAGGCTAGATGTGAGAGGCACATTCTGCTGCTTCCTCCCTTAGAGTTAAACTAGCTTCTGAAAGCTCAACCTCCGGGGAGTTTGTTTGGCAGAGATATAGAACACACTTTTCCAAGCCTGTTGGAAGGCATTTGCAGTTTCATTTCGCGTCTAATTTCCCAAACCAAACTGCTTGAAGCTCTAACTCCCTTCTAACTACCACTTCTTCGGTTCAGTGAGATATGCTGGATTCTAAACGGAGAAGCTTCTCTGACGCTTTTTCACAGAGATTTTGAAACTGAAATCTCCCATGCCGTTTCCACCATAGGCAGCAATGGGCTTCCCCATAGAACTTGCCAACCTGAATTCCTACAGGCTAGATGTGAGAGGCACATTCTGCTGCTTCCTCCCTTAGAGTTAAACTTGCTTCTGAAAGCTCAACCTCCGGGGAGTTTGTTTGGCAGAGATATAGAACACACTTTTCCAAGCCTGTTGGAAGGCATTTGCAGTTTCATTTCGCGTCTAATTTCCCAAACCAAACTGCTTGCAGCTCTGACTCCCTTCTAACTACCACTTCTTCGGTTCAGTGAGATATGCTGGATTCTAAACGGAGAAGCTTCTCTGACGCTTTTTCACAGAGATTTTGAAACTGAAATCTCCCATGCCGTTTCCACCATAGGCAGCAATGGGCTTCCCCATAGAACTTGCCAACCTGAATTCCTACAGGCTAGATGTGAGAGGCACATTCTGCTGCTTCCTCCCTTAGAGTTAAACTTGTTTCTGAAAGCTCAACCTCCGGGGCGTTTGTTTGGCAGAGATATAGAACACGCTTTTCCAAGCCTGTTGGAAGGCATTTGCAGTTTCATTTCGCGTCTAATTTCCCAAAGCAAACTGCTTGCAGCTCTAACTCCCATCTAACTACCACTTTTTCGGTTCAGTGAGATATGCTGGATTCTAAACGGAGAAGCTTCTCTGACGCTTTTTCACAGAGATATTGAAACTGAAATTTCCAAACCCGTTTCCAAAGAAGGCGCCAATGGGCTTCCCCATAGAACTTGCCAACCTGAATTCCTACAGGCTAGATGTGAGAGGCACATTCTGCTGCTTCCTCCCTTAGAGTTAAACTAGCTTCTGAAAGCTCAACCTCCGGGGAGTTTGTTTGGCAGAGATCTAGAACACACTTTTCCAAGCCTGTTGGAAGGCATTTGCAGTTTCATTTCGCGTCTAATTTCCCAAACCAAACTGCTTGCAGCTCTAACTGCCTTCTAACTACCACTTCTTCGGTTCAGTGAGATATGCTGGATTCTAAACGGAGAAGCTTCTCTGACGCTTTTTCACAGAGATTTTGAAACTGAAATCTCCCATGCCGTTTCCACCATAGGCAGCAATGGGCTTCCCCATAGAACTTGCCATCCTGAATTCCTAAAGGCTAGATGTGAGAGGCACATTCTGCTGCTTCCTCCCTTAGAGTTAAACTAGCTTCTGAAAGGTCAACCTCCGGGGAGTTTGTTTGGCAGAGATCTAGAACACACTTTTCCAAGCCTGTTGGAAGGCATTTGCAGTTTCATTTCGCGTCTAATTTCCCAAACCAAACTGCTTGCAGCTCTAACTGCCTTCTAACTACCACTTCTTCGGTTCAGTGAGATATGCTGGATTCTAAACGGAGAAGCTTCTCTGACGCTTTTTCACAGAGATTTTGAAACTGAAATCTCCCATGCCGTTTCCACCATAGGCAGCAATGGGCTTCCCCATAGAACTTGCCATCCTGAATTCCTAAAGGCTAGATGTGAGAGGCACATTCTCCTGCTTCCTCCCTTAGAGTTAAACTTGCTTCAGAAAGCTCAACCTCCGGGGAGTTTGTTTGGCAGAGATATAGAACACACTTTTCCAAGCCTGTTGGAAGGCATTTGCAGTTTCATTTCGCGTCTAATTTCCCAAACCAAACTGCTTGCAGCTCTAACTCCCTTCTAACTACCACTTCTTCGGTTCAGTGAGATATGCTGGATTCTAAACGGAGAAGCTTCTCTGACGCTTTTTCACAGAGATTTTGAAACTGAAATTTCCAAACCCGTTTCCAACGAAGGCGCCTATGGGCTTCCCCATAGAACTTGCCAACCTGAATTCCTACAGGCTAGATGTGAGAGGCACATTCTGCTGCTTCCTCCCTTAGAGTTAAACTAGCTTCTGAAAGCTCAACCTCCGGGGAGTTTGTTTGGCAGAGATATAGAACACACTTTTCCAAGCCTGTTGGAAGGCATTTGCAGTTTCATTTCGCATCTAATTTCCCAAACCAAACTGCTTGCAGCTCTAACTCCCTTCTAACTACCACTTCTTCGGTTCAGTGAGATATGCTGGATTCTAAACGGAGAAGCTTCTCTGACGCTTTTTCACAGAGATTTTGAAACTGAAATTTCCAAACCCGTTTCCAACGAAGGCGCCTATGGGCTTCCCCATAGAACTTGCCAACCTGAATTCCTACAGGCTAGATGTGAGAGGCACATTCTGCTGCTTCCTCCCTTAGAGTTAAACTAGCTTCTGAAAGCTCAACCTCCGGGGAGTTTGTTTGGCAGAGATATAGAACACACTTTTCCAAGCCTGTTGGAAGGCATTTGCAGTTTCATTTCGCGTCTAATTTCCCAAACCAAACTGCTTGAAGCTCTAACTCCCTTCTAACTACCACTTCTTCGGTTCAGTGAGATATGCTGGATTCTAAACGGAGAAGCTTCTCTGACGCTTTTTCACAGAGATTTTGAAACTGAAATCTCCCATGCCGTTTCCACCATAGGCAGCAATGGGCTTCCCCATAGAACTTGCCAACCTGAATTCCTACAGGCTAGATGTGAGAGGCACATTCTGCTGCTTCCTCCCTTAGAGTTAAACTTGCTTCTGAAAGCTCAACCTCCGGGGAGTTTGTTTGGCAGAGATATAGAACACACTTTTCCAAGCCTGTTGGAAGGCATTTGCAGTTTCATTTCGCGTCTAATTTCCCAAACCAAACTGCTTGCAGCTCTGACTCCCTTCTAACTACCACTTCTTCGGTTCAGTGAGATATGTTGGATTCTAAACGGAGAAGCTTCTCTGACGCTTTTTCACAGAGATTTTGAAACTGAAATCTCCCATGCCGTTTCCACCATAGGCAGCAATGGGCTTCCCCATAGAACTTGCCAACCTGAATTCCTACAGGCTAGATGTGAGAGGCACATTCTGCTGCTTCCTCCCTTAGAGTTAAACTTGCTTCTGAAAGCTCAACCTCCGGGGAGTCTGTTTGGCAGAGATATAGAACACACTTTTCCAAGCCTGTTTTAAGGCATTTGCAGTTTCATTTCGCGTCTAATTTCCCAAACCAAACTGCTTGCAGCTCTAACTCCCTTCTAACTACCACTTCTTCGGTTCAGTGAGATATGCTGGATTGTAAACGGAGAACCTTCTCTGACGCTTTTTCACAGAGATTTTGAAACTGAAATTTCCCATGCCGTTTTCACCATAGGCAGCAATGGGCTTCCCCATAGAACTTGCCAACCTGAATTCCTACAGGCTAGATGTGAGAGGCACATTCTGCTGCTTCCTCCCTTAGAGTTAAACTAGCTTCTGAAAGCTCAACCTCCGGGGAGTTTGTTTGGCAGAGATATAGAACACACTTTTCCAAGCCTGTTGGAAGGCATTTGCAGTTTCATTTCGCGTCTAATTTCCCAAACCAAACTGCTTGCAGCTCTAACTCCCTTCTAACTACCACTTCTTCGGTTCAGTGAGATATGCTGGATTCTAAACGGAGAAGCTTCTCTGACGCTTTTTCACAGAGATATTGAAACTGAAATCTCCCATGCCGTTTCTACCATTGGCAGCAATGGGCTTCCCCATAGAACTTGCCAACCTGAATTCCTACAGGCTAGATGTGAGAGGCACATTCTGCTGCTCCCTCCCTAACAGTTAAGCTTGCTTCTGAAACCTCAACCTCCGGGGACTCTGTTTGGCAGAGATATAGAACACACTTTTCCAAGCCTGTTGCAAGGCCTTAGCAGTGTCATTTCGCATCTAATTTCCCAAACCAAACTGCTTGCAGCTCTAACTCCCTTCTAACTACCACTTCTTCGGTTCAGTGAGATATGCTGGATTCTAAACGGAGAAGCTTCTCTGACGCTTTTTCACAGAGATTTTGAAACTGAAATCTCCCATGCCGTTTCTACCATTGGCAGCAATGGGCTTCCCCATAGAACTTGCCAACCTGAATTCCTACAGGCTAGATGTGAGAGGCACATTCTGCTGCTCCCTCCCTAACAGTTAAGCTTGCTTCTGAAAGCTCAACCTCCGGGGACTCTGTTTGGCAGAGATATAGAACACACTTTTCCAAGCCTGTTGCAAGGCCTTTGCAGTGTCATTTCGCATCTAATTTCCCAAACCAAACTGCTTGCAGCTCTAACTCCCTTCTAACTACCACTTCTTCGGTTCAGTGAGATATGCTGGATTCCAAACGGAGAAGCTTCTCTGACGCTTTTTCACAGAGATTTTGAAACTGAAATCTCCCATGCCGTTTCCACCATAGGCAGCAATGGGCTACCCCATAGAACTTGCCAACCTGAATTCCTAAAGGCTAGATGTGAGAGGCACATTCTGCTGCTTCCTCCCTTAGAGTTAAACTTGCTTCTGAAAGCTCAACCTCCGGGGAGTCTGTTTGGCAGAGATATAGAACACACTTTTCCAAGCCTGTTTTAAGGCATTTGCAGTTTCATTTCGCGTCTAATTTCCCAAACCAAACTGCTTGCAGCTCTAACTCCCTTCTAACTACCACTTCTTCGGTTCAGTGAGATATGCTGGATTGTAAACGGAGAACCTTCTCTGACGCTTTTTCACAGAGATTTTGAAACTGAAATTTCCCATGCCGTTTTCACCATAGGCAGCAATGGGCTTCCCCATAGAACTTGCCAACCTGAATTCCTACAGGCTAGATGTGAGAGGCACATTCTGCTGCTTCCTCCCTTAGAGTTAAACTTGCTTCTGAAAGCTCAACCTCCGGGGAGTCTGTTTGGCAAAGATATAGAACACACTTTTCCAAGCCTGTTGGAAGGCATTTGCAGTTTCATTTCGCGTCTAATTTCCCAAACCAAACTGCTTGTAGCTCTAACTCCCTTCTAACTACCACTTCTTCGGTTCAGTGAGATATGCTGGATTCTAAACGGAGAAGCTTCTCTGACGCTTTTTCACAGAGATTTTGAAACTGAAATTTCCAAACCCATTTCCAACGAATGCGCCAATGGGCTTCCCCATAGAACTTGCCAACCTGAATTCCTACAGGCTAGATGTGAGAGGCACATTCTGCTGCTTCCTCCCTTAGAGTTAAACTAGCTTCTGAAAGCTCAACCTCCGGGGAGTTTGTTTGGCAGAGATATAGAACACACTTTTCCAAGCCTGTTGGAAGGCATTTGCAGTTTCATTTCACGTCTAATTTCCCAAACCAAACTGCTTGCAGCTCTAACTCCCTTCTAACTACCACTTCTTCGGTTCAGTGAGATATGCTGGATTCTAAACGGAGAAGCTTCTCTGACGCTTTTTCACAGAGATTTTGAAACTGAAATCTCCCATGCCGTTTCCACCATAGGCAGCAATGGGCTTCCCCATAGAACTTGCCAACCTGAATTCCTACAGGCTAGATGTGAGAGGCACATTCTGCTGCTTCCTCCCTTAGAGTTAAACTAGCTTCTGAAAGCTCAACCTCCGGGGAGTTTGTTTGGCAGAGATATAGAACACACTTTTCCAAGCCTGTTGGAAGGCATTTGGAGTTTCATTTCGCGTCTAATTTCCCAAACCAAACTGCTTGCAGCTCTAACTCCCTTCTAACTACCACTTCTTCGGTTCAGTGAGATATGCTGGATTCTAAACGGAGAAGCTTCTCTGACGCTTTTTCACAGAGATTTTGAAACTGAAATCTCCCATGCCGTTTCTACCATTGGCAGCAATGGGCTTCCCCATAGAACTTGCCAACCTGAATTCCTACAGGCTAGATGTGAGAGGCACATTCTGCTGCTCCCTCCCTAACAGTTAAGCTTGCTTCTGAAAGCTCAACCTCCGGGGACTCTGTTTGGCAGAGATATAGAACACACTTTTCCAAGCCTGTTGCAAGGCCTTTGCAGTGTCATTTCGCATCTAATTTCCCAAACCAAACTGCTTGCAGCTCTAACTCCCTTCTAACTACCACTTCTTCGGTTCAGTGAGATATGCTGGATTCTAAACGGAGAAGCTTCTCTGACGCTTTTTCACAGAGATTTTGAAACTGAAATCTCCCATGCCGTGTCCACCATAGGCAGCAATGGGCTACCCCATAGAACTTGCCAACCTGAATTCCTAAAGGCTAGTTGTGAGAGGCACATTCTGCTGCTTCCTCCCTTAGAGTTAAACTTGCTTCTGAAAGCTCAACCTCCGGGGAGTTTGTTTGGCAGAGATATAGAACACACTTTTCCAAGCCTGTTGGAAGGCATTTGCAGTTTCATTTCGCGTCTAATTTCCCAAACCAAACTGCTTGCAGCTCTAACTCCCTTCTAACTACCACTTCTTCGGTTCAGTGAGATATGCTGGATTCTAAACGGAGAAGCTTCTCTGACGCTTTTTCACAGAGATTTTGAAACTGAAATTTCCAAACCCGTTTCCAAAGAAGGCGCCAATGGGCTTTCCCATAGAACTTCCCAACCTGAATTCCTACAGGCTAGATGTGAGAGGCACATTCTGCTGCTTCCTCCCTTAGAGTTAAGCTAGCTTCTGAAAGCTCAACCTCCGGGGAGTCTGTTTGGCAGAGATATAGAACACACTTTTCCAAGCCTGTTTTAAGGCATTTGCAGTTTCATTTCGCGTCTAATTTCCCAAAACAAACTGCTTGCAGCTCTAACTCCCTTCTAACTACCACTTCTTCGGTTCAGTGAGATATGCTGGATTCTAAACGGAGAAGCTTCTCTGACGCTTTTTCACAGAGATTTTGAAACTGAAATTTCCCATGCCGTTTTCACCATAGGCAGCAATGGGCTTCCCCATAGAACTTGCCAACCTGAATTCCTAAAGGCTAGATGTGAGAGGCACATTCTGCTGCTACCTCCCTTAGAGTTAAACTTGCTTCTGTAAGCTCAACCTCCGGGGAGTCTGTTTGGCAGAGATATAGAACACACTTTTCCAAGCCTGTTGGAAGGCATTTGCAGTTTCATTTCGCGTCTAATTTCCCAAACCAAACTGCTTGCAGCTCTAACTCCCTTCTAACTACCACTTCTTCGGTTCAGTGAGATATGCTGGATTCTAAACGGAGAAGCTTCTCTGACGCTTTTTCACAGAGATTTTGAAACTGAAATCTCCCATGCCGTTTCCACCATAGGCAGCAATGGGCTTCCCCATAGAACTTGCCAACCTGAATTCCTACAGGCTAGATGTGAGAGGCACATTCTGCTGCTTCCTCCCTTAGAGTTAAACTTGCTTCTGAAAGCTCAACCTCCGGGGAGTCTGTTTGGCAAAGTTATAGAACACACTTTTCCAAGCCTGTTGGAAGGCATTTGCAGTTTCATTTCGCGTCTAATGTCCCAAACCAAACTGCTTGCAGCTCTAACTCCCTTCTAACTACCACTTCTTCGGTTCAGTGAGATATGCTGGATTCTAAACGGAGAAGCTTCTCTGACGCTTTTTCACAGAGATTTTGAAACTGAAATCTCCCATGCCGTTTCCACCATAGGCAGCAATGGGCTTCCCCATAGAACTTGCCAACCTGAATTCCTACAGGCTAGATGTGAGAGGCACATTCTGCTGCTTCCGCCCTAACAGTTAAGCTTGCTTCTGAAAGCTCAAACTCCGGGGACTCTGTTTGGCAGAGATATAGAACACACTTTTCCAAGCCTGTTGGAAGGAATTTGCAGTTTCATTTCGCGTCTAATTTCCCAAACCAAACTGCTTGCAGCTCTAACTCCCTTCTAACTACCACTTCTTCGGTTCAGTGAGATATGCTGGATTCTAAACGGAGAAGCTTCTCTGACGCTTTTTCACAGAGATTTTGAAACTGAAATTTCCAAACCCGTTTCCAACGAAGGCGCCAATGGGCTTCCCCATAGAACTTGCCAACCTGAATTCCTACAGGCTAGATGTGAGAGGCACATTCTGCTGCTTCCTCCCTTAGAGTTAAACTAGCTTCTGAAAGCTCAACCTCCGGGGAGTTTGTTTGGCAGAGATATAGAACACACTTTTCCAAGCCTGTTGGAAGGCATTTGCAGTTTCATTTCGCGTCTAATTTCCCAAACCAAACTGCTTGCAGCTCTAACTCCCTTCTAACTACCACTTCTTCGGTTCAGTGAGATATGCTGGATTCTAAACGGAGAAGCTTCTCTGACGCTTTTTCACAGAGATTTTGAAACTGAAATCTCCCATGCCGTTTCCACCATAGGCAGCAATGGGCTTCCCCATGGAACTTGCCAACCTGAATTCCTACAGGCTAGATGTGAGAGGCACATTCTGCTGCTTCCTCCCTTAGAGTTAAACTTGCTTCTGAAAGCTCAACCTCCGGGGAGTTTGTTTGGCAGAGATATAGAACACACTTTTCCAAGCCTGTTGGAAGGCATTTGCAGTTTCATTTCGCGTCTAATTTCCCAAACCAAACTGCTTGCAGCTCTAACTCCCTTCTAACTACCACTTCTTCGGTTCAGTGAGATATGCTGGATTCTAAACGGAGAAGCTTCTCTGACGCTTTTTCACAGAGATTTTGAAACTGAAATTTCCAAACCCGTTTCCAACGAAGGCGCCAATGGGCTTTCCCATAGAACTTCCCAACCTGAATTCCTACAGGCTAGATGTGAGAGGCACATTCTGCTGCTTCCTCCCTTAGAGTTAAGCTAGCTTCTGAAAGCTCAACCTCCGGGGAGTCTGTTTGGCAGAGATATAGAACACACTTTTCCAAGCCTGTTGGAAGGCATTTGCAGTTTCATTTCGCGTCTAATTTCCCAAACCAAACTGCTTGCAGCTCTAACTCCCTTCTAACTACCACTTCTTCGGTTCAGTGAGATATGCTGGATTCTAAACGGAGAAGCTTCTCTGACGCTTTTTCACAGAGATTTTGAAACTGAAATCTCCCATGCCGTTTCCACCATAGGCAGCAATGGGCTTCCCCATAGAACTTGCCAACCTGAATTCCTACAGGCTAGATGTGAGAGGCACATTCTGCTGCTTCCTCCCTTAGAGTTAAACTTGCTTCTGAAAGCTCAACCTCCGGGGAGTCTGTTTGGCAAAGTTATAGAACACACTTTTCCAAGCCTGTTGGAAGGCATTTGCAGTTTCATTTCGCGTCTAATGTCCCAAACCAAACTGCTTGCAGCTCTAACTCCCTTCTAACTACCACTTCTTCGGTTCAGTGAGATATGCTGGATTCTAAACGGAGAAGCTTCTCTGACGCTTTTTCACAGAGATTTTGAAACTGAAATCTCCCATGCCGTTTCCACCATAGGCAGCAATGGGCTTCCCCATAGAACTTGCCAACCTGAATTCCTACAGGCTAGATGTGAGAGGCACATTCTGCTGCTTCCGCCCTAACAGTTAAGCTTGCTTCTGAAAGCTCAAACTCCGGGGACTCTGTTTGGCAGAGATATAGAACAGAATTTTCCAAGCCTGTTGGAAGGAATTTGCAGTTTCATTTCGCGTTTAATTTCCCAAACCAAACTGCTTGCAGCTCTAACTCCCTTCTAACTACCACTTCTTCGGTTCAGTGAAATATGCTGGATTCTAAACGGAGAAGCTTCTCTGACGCTTTTTCACAGAGATTTTGAAACTGAAATTTCCAAACCCGTTTCCAACGAAGGCGCCAATGGGCTTCCCCATAGAACTTGCCAACCTGAATTCCTACAGGCTAGATGTGAGAGGCACATTCTGCTGCTTCCTCCCTTAGAGTTAAACTAGCTTCTGAAAGCTCAACCTCCGGGGAGTTTGTTTGGCAGAGATATAGAACACACTTTTCCAAGCCTGTTGGAAGGCATTTGCAGTTTCATTTCGCGTCTAATTTCCCAAACCAAACTGCTTGCAGCTCTAACTCCCTTCTAACTACCACTTCTTCGGTTCAGTGAGATATGCTGGATTCTAAACGGAGAAGCTTCTCTGACGCTTTTTCACAGAGATTTTGAAACTGAAATCTCCCATGCCGTTTCCACCATAGGCAGCAATGGGCTTCCCCATGGAACTTGCCAACCTGAATTCCTACAGGCTAGATGTGAGAGGCACATTCTGCTGCTTCCTCCCTTAGAGTTAAACTTGCTTCTGAAAGCTCAACCTCCGGGGAGTTTGTTTGGCAGAGATATAGAACACACTTTTCCAAGCCTGTTGGAAGGCATTTGCAGTTTCATTTCGCGTCTAATTTCCCAAACCAAACTGCTTGCAGCTCTAACTCCCTTCTAACTACCACTTCTTCGGTTCAGTGAGATATGCTGGATTCTAAACGGAGAAGCTTCTCTGACGCTTTTTCACAGAGATTTTGAAACTGAAATTTCCAAACCCGTTTCCAACGAAGGCGCCAATGGGCTTTCCCATAGAACTTCCCAACCTGAATTCCTACAGGCTAGATGTGAGAGGCACATTCTGCTGCTTCCTCCCTTAGAGTTAAGCTAGCTTCTGAAAGCTCAACCTCCGGGGAGTCTGTTTGGCAGAGATATAGAACACACTTTTCCAAGCCTGTTGGAAGGCATTTGCAGTTTCATTTCGCGTCTAATTTCCCAAACCAAACTGCTTGCAGCTCTAACTCCCTTCTAACTACCACTTCTTCGGTTCAGTGAGATATGCTGGATTCTAAACGGAGAAGCTTCTCTGACGCTTTTTCACAGAGATTTTGAAACTGAAATTTCCCATGCCGTTTTCACCATAGGCAGCAATGGGCTTCCCCATAGAACTTGCCAACCTGAATTCCTACAGGCTAGATGTGAGAGGCACATTCTGCTGCTTCCTCCCTTAGAGTTAAACTTGCTTCTGTAAGCTCAACCTCCGGGGAGTCTGTTTGGCAGAGATATAGAACACAGTTTTCCAAGCCTGTTGGAAGGCATTTGCAGTTTCATTTCGCGTCTAATTTCCCAAACCAAACTGCTTGCAGCTCTAACTCCCTTCTAACTACCACTTCTTCGGTTCAGTGAGATATGCTGGATTCTAAACGGAGAAGCTTCTCTGACGCTTTTTCACAGAGATTTTGAAACTGAAATCTCCCATGCCGTTTCCACCATAGGCAGCAATGGGCTTCCCCATAGAACTTGCCAACCTGAATTCCTACAGGCTAGATGTGAGAGGCACATTCTGCTGCTTCCTCCCTTAGAGTTAAACTTGCTTCTGAAAGCTCAACCTCCGGGGACTCTGTTTGGCAGAGATATAGAACACAATTTTCCAAGCCTGTTTTAAGGCATTTGCAGTTTCATTTCGCGTCTAATTTCCCAAACCAAACTGCTTGCAGCTCTAACTCCCTTCTAACTACCACTTCTTCGGTTCAGTGAGATATGCTGGATTCTAAACGGAGAAGCTTCTCTGACGCTTTTTCACAGAGATTTTGAAAAAGAAATCTCCCATGCCGTTTTCACCATAGGCAGCAATGGGCTTCCCCATAGAACTTGCCAACCTGAATTCCTACTGGCTAGATGTGAGAGGCACATTCTGCTGCTTCCTCCCTTAGAGTTAAACTAGCTTCTGAAAGCTCAACCTCCGGGGAGTTTGTTTGGCAGAGATATAGAACACACTTTTCCAAGCCTGTTGGAAGGCATTTGCAGTTTCATTTCGCGTCTAATTTCCCAAACCAAACTGCTTGCAGCTCTAACTCCCTTCTAACTACCACTTCTTCGGTTCAGTGAGATATGCAGGATTCTAAACGGAGAAGCTTCTCTGACGCTTTTTCACAGAGATTTTGAAACTGAAATCTCCCATGCCGTTTCCACCATAGGCAGCAATGGGCTTCCCCATAGAACTTGCCAACCTGAATTCCTACAGGCTAGATGTGAGAGGCACATTCTGCTGCTTCCTCCCTTAGAGTTAAACTTGCTTCTGAAAGCTCAACCTCCGGGGAGTTTGTTTGGCAGAGATATAGAACACACTTTTCCAAGCCTGTTGGAAGGCATTTGCAGTTTCATTTCGCGTCTAATTTCCCAAACCAAACTGCTTGTAGCTCTAACTCCCTTCTAACTACCACTTCTTCGGTTCAGTGAGATATGCTGGATTCTAAACGGAGAAGCTTCTCTGACGCTTTTTCACAGAGATTTTGAAACTGAAATCTCCCATGCCGTTTCTACCATTGGCAGCAATGGGCTTCCCCATAGAACTTGCCAACCTGAATTCCTACAGGCTAGATGTGAGAGGCACATTCTGCTGCTCCCTCCCTAACAGTTAAGCTTGCTTCTGAAACCTCAACTTCCGGGGACTCTGTTTGGCAGAGATATAGAACACACTTTTCCAAGCCTGTTGCAAGGCCTTAGCAGTGTCATTTCGCATCTAATTTCCCAAACCAAACTGCTTGCAGCTCTAACTCCCTTCTAACTACCACTTCTTCGGTTCAGTGAGATATGCTGGATTCTAAACGGAGAAGCTTCTCTGACGCTTTTTCACAGAGATTTTGAAACTGAAATCTCCCATGCCGTTTCCACCATAGGCAGCAATGGGCTTCCCCATAGAACTTGCCAACCTGAATTCCTACAGGCTAGATGTGAGAGGCACATTCTGCTGCTTCCTCCCTTAGAGTTAAACTTGCTTCTGAAAGCTCAACCTCCGGGGAGTTTGTTTGGCAGAGATATAGAACACACTTTTCCAAGCCTGTTGGAAGGCATTTGCAGTTTCATTTCGCGTCTAATTTCCCAAACCAAACTGCTTGCAGCTCTGACTCCCTTCTAACTACCACTTCTTCGGTTCAGTGAGATATGCTGGATTCTAAACGGAGAAGCTTCTCTGACGCTTTTTCACAGAGATTTTGAAACTGAAATCTCCCATGCCGTTTCCACCATAGGCAGCAATGGGCTTCCCCATAGAACTTGCCAACCTGAATTCCTACAGGCTAGATGTGAGAGGCACATTCTGCTGCTTCCTCCCTTAGAGTTAAACTTGCTTCTGAAAGCTCAACCTCCGGGGAGTTTGTTTGGCAGAGATATAGAACACACTTTTCCAAGCCTGTTGGAAGGCATTTGCAGTTTCATTTCGCGTCTAATTTCCCAAACCAAACTGCTTGCAGCTCTGACTCCCTTCTAACTACCACTTCTTCGGTTCAGTGAGATATGCTGGATTCTAAACGGAGAAGCTTCTCTGACGCTTTTTCACAGAGATTTTGAAACTGAAATCTCCCATGCCGTTTCCACCATAGTCAGCAATGGGCTTCCCCATAGAACTTGCCAACCTGAATTCCTACAGGCTAGATGTGAGAGGCACATTCTGCTGCTTCCTCCCTTAGAGTTAAACTTGCTTCTGAAAGCTCAACCTCCGGGGAGTTTGTTTGGCAGAGATATAGAACACACTTTTCCAAGCCTGTTGGAAGGCATTTGCAGTTTCATTTCGCGTCTAATTTCCCAAACCAAACTGCTTGCAGCTCTAACTCCCTTCTAACTACCACTTCTTCGGTTCAGTGAGATATGCTGGATTCTAAACGGAGAAGCTTCTCTGACGCTTTTTCACAGAGATTTTGAAACTGAAATCTCCCATGCCGTTTCCACCATAGGCAGCAATGGGCTTCCCCATAGAACTTGCCAACCTGAATTCCTACAGGCTAGATGTGAGAGGCACATTCTGCTGCTTCCTCCCTTAGAGTTAAACTTGCTTCTGAAAGCTCAACCTCCGGGGCGTTTGTTTGGCAGAGATATAGAACACACTTTTCCAAGCCTGTTTTAAGGCATTTGCAGTTTCATTTCGCGTCTAATTTCCCAAACCAAACTGCTTGCAGCTCTAACTCCCTTCTAACTACCACTTCTTCGGTTCAGTGAGATATGCTGGATTGTGAACGGAGAACCTTCTCTGACGCTTTTTCACAGAGATTTTGAAACTGAAATTTCCCATGCCGTTTTCACCATAGGCAGCAATGGGCTTCACCATAGAACTTGCCAACCTGAATTCCTACAGGCTAGATGTGAGAGGCACATTCTGCTGCTTCCTCCCTTAGAGTTAAACTTGCTTCTGAAAGCTCAACCTCCGGGGAGTCTGTTTGGCAAAGATATAGAACACACTTTTCCAAGCCTGTTGGAAGGCATTTGCAGTTTCATTTCGCGTCTAATTTCCCAAACCAAACTGCTTGTAGCTCTAACTCCTTTCTAACTACCACTTCTTCGGTTCAGTGAGATATGCTGGATTCTAAACGGAGAAGCTTCTCTGACGCTTTTTCACAGAGATTTTGAAACTGAAATCTCCCATGCCGTTTCCACCATAGGCAGCAATGGGCTTCCCCATAGAACTTGCCAACCTGAATTCCTACAGGCTAGATGTGAGAGGCACATTCTGCTGTTTCCTCCCTTAGAGTTAAACTAGCTTCTGAAAGCTCAACCTCCGGGGAGTTTGTTTGGCAGAGATATAGAACACACTTTTCCAAGCCTGTTGGAAGGCATTTGGAGTTTCATTTCGCGTCTAATTTCCCAAACCAAACTGCTTGCAGCTCTAACTCCCTTCTAACTGCCACTTCTTCGGTTCAGTGAGATATGCTGGATTCTAAACGGAGAAGCTTCTCTGACGCTTTTTCACAGAGATTTTGAAACTGAAATCTCCCATGCCGTTTCTACCATTGGCAGCAATGGGCTTCCCCATAGAACTTGCCAACCTGAATTCCTACAGGCTAGATGTGAGAGGCACATTCTGCTGCTCCCTCCCTAACAGTTAAGCTTGCTTCTGAAAGCTCAACCTCCGGGGACTCTGTTTGGCAGAGATATAGAACACACTTTTCCAAGCCTGTTGCAAGGCCTTTGCAGTGTCATTTCGCATCTAATTTCCCAAACCAAACTGCTTGCAGCTCTAACTCCCTTCTAACTACCACTTCTTCGGTTCAGTGAGATATGCTGGATTCTAAACGGAGAAGCTTCTCTGACGCTTTTTCACAGAGATTTTGAAACTGAAATCTCCCATGCCGTTTCCACCATAGGCAGCAATGGGCTACCCCATAGAACTTGCCAACCTGAATTCCTAAAGGCTAGATGTGAGAGGCACATTCTGCTGCTTCCTCCCTTAGAGTTAAACTTGCTTCTGAAAGCTCAACCTCCGGGGAGTTTGTTTGGCAGAGATATAGAACACACTTTTCCAAGCCTGTTGGAAGGCATTTGCAGTTTCATTTCGCGTCTAATTTCCCAAACCAAACTGCTTGCAGCTCTAACTCCCTTCTAACTACCACTTCTTCGGTTCAGTGAGATATGCTGGATTCTAAACGGAGAAGCTTCTCTGACGCTTTTTCACAGAGATTTTGAAACTGAAATTTCCAAACCCGTTTCCAAAGAAGGCGCCAATGGGCTTTCCCATAGAACTTCCCAACCTGAATTCCTACAGGCTAGATGTGAGAGGCACATTCTGCTGCTTGCTCCCTTAGAGTTAAGCTAGCTTCTGAAAGCTCAACCTCCGGGGAGTTTGTTTGGCAGAGATATAGAACACACTTTTCCAAGCCTGTTTTAAGGCATTTGCAGTTTCATTTCGCGTCTAGTTTCCCAAACCAAACTGCTTGCAGCTCTAACTCCCTTCTAACTACCACTTCTTCGGTTCAGTGAGATATGCTGGATTCTAAACGGAGAAGCTTCTCTGACGCTTTTTCACAGAGATTTTGAAACTGAAATCTCCCATGCCGTTTCCACCATAGTCAGCAATGGGCTTCCCCATAGAACTTGCCAACCTGAATTCCTACAGGCTAGATGTGAGAGGCACATTCTGCTGCTTCCTCCCTTAGAGTTAAACTTGCTTCTGAAAGCTCAACCTCCGGGGAGTTTGTTTGGCAGAGATATAGAACACACTTTTCCAAGCCTGTTGGAAGGCATTTGCAGTTTCATTTCGCGTCTAATTTCCCAAACCAAACTGCTTGCAGCTCTAACTCCCTTCTAACTACCACTTCTTCGGTTCAGTGAGATATGCTGGATTCTAAACGGAGAAGCTTCTCTGACGCTTTTTCACAGAGATTTTGAAACTGAAATCTCCCATGCCGTTTCCACCATAGGCAGCAATGGGCTTCCCCATAGAACTTGCCAACCTGAATTCCTACAGGCTAGATGTGAGAGGCACATTCTGCTGCTTCCTCCCTTAGAGTTAAACTTGCTTCTGAAAGCTCAACCTCCGGGGCGTTTGTTTGGCAGAGATATAGAACACACTTTTCCAAGCCTGTTTTAAGGCATTTGCAGTTTCATTTCGCGTCTAATTTCCCAAACCAAACTGCTTGCAGCTCTAACTCCCTTCTAACTACCACTTCTTCGGTTCAGTGAGATATGCTGGATTGTGAACGGAGAACCTTCTCTGACGCTTTTTCACAGAGATTTTGAAACTGAAATTTCCCATGCCGTTTTCACCATAGGCAGCAATGGGCTTCACCATAGAACTTGCCAACCTGAATTCCTACAGGCTAGATGTGAGAGGCACATTCTGCTGCTTCCTCCCTTAGAGTTAAACTTGCTTCTGAAAGCTCAACCTCCGGGGAGTCTGTTTGGCAAAGATATAGAACACACTTTTCCAAGCCTGTTGGAAGGCATTTGCAGTTTCATTTCGCGTCTAATTTCCCAAACCAAACTGCTTGTAGCTCTAACTCCTTTCTAACTACCACTTCTTCGGTTCAGTGAGATATGCTGGATTCTAAACGGAGAAGCTTCTCTGACGCTTTTTCACAGAGATTTTGAAACTGAAATCTCCCATGCCGTTTCCACCATAGGCAGCAATGGGCTTCCCCATAGAACTTGCCAACCTGAATTCCTACAGGCTAGATGTGAGAGGCACATTCTGCTGTTTCCTCCCTTAGAGTTAAACTAGCTTCTGAAAGCTCAACCTCCGGGGAGTTTGTTTGGCAGAGATATAGAACACACTTTTCCAAGCCTGTTGGAAGGCATTTGGAGTTTCATTTCGCGTCTAATTTCCCAAACCAAACTGCTTGCAGCTCTAACTCCCTTCTAACTGCCACTTCTTCGGTTCAGTGAGATATGCTGGATTCTAAACGGAGAAGCTTCTCTGACGCTTTTTCACAGAGATTTTGAAACTGAAATCTCCCATGCCGTTTCTACCATTGGCAGCAATGGGCTTCCCCATAGAACTTGCCAACCTGAATTCCTACAGGCTAGATGTGAGAGGCACATTCTGCTGCTCCCTCCCTAACAGTTAAGCTTGCTTCTGAAAGCTCAACCTCCGGGGACTCTGTTTGGCAGAGATATAGAACACACTTTTCCAAGCCTGTTGCAAGGCCTTTGCAGTGTCATTTCGCATCTAATTTCCCAAACCAAACTGCTTGCAGCTCTAACTCCCTTCTAACTACCACTTCTTCGGTTCAGTGAGATATGCTGGATTCTAAACGGAGAAGCTTCTCTGACGCTTTTTCACAGAGATTTTGAAACTGAAATCTCCCATGCCGTTTCCACCATAGGCAGCAATGGGCTACCCCATAGAACTTGCCAACCTGAATTCCTAAAGGCTAGATGTGAGAGGCACATTCTGCTGCTTCCTCCCTTAGAGTTAAACTTGCTTCTGAAAGCTCAACCTCCGGGGAGTTTGTTTGGCAGAGATATAGAACACACTTTTCCAAGCCTGTTGGAAGGCATTTGCAGTTTCATTTCGCGTCTAATTTCCCAAACCAAACTGCTTGCAGCTCTAACTCCCTTCTAACTACCACTTCTTCGGTTCAGTGAGATATGCTGGATTCTAAACGGAGAAGCTTCTCTGACGCTTTTTCACAGAGATTTTGAAACTGAAATTTCCAAACCCGTTTCCAAAGAAGGCGCCAATGGGCTTTCCCATAGAACTTCCCAACCTGAATTCCTACAGGCTAGATGTGAGAGGCACATTCTGCTGCTTCCTCCCTTAGAGTTAAGCTAGCTTCTGAAAGCTCAACCTCCGGGGAGTCTGTTTGGCAGAGATATAGAACACACTTTTCCAAGCCTGTTTTAAGGCATTTGCAGTTTCATTTCGCGTCTAATTTCCCAAACCAAACTGCTTGCAGCTCTAACTCCCTTCTAACTACCACTTCTTCGGTTCAGTGAGATATGCTGGATTCTAAACGGAGAAGCTTCTCTGACGCTTTTTCACAGAGATTTTGAAACTGAAATCTCCCATGCCGTTTCCACCATAGTCAGCAATGGGCTTCCCCATAGAACTTGCCAACCTGAATTCCTACAGGCTAGATGTGAGAGGCACATTCTGCTGCTTCCTCCCTTAGAGTTAAACTTGCTTCTGAAAGCTCAACCTCCGGGGAGTTTGTTTGGCAGAGATATAGAACACACTTTTCCAAGCCTGTTGGAAGGCATTTGCAGTTTCATTTCGCGTCTAATTTCCCAAACCAAACTGCTTGCAGCTCTAACTCCCTTCTAACTACCACTTCTTCGGTTCAGTGAGATATGCTGGATTCTAAACGGAGAAGCTTCTCTGACGCTTTTTCACAGAGATTTTGAAACTGAAATTTCCAAACCCGTTTCCAACGAAGGCGCCAATGGGCTTCCCCATAGAACTTGCCAACCTGAATTCCTACAGGCTAGATGTGAGAGGCACATTCTGCTGCTTCCTCCCTTAGAGTTAAACTAGCTTCTGAAAGCTCAACCTCCGGGGAGTTTGTTTGGCAGAGATCTAGAACACACTTTTCCAAGCCTGTTGGAAGGCATTTGCAGTTTCATTTCGCGTCTAATTTCCCAAACCAAACTGCTTGCAGCTCTAACTGCCTTCTAACTACCACTTCTTCGGTTCAGTGAGATATGCTGGATTCTAAACGGAGAAGCTTCTCTGACGCTTTTTCACAGAGATTTTGAAACTGAAATCTCCCATGCCGTTTCCACCATAGGCAGCAATGGGCTTCCCCATAGAACTTGCCATCCTGAATTCCTAAAGGCTAGATGTGAGAGGCACATTCTGCTGCTTCCTCCCTTAGAGTTAAACTTGCTTCAGAAAGCTCAACCTCCGGGGAGTTTGTTTGGCAGAGATATAGAACACACTTTTCCAAGCCTGTTGGAAGGCATTTGCAGTTTCATTTCGCGTCTAATTTCCCAAACCAAACTGCTTGCAGCTCTAACTCCCTTCTAACTACCACTTCTTCGGTTCAGTGAGATATGCTGGATTCTAAACGGAGAAGCTTCTCTGACGCTTTTTCACAGAGATTTTGAAACTGAAATTTCCAAACCCGTTTCCAACGAAGGCGCCTATGGGCTTCCCCATAGAACTTGCCAACCTGAATTCCTACAGGCTAGATGTGAGAGGCACATTCTGCTGCTTCCTCCCTTAGAGTTAAACTAGCTTCTGAAAGCTCAACCTCCGGGGAGTTTGTTTGGCAGAGATATAGAACACACTTTTCCAAGCCTGTTGGAAGGCATTTGCAGTTTCATTTCGCATCTAATTTCCCAAACCAAACTGCTTGCAGCTCTAACTCCCTTCTAACTACCACTTCTTCGGTTCAGTGAGATATGCTGGATTCTAAACGGAGAAGCTTCTCTGACGCTTTTTCACAGAGATTTTGAAACTGAAATTTCCAAACCCGTTTCCAACGAAGGCGCCTATGGGCTTCCCCATAGAACTTGCCAACCTGAATTCCTACAGGCTAGATGTGAGAGGCACATTCTGCTGCTTCCTCCCTTAGAGTTAAACTAGCTTCTGAAAGCTCAACCTCCGGGGAGTTTGTTTGGCAGAGATATAGAACACACTTTTCCAAGCCTGTTGGAAGGCATTTGCAGTTTCATTTCGCGTCTAATTTCCCAAACCAAACTGCTTGAAGCTCTAACTCCCTTCTAACTACCACTTCTTCGGTTCAGTGAGATATGCTGGATTCTAAACGGAGAAGCTTCTCTGACGCTTTTTCACAGAGATTTTGAAACTGAAATCTCCCATGCCGTTTCCACCATAGGCAGCAATGGGCTTCCCCATAGAACTTGCCAACCTGAATTCCTACAGGCTACATGTGAGAGGCACATTCTGCTGCTTCCTCCCTTAGAGTTAAACTTGCTTCTGAAAGCTCAACCTCCGGGGAGTTTGTTTGGCAGAGATATAGAACACACTTTTCCAAGCCTGTTGGAAGGCATTTGCAGTTTCATTTCGCGTCTAATTTCCCAAACCAAACTGCTTGCAGCTCTGACTCCCTTCTAACTACCACTTCTTCGGTTCAGTGAGATATGCTGGATTCTAAACGGAGAAGCTTCTCTGACGCTTTTTCACAGAGATTTTGAAACTGAAATCTCCCATGCCGTTTCCACCATAGGCAGCAATGGGCTTCCCCATAGAACTTGCCAACCTGAATTCCTACAGGCTAGATGTGAGAGGCACATTCTGCTGCTTCCTCCCTTAGAGTTAAACTTGCTTCTGAAAGCTCAACCTCCGGGGAGTCTGTTTGGCAGAGATATAGAACACACTTTTCCAAGCCTGTTTTAAGGCATTTGCAGTTTCATTTCGCGTCTAATTTCCCAAACCAAACTGCTTGCAGCTCTAACTCCCTTCTAACTACCACTTCTTCGGTTCAGTGAGATATGCTGGATTGTAAACGGAGAACCTTCTCTGACGCTTTTTCACAGAGATTTTGAAACTGAAATTTCCCATGCCGTTTTCACCATAGGCAGCAATGGGCTTCCCCATAGAACTTGCCAACCTGAATTCCTACAGGCTAGATGTGAGAGGCACATTCTGCTGCTTCCTCCCTTACAGTTAAACTAGCTTCTGAAAGCTCAACCTCCGGGGAGTTTGTTTGGCAGAGATATAGAACACACTTTTCCAAGCCTGTTGGAAGGCATTTGCAGTTTCATTTCGCGTCTAATTTCCCAAACCAAACTGCTTGCAGCTCTAACTCCCTTCTAACTACCACTTCTTCGGTTCAGTGAGATATGCTGGATTCTAAACGGAGAAGCTTCTCTGACGCTTTTTCACAGAGATACTGAAACTGAAATCTCCCATGCCGTTTCTACCATTGGCAGCAATGGGCTTCCCCATAGAACTTGCCAACCTGAATTCCTACAGGCTAGATGTGAGAGGCACATTCTGCTGCTCCCTCCCTAACAGTTAAGCTTGCTTCTGAAACCTCAACCTCCGGGGACTCTGTTTGGCAGAGATATAGAACACACTTTTCCAAGCCTGTTGCAAGGCCTTAGCAGTGTCATTTCGCATCTAATTTCCCAAACCAAACTGCTTGCAGCTCTAACTCCCTTCTAACTACCACTTCTTCGGTTCAGTGAGATATGCTGGATTCTAAACGGAGAAGCTTCTCTGACGCTTTTTCACAGAGATTTTGAAACTGAAATCTCCCATGCCGTTTCTACCATTGGCAGCAATGGGCTTCCCCATAGAACTTGCCAACCTGAATTCCTACAGGCTAGATGTGAGAGGCACATTCTGCTGCTCCCTCCCTAACAGTTAAGCTTGCTTCTGAAAGCTCAACCTCCGGGGACTCTGTTTGGCAGAGATATAGAACACACTTTTCCAAGCCTGTTGCAAGGCCTTTGCAGTGTCATTTCGCATCTAATTTCCCAAACCAAACTGCTTGCAGCTCTAACTCCCTTCTAACTACCACTTCTTCGGTTCAGTGAGATATGCTGGATTCTAAACGGAGAAGCTTCTCTGACGCTTTTTCACAGAGATTTTGAAACTGAAATCTCCCATGCCGTTTCCACCATAGGCAGCAATGGGCTACCCCATAGAACTTGCCAACCTGAATTCCTAAAGGCTAGATGTGAGAGGCACATTCTGCTGCTTCCTCCCTTAGAGTTAAACTTGCTTCTGAAAGCTCAACCTCCGGGGAGTCTGTTTGGCAGAGATATAGAACACACTTTTCCAAGCCTGTTTTAAGGCATTTGCAGTTTCATTTCGCGTCTAATTTCCCAAACCAAACTGCTTGCAGCTCTAACTCCCTTCTAACTACCACTTCTTCGGTTCAGTGAGATATGCTGGATTGTAAACGGAGAACCTTCTCTGACGCTTTTTCACAGAGATTTTGAAACTGAAATTTCCCATGCCGTTTTCACCATAGGCAGCAATGGGCTTCCCCATAGAACTTGCCAACCTGAATTCCTACAGGCTAGATGTGAGAGGCACATTCTGCTGCTTCCTCCCTTAGAGTTAAACTTGCTTCAGAAAGCTCAACCTCCGGGGAGTTTGTTTGGCAGAGATATAGAACACACTTTTCCAAGCCTGTTGGAAGGCATTTGCAGTTTCATTTCGCGTCTAATTTCCCAAACCAAACTGCTTGCAGCTCTAACTCCCTTCTAACTACCACTTCTTCGGTTCAGTGAGATATGCTGGATTCTAAACGGAGAAGCTTCTCTGACGCTTTTTCACAGAGATTTTGAAACTGAAATTTCCAAACCCGTTTCCAACGAAGGCGCCTATGGGCTTCCCCATAGAACTTGCCAACCTGAATTCCTACAGGCTAGATGTGAGAGGCACATTCTGCTGCTTCCTCCCTTAGAGTTAAACTAGCTTCTGAAAGCTCAACCTCCGGGGAGTTTGTTTGGCAGAGATATAGAACACACTTTTCCAAGCCTGTTGGAAGGCATTTGCAGTTTCATTTCGCGTCTAATTTCCCAAACCAAACTGCTTGCAGCTCTAACTCCCTTCTAACTACCACTTCTTCGGTTCAGTGAGATATGCTGGATTCTAAACGGAGAAGCTTCTCTGACGCTTTTTCACAGAGATTTTGAAACTGAAATTTCCAAACCCGTTTCCAACGAAGGCGCCTATGGGCTTCCCCATAGAACTTGCCAACCTGAATTCCTACAGGCTAGATGTGAGAGGCACATTCTGCTGCTTCCTCCCTTAGAGTTAAACTAGCTTCTGAAAGCTCAACCTCCGGGGAGTTTGTTTGGCAGAGATATAGAACACACTTTTCCAAGCCTGTTGGAAGGCATTTGCAGTTTCATTTCGCGTCTAATTTCCCAAACCAAACTGCTTGCAGCTCTAACTCCCTTCTAACTACCACTTCTTCGGTTCAGTGAGATATGCTGGATTCTAAACGGAGAAGCTTCTCTGACGCTTTTTCACAGAGATTTTGAAACTGAAATCTCCCATGCCGTTTCCACCATAGGCAGCAATGGGCTTATCCATAGAACTTGCCAACCTGAATTCCTACAGGCTAGATGTGAGAGGCACATTCTGCTGCTTCCTCCCTTAGAGTTAAACTTGCTTCTGAAAGCTCAACCTCCGGGGAGTTTGTTTGGCAGAGATATAGAACACACTTTTCCAAGCCTGTTGGAAGGCATTTGCAGTTTCATTTCGCGTCTAATTTCCCAAACCAAACTGCTTGCAGCTCTGACTCCCTTCTAACTACCACTTCTTCGGTTCAGTGAGATATGCTGGATTCTAAACGGAGAAGCTTCTCTGACGCTTTTTCACAGAGATTTTGAAACTGAAATCTCCCATGCCGTTTCCACCATAGTCAGCAATGGGCTTCCCCATAGAACTTGCCAACCTGAATTCCTACAGGCTAGATGTGAGAGGCACATTCTGCTGCTTCCTCCCTTAGAGTTAAACTTGCTTCTGAAAGCTCAACCTCCGGGGAGTTTGTTTGGCAGAGATATAGAACACACTTTTCCAAGCCTGTTGGAAGGCATTTGCAGTTTCATTTCGCGTCTAATTTCCCAAAACAAACTGCTTGCAGCTCTAACTCCCTTCTAACTACCACTTCTTCGGTTCAGTGAGATATGCTGGATTCTAAACGGAGAAGCTTCTCTGACGCTTTTTCAAAGAGATTTTGAAACTGAAATCTCCCATGCCGTTTCCACCATAGGCAGCAATGGGCTTCCCCATAGAACTTGCCAACCTGAATTCCTACAGGCTAGATGTGAGAGGCACATTCTGCTGCTTCCTCCCTTAGAGTTAAACTTGCTTCTGAAAGCTCAACCTCCGGGGCGTTTGTTTGGCAGAGATATAGAACACACTTTTCCAAGCCTGTTGGAAGGCATTTGCAGTTTCATTTCGCGTCTAATTTCCCAAAGCAAACTGCTTGCAGCTCTAACTCCCATCTAACTACCACTTTTTCGGTTCAGTGAGATATGCTGGATTCTAAACGGAGAAGCTTCTCTGACGCTTTTTCACAGAGATTTTGAAACTGAAATTTCCAAACCCGTTTCCAACGAAGGCGCCAATGGGCTTCCCCATAGAACTTGCCAACCTGAATTCCTACAGGCTAGATGTGAGAGGCACATTCTGCTGCTTCCTCCCTTAGAGTTAAACTAGCTTCTGAAAGCTCAACCTCCGGGGAGTTTGTTTGGCAGAGATCTAGAACACACTTTTCCAAGCCTGTTGGAAGGCATTTGCAGTTTCATTTCGCGTCTAATTTCCCAAACCAAACTGCTTGCAGCTCTAACTGCCTTCTAACTACCACTTCTTCGGTTCAGTGAGATATGCTGGATTCTAAACGGAGAAGCTTCTCTGACGCTTTTTCACAGAGATTTTGAAACTGAAATCTCCCATGCCGTTTCCACCATAGGCAGCAATGGGCTTCCCCATAGAACTTGCCATCCTGAATTCCTAAAGGCTAGATGTGAGAGGCACATTCTGCTGCTTCCTCCCTTAGAGTTAAACTTGCTTCAGAAAGCTCAACCTCCGGGGAGTTTGTTTGGCAGAGATATAGAACACACTTTTCCAAGCCTGTTGGAAGGCATTTGCAGTTTCATTTCGCGTCTAATTTCCCAAACCAAACTGCTTGCAGCTCTAACTCCCTTCTAACTACCACTTCTTCGGTTCAGTGAGATATGCTGGATTCTAAACGGAGAAGCTTCTCTGACGCTTTTTCACAGAGATTTTGAAACTGAAATTTCCAAACCCGTTTCCAACGAAGGCGCCTATGGGCTTCCCCATAGAACTTGCCAACCTGAATTCCTACAGGCTAGATGTGAGAGGCACATTCTGCTGCTTCCTCCCTTAGAGTTAAACTAGCTTCTGAAAGCTCAACCTCCGGGGAGTTTGTTTGGCAGAGATATAGAACACACTTTTCCAAGCCTGTTGGAAGGCATTTGCAGTTTCATTTCGCATCTAATTTCCCAAACCAAACTGCTTGCAGCTCTAACTCCCTTCTAACTACCACTTCTTCGGTTCAGTGAGATATGCTGGATTCTAAACGGAGAAGCTTCTCTGACGCTTTTTCACAGAGATTTTGAAACTGAAATTTCCAAACCCGTTTCCAACGAAGGCGCCTATGGGCTTCCCCATAGAACTTGCCAACCTGAATTCCTACAGGCTAGATGTGAGAGGCACATTCTGCTGCTTCCTCCCTTAGAGTTAAACTAGCTTCTGAAAGCTCAACCTCCGGGGAGTTTGTTTGGCAGAGATATAGAACACACTTTTCCAAGCCTGTTGGAAGGCATTTGCAGTTTCATTTCGCGTCTAATTTCCCAAACCAAACTGCTTGAAGCTCTAACTCCCTTCTAACTACCACTTCTTCGGTTCAGTGAGATATGCTGGATTCTAAACGGAGAAGCTTCTCTGACGCTTTTTCACAGAGATTTTGAAACTGAAATCTCCCATGCCGTTTCCACCATAGGCAGCAATGGGCTTCCCCATAGAACTTGCCAACCTGAATTCCTACAGGCTAGATGTGAGAGGCACATTCTGCTGCTTCCTCCCTTAGAGTTAAACTTGCTTCTGAAAGCTCAACCTCCGGGGAGTTTGTTTGGCAGAGATATAGAACACACTTTTCCAAGCCTGTTGGAAGGCATTTGCAGTTTCATTTCGCGTCTAATTTCCCAAACCAAACTGCTTGCAGCTCTGACTCCCTTCTAACTACCACTTCTTCGGTTCAGTGAGATATGCTGGATTCTAAACGGAGAAGCTTCTCTGACGCTTTTTCACAGAGATTTTGAAACTGAAATCTCCCATGCCGTTTCCACCATAGGCAGCAATGGGCTTCCCCATAGAACTTGCCAACCTGAATTCCTACAGGCTAGATGTGAGAGGCACATTCTGCTGCTTCCTCCCTTAGAGTTAAACTTGCTTCTGAAAGCTCAACCTCCGGGGAGTCTGTTTGGCAGAGATATAGAACACACTTTTCCAAGCCTGTTTTAAGGCATTTGCAGTTTCATTTCGCGTCTAATTTCCCAAACCAAACTGCTTGCAGCTCTAACTCCCTTCTAACTACCACTTCTTCGGTTCAGTGAGATATGCTGGATTGTAAACGGAGAACCTTCTCTGACGCTTTTTCACAGAGATTTTGAAACTGAAATTTCCCATGCCGTTTTCACCATAGGCAGCAATGGGCTTCCCCATAGAACTTGCCAACCTGAATTCCTACAGGCTAGATGTGAGAGGCACATTCTGCTGCTTCCTCCCTTAGAGTTAAACTAGCTTCTGAAAGCTCAACCTCCGGGGAGTTTGTTTGGCAGAGATATAGAACACACTTTTCCAAGCCTGTTGGAAGGCATTTGCAGTTTCATTTCGCGTCTAATTTCCCAAACCAAACTGCTTGCAGCTCTAACTCCCTTCTAACTACCACTTCTTCGGTTCAGTGAGATATGCTGGATTCTAAACGGAGAAGCTTCTCTGACGCTTTTTCACAGAGATATTGAAACTGAAATCTCCCATGCCGTTTCTACCATTGGCAGCAATGGGCTTCCCCATAGAACTTGCCAACCTGAATTCCTACAGGCTAGATGTGAGAGGCACATTCTGCTGCTCCCTCCCTAACAGTTAAGCTTGCTTCTGAAACCTCAACCTCCGGGGACTCTGTTTGGCAGAGATATAGAACACACTTTTCCAAGCCTGTTGCAAGGCCTTAGCAGTGTCATTTCGCATCTAACTTCCCAAACCAAACTGCTTGCAGCTCTAACTCCCTTCTAACTACCACTTCTTCGGTTCAGTGAGATATGCTGGATTCTAAACGGAGAAGCTTCTCTGACGCTTTTTCACAGAGATTTTGAAACTGAAATCTCCCATGCCGTTTCTACCATTGGCAGCAATGGGCTTCCCCATAGAACTTGCCAACCTGAATTCCTACAGGCTAGATGTGAGAGGCACATTCTGCTGCTCCCTCCCTAACAGTTAAGCTTGCTTCTGAAAGCTCAACCTCCGGGGACTCTGTTTGGCAGAGATATAGAACACACTTTTCCAAGCCTGTTGCAAGGCCTTTGCAGTGTCATTTCGCATCTAATTTCCCAAACCAAACTGCTTGCAGCTCTAACTCCCTTCTAACTACCACTTCTTCGGTTCAGTGAGATATGCTGGATTCTAAACGGAGAAGCTTCTCTGACGCTTTTTCACAGAGATTTTGAAACTGAAATCTCCCATGCCGTTTCCACCATAGGCAGCAATGGGCTACCCCATAGAACTTGCCAACCTGAATTCCTAAAGGCTAGATGTGAGAGGCACATTCTGCTGCTTCCTCCCTTAGAGTTAAACTTGCTTCTGAAAGCTCAACCTCCGGGGAGTCTGTTTGGCAGAGATATAGAACACACTTTTCCAAGCCTGTTTTAAGGCATTTGCAGTTTCATTTCGCGTCTAATTTCCCAAACCAAACTGCTTGCAGCTCTAACTCCCTTCTAACTACCACTTCTTCGGTTCAGTGAGATATGCTGGATTGTAAACGGAGAACCTTCTCTGACGCTTTTTCACAGAGATTTTGAAACTGAAATTTCCCATGCCGTTTTCACCATAGGCAGCAATGGGCTTCCCCATAGAACTTGCCAACCTGAATTCCTACAGGCTAGATGTGAGAGGCACATTCTGCTGCTTCCTCCCTTAGAGTTAAACTTGCTTCTGAAAGCTCAACCTCCGGGGAGTTTGTTTGGCAGAGATATAGAACACACTTTTCCAAGCCTGTTGGAAGGCATTTGCAGTTTCATTTCGCGTCTAATTTCCCAAACCAAACTGCTTGCAGCTCTGACTCCCTTCTAACTACCACTTCTTCGGTTCAGTGAGATATGCTGGATTCTAAACGGAGAAGCTTCTCTGACGCTTTTTCACAGAGATTTTGAAACTGAAATCTCCCATGCCGTTTCCACCATAGTCAGCAATGGGCTTCCCCATAGAACTTGCCAACCTGAATTCCTACAGGCTAGATGTGAGAGGCACATTCTGCTGCTTCCTCCCTTAGAGTTAAACTTGCTTCTGAAAGCTCAACCTCCGGGGAGTTTGTTTGGCAGAGATATAGAACACACTTTTCCAAGCCTGTTGGAAGGCATTTGCAGTTTCATTTCGCGTCTAATTTCCCAAACCAAACTGCTTGCAGCTCTAACTCCCTTCTAACTACCACTTCTTCGGTTCAGTGAGATATGCTGGATTCTAAACGGAGAAGCTTCTCTGACGCTTTTTCACAGAGATTTTGAAACTGAAATCTCCCATGCCGTTTCCACCATAGGCAGCAATGGGCTTCCCCATAGAACTTGCCAACCTGAATTCCTACAGGCTAGATGTGAGAGGCACATTCTGCTGCTTCCTCCCTTAGAGTTAAACTTGCTTCTGAAAGCTCAACCTCCGGGGAGTTTGTTTGGCAGAGATATAGAACACACTTTTCCAAGCCTGTTGGAAGGCATTTGCAGTTTCATTTCGCGTCTAATTTCCCAAAGCAAACTGCTTGCAGCTCTAACTCCCATCTAACTACCACTTTTTCGGTTCAGTGAGATATGCTGGATTCTAAACGGAGAAGCTTCTCTGACGCTTTTTCACAGAGATTTTGAAACTGAAATTTCCAAACCCGTTTCCAACGAAGGCGCCAATGGGCTTCCCCATAGAACTTGCCAACCTGAATTCCTACAGGCTAGATGTGAGAGGCACATTCTGCTGCTTCCTCCCTTAGAGTTAAACTAGCTTCTGAAAGCTCAACCTCCGGGGAGTTTGTTTGGCAGAGATCTAGAACACACTTTTCCAAGCCTGTTGGAAGGCATTTGCAGTTTCATTTCGCGTCTAATTTCCCAAACCAAACTGCTTGCAGCTCTAACTGCCTTCTAACTACCACTTCTTCGGTTCAGTGAGATATGCTGGATTCTAAACGGAGAAGCTTCTCTGACGCTTTTTCACAGAGATTTTGAAACTGAAATCTCCCATGCCGTTTCCACCATAGGCAGCAATGGGCTTCCCCATAGAACTTGCCATCCTGAATTCCTAAAGGCTAGATGTGAGAGGCACATTCTGCTGCTTCCTCCCTTAGAGTTAAACTTGCTTCAGAAAGCTCAACCTCCGGGGAGTTTGTTTGGCAGAGATATAGAACACACTTTTCCAAGCCTGTTGGAAGGCATTTGCAGTTTCATTTCGCGTCTAATTTCCCAAACCAAACTGCTTGCAGCTCTAACTCCCTTCTAACTACCACTTCTTCGGTTCAGTGAGATATGCTGGATTCTAAACGGAGAAGCTTCTCTGACGCTTTTTCACAGAGATTTTGAAACTGAAATTTCCAAACCCGTTTCCAACGAAGGCGCCTATGGGCTTCCCCATAGAACTTGCCAACCTGAATTCCTACAGGCTAGATGTGAGAGGCACATTCTGCTGCTTCCTCCCTTAGAGTTAAACTAGCTTCTGAAAGCTCAACCTCCGGGGAGTTTGTTTGGCAGAGATATAGAACACACTTTTCCAAGCCTGTTGGAAGGCATTTGCAGTTTCATTTCGCATCTAATTTCCCAAACCAAACTGCTTGCAGCTCTAACTCCCTTCTAACTACCACTTCTTCGGTTCAGTGAGATATGCTGGATTCTAAACGGAGAAGCTTCTCTGACGCTTTTTCACAGAGATTTTGAAACTGAAATTTCCAAACCCGTTTGCAACGAAGGCGCCTATGGGCTTCCCCATAGAACTTGCCAACCTGAATTCCTACAGGCTAGATGTGAGAGGCACATTCTGCTGCTTCCTCCCTTAGAGTTAAACTAGCTTCTGAAAGCTCAACCTCCGGGGAGTTTGTTTGGCAGAGATATAGAACACACTTTTCCAAGCCTGTTGGAAGGCATTTGCAGTTTCATTTCGCGTCTAATTTCCCAAACCAAACTGCTTGAAGCTCTAACTCCCTTCTAACTACCACTTCTTCGGTTCAGTGAGATATGCTGGATTCTAAACGGAGAAGCTTCTCTGACGCTTTTTCACAGAGATTTTGAAACTGAAATCTCCCATGCCGTTTCCACCATAGGCAGCAATGGGCTTCCCCATAGAACTTGCCAACCTGAATTCCTACAGGCTAGATGTGAGAGGCACATTCTGCTGCTTCCTCCCTTAGAGTTAAACTTGCTTCTGAAAGCTCAACCTCCGGGGAGTTTGTTTGGCAGAGATATAGAACACACTTTTCCAAGCCTGTTGGAAGGCATTTGCAGTTTCATTTCGCGTCTAATTTCCCAAACCAAACTGCTTGCAGCTCTGACTCCCTTCTAACTACCACTTCTTCGGTTCAGTGAGATATGCTGGATTCTAAACGGAGAAGCTTCTCTGACGCTTTTTCACAGAGATTTTGAAACTGAAATCTCCCATGCCGTTTCCACCATAGGCAGCAATGGGCTTCCCCATAGAACTTGCCAACCTGAATTCCTACAGGCTAGATGTGAGAGGCACATTCTGCTGCTTCCTCCCTTAGAGTTAAACTTGCTTCTGAAAGCTCAACCTCCGGGGAGTCTGTTTGGCAGAGATATAGAACACACTTTTCCAAGCCTGTTTTAAGGCATTTGCAGTTTCATTTCGCGTCTAATTTCCCAAACCAAACTGCTTGCAGCTCTAACTCCCTTCTAACTACCACTTCTTCGGTTCAGTGAGATATGCTGGATTGTAAACGGAGAACCTTCTCTGACGCTTTTTCACAGAGATTTTGAAACTGAAATTTCCCATGCCGTTTTCACCATAGGCAGCAATGGGCTTCCCCATAGAACTTGCCAACCTGAATTCCTACAGGCTAGATGTGAGAGGCACATTCTGCTGCTTCCTCCCTTAGAGTTAAACTAGCTTCTGAAAGCTCAACCTCCGGGGAGTTTGTTTGGCAGAGATATAGAACACACTTTTCCAAGCCTGTTGGAAGGCATTTGCAGTTTCATTTCGCGTCTAATTTCCCAAACCAAACTGCTTGCAGCTCTAACTCCCTTCTAACTACCACTTCTTCGGTTCAGTGAGATATGCTGGATTCTAAACGGAGAAGCTTCTCTGACGCTTTTTCACAGAGATATTGAAACTGAAATCTCCCATGCCGTTTCTACCATTGGCAGCAATGGGCTTCCCCATAGAACTTGCCAACCTGAATTCCTACAGGCTAGATGTGAGAGGCACATTCTGCTGCTCCCTCCCTAACAGTTAAGCTTGCTTCTGAAACCTCAACCTCCGGGGACTCTGTTTGGCAGAGATATAGAACACACTTTTCCAAGCCTGTTGCAAGGCCTTAGCAGTGTCATTTCGCATCTAATTTCCCAAACCAAACTGCTTGCAGCTCTAACTCCCTTCTAACTACCACTTCTTCGGTTCAGTGAGATATGCTGGATTCTAAACGGAGAAGCTTCTCTGACGCTTTTTCACAGAGATTTTGAAACTGAAATCTCCCATGCCGTTTCTACCATTGGCAGCAATGGGCTTCCCCATAGAACTTGCCAACCTGAATTCCTACAGGCTAGATGTGAGAGGCACATTCTGCTGCTCCCTCCCTAACAGTTAAGCTTGCTTCTGAAAGCTCAACCTCCGGGGACTCTGTTTGGCAGAGATATAGAACACACTTTTCCAAGCCTGTTGCAAGGCCTTTGCAGTGTCATTTCGCATCTAATTTCCCAAACCAAACTGCTTGCAGCTCTAACTCCCTTCTAACTACCACTTCTTCGGTTCAGTGAGATATGCTGGATTCTAAACGGAGAAGCTTCTCTGACGCTTTTTCACAGAGATTTTGAAACTGAAATCTCCCATGCCGTTTCCACCATAGGCAGCAATGGGCTACCCCATAGAACTTGCCAACCTGAATTCCTAAAGGCTAGATGTGAGAGGCACATTCTGCTGCTTCCTCCCTTAGAGTTAAACTTGCTTCTGAAAGCTCAACCTCCGGGGAGTCTGTTTGGCAGAGATATAGAACACACTTTTCCAAGCCTGTTTTAAGGCATTTGCAGTTTCATTTCGCGTCTAATTTCCCAAACCAAACTGCTTGCAGCTCTAACTCCCTTCTAACTACCACTTCTTCGGTTCAGTGAGATATGCTGGATTGTAAACGGAGAACCTTCTCTGACGCTTTTTCACAGAGATTTTGAAACTGAAATTTCCCATGCCGTTTTCACCATAGGCAGCAATGGGCTTCCCCATAGAACTTGCCAACCTGAATTCCTACAGGCTAGATGTGAGAGGCACATTCTGCTGCTTCCTCCCTTAGAGTTAAACTTGCTTCAGAAAGCTCAACCTCCGGGGAGTTTGTTTGGCAGAGATATAGAACACACTTTTCCAAGCCTGTTGGAAGGCATTTGCAGTTTCATTTCGCGTCTAATTTCCCAAACCAAACTGCTTGCAGCTCTAACTCCCTTCTAACTACCACTTCTTCGGTTCAGTGAGATATGCTGGATTCTAAACGGAGAAGCTTCTCTGACGCTTTTTCACAGAGATTTTGAAACTGAAATTTCCAAACCCGTTTCCAACGAAGGCGCCTATGGGCTTCCCCATAGAACTTGCCAACCTGAATTCCTACAGGCTAGATGTGAGAGGCACATTCTGCTGCTTCCTCCCTTAGAGTTAAACTAGCTTCTGAAAGCTCAACCTCCGGGGAGTTTGTTTGGCAGAGATATAGAACACACTTTTCCAAGCCTGTTGGAAGGCATTTGCAGTTTCATTTCGCGTCTAATTTCCCAAACCAAACTGCTTGCAGCTCTAACTCCCTTCTAACTACCACTTCTTCGGTTCAGTGAGATATGCTGGATTCTAAACGGAGAAGCTTCTCTGACGCTTTTTCACAGAGATTTTGAAACTGAAATTTCCAAACCCGTTTCCAACGAAGGCGCCTATGGGCTTCCCCATAGAACTTGCCAACCTGAATTCCTACAGGCTAGATGTGAGAGGCACATTCTGCTGCTTCCTCCCTTAGAGTTAAACTAGCTTCTGAAAGCTCAACCTCCGGGGAGTTTGTTTGGCAGAGATATAGAACACACTTTTCCAAGCCTGTTGGAAGGCATTTGCAGTTTCATTTCGCGTCTAATTTCCCAAACCAAACTGCTTGCAGCTCTAACTCCCTTCTAACTACCACTTCTTCGGTTCAGTGAGATATGCTGGATTCTAAACGGAGAAGCTTCTCTGACGCTTTTTCACAGAGATTTTGAAACTGAAATCTCCCATGCCGTTTCCACCATAGGCAGCAATGGGCTTATCCATAGAACTTGCCAACCTGAATTCCTACAGGCTAGATGTGAGAGGCACATTCTGCTGCTTCCTCCCTTAGAGTTAAACTTGCTTCTGAAAGCTCAACCTCCGGGGAGTTTGTTTGGCAGAGATATAGAACACACTTTTCCAAGCCTGTTGGAAGGCATTTGCAGTTTCATTTCGCGTCTAATTTCCCAAACCAAACTGCTTGCAGCTCTGACTCCCTTCTAACTACCACTTCTTCGGTTCAGTGAGATATGCTGGATTCTAAACGGAGAAGCTTCTCTGACGCTTTTTCACAGAGATTTTGAAACTGAAATCTCCCATGCCGTTTCCACCATAGTCAGCAATGGGCTTCCCCATAGAACTTGCCAACCTGAATTCCTACAGGCTAGATGTGAGAGGCACATTCTGCTGCTTCCTCCCTTAGAGTTAAACTTGCTTCTGAAAGCTCAACCTCCGGGGCGTTTGTTTGGCAGAGATATAGAACACACTTTTCCAAGCCTGTTGGAAGGCATTTGCAGTTTCATTTCGCGTCTAATTTCCCAAAGCAAACTGCTTGCAGCTCTAACTCCCATCTAACTACCACTTTTTCGGTTCAGTGAGATATGCTGGATTCTAAACGGAGAAGCTTCTCTGACGCTTTTTCACAGAGATTTTGAAACTGAAATTTCCAAACCCGTTTCCAACGAAGGCGCCAATGGGCTTCCCCATAGAACTTGCCAACCTGAATTCCTACAGGCTAGATGTGAGAGGCACATTCTGCTGCTTCCTCCCTTAGAGTTAAACTAGCTTCTGAAAGCTCAACCTCCGGGGAGTTTGTTTGGCAGAGATCTAGAACACACTTTTCCAAGCCTGTTGGAAGGCATTTGCAGTTTCATTTCGCGTCTAATTTCCCAAACCAAACTGCTTGCAGCTCTAACTGCCTTCTAACTACCACTTCTTCGGTTCAGTGAGATATGCTGGATTCTAAACGGAGAAGCTTCTCTGACGCTTTTTCACAGAGATTTTGAAACTGAAATCTCCCATGCCGTTTCCACCATAGGCAGCAATGGGCTTCCCCATAGAACTTGCCATCCTGAATTCCTAAAGGCTAGATGTGAGAGGCACATTCTGCTGCTTCCTCCCTTAGAGTTAAACTTGCTTCAGAAAGCTCAACCTCCGGGGAGTTTGTTTGGCAGAGATATAGAACACACTTTTCCAAGCCTGTTGGAAGGCATTTGCAGTTTCATTTCGCGTCTAATTTCCCAAACCAAACTGCTTGCAGCTCTAACTCCCTTCTAACTACCACTTCTTCGGTTCAGTGAGATATGCTGGATTCTAAACGGAGAAGCTTCTCTGACGCTTTTTCACAGAGATTTTGAAACTGAAATTTCCAAACCCGTTTCCAACGAAGGCGCCTATGGGCTTCCCCATAGAACTTGCCAACCTGAATTCCTACAGGCTAGATGTGAGAGGCACATTCTGCTGCTTCCTCCCTTAGAGTTAAACTAGCTTCTGAAAGCTCAACCTCCGGGGAGTTTGTTTGGCAGAGATATAGAACACACTTTTCCAAGCCTGTTGGAAGGCATTTGCAGTTTCATTTCGCATCTAATTTCCCAAACCAAACTGCTTGCAGCTCTAACTCCCTTCTAACTACCACTTCTTCGGTTCAGTGAGATATGCTGGATTCTAAACGGAGAAGCTTCTCTGACGCTTTTTCACAGAGATTTTGAAACTGAAATTTCCAAACCCGTTTCCAAAGAAGGCGCCTATGGGCTTCCCCATAGAACTTGCCAACCTGAATTCCTACAGGCTAGATGTGAGAGGCACATTCTGCTGCTTCCTCCCTTAGAGTTAAACTAGCTTCTGAAAGCTCAACCTCCGGGGAGTTTGTTTGGCAGAGATATAGAACACACTTTTCCAAGCCTGTTGGAAGGCATTTGCAGTTTCATTTCGCGTCTAATTTCCCAAACCAAACTGCTTGAAGCTCTAACTCCCTTCTAACTACCACTTCTTCGGTTCAGTGAGATATGCTGGATTCTAAACGGAGAAGCTTCTCTGACGCTTTTTCACAGAGATTTTGAAACTGAAATCTCCCATGCCGTTTCCACCATAGGCAGCAATGGGCTTCCCCATAGAACTTGCCAACCTGAATTCCTACAGGCTACATGTGAGAGGCACATTCTGCTGCTTCCTCCCTTAGAGTTAAACTTGCTTCTGAAAGCTCAACCTCCGGGGAGTTTGTTTGGCAGAGATATAGAACACACTTTTCCAAGCCTGTTGGAAGGCATTTGCAGTTTCATTTCGCGTCTAATTTCCCAAACCAAACTGCTTGCAGCTCTGACTCCCTTCTAACTACCACTTCTTCGGTTCAGTGAGATATGCTGGATTCTAAACGGAGAAGCTTCTCTGACGCTTTTTCACAGAGATTTTGAAACTGAAATCTCCCATGCCGTTTCCACCATAGGCAGCAATGGGCTTCCCCATAGAACTTGCCAACCTGAATTCCTACAGGCTAGATGTGAGAGGCACATTCTGCTGCTTCCTCCCTTAGAGTTAAACTTGCTTCTGAAAGCTCAACCTCCGGGGAGTCTGTTTGGCAGAGATATAGAACACACTTTTCCAAGCCTGTTTTAAGGCATTTGCAGTTTCATTTCGCGTCTAATTTCCCAAACCAAACTGCTTGCAGCTCTAACTCCCTTCTAACTACCACTTCTTCGGTTCAGTGAGATATGCTGGATTGTAAACGGAGAACCTTCTCTGACGCTTTTTCACAGAGATTTTGAAACTGAAATTTCCCATGCCGTTTTCACCATAGGCAGCAATGGGCTTCCCCATAGAACTTGCCAACCTGAATTCCTACAGGCTAGATGTGAGAGGCACATTCTGCTGCTTCCTCCCTTAGAGTTAAACTAGCTTCTGAAAGCTCAACCTCCGGGGAGTTTGTTTGGCAGAGATATAGAACACACTTTTCCAAGCCTGTTGGAAGGCATTTGCAGTTTCATTTCGCGTCTAATTTCCCAAACCAAACTGCTTGCAGCTCTAACTCCCTTCTAACTACCACTTCTTCGGTTCAGTGAGATATGCTGGATTCTAAACGGAGAAGCTTCTCTGACGCTTTTTCACAGAGATATTGAAACTGAAATCTCCCATGCCGTTTCTACCATTGGCAGCAATGGGCTTCCCCATAGAACTTGCCAACCTGAATTCCTACAGGCTAGATGTGAGAGGCACATTCTGCTGCTCCCTCCCTAACAGTTAAGCTTGCTTCTGAAACCTCAACCTCCGGGGACTCTGTTTGGCAGAGATATAGAACACACTTTTCCAAGCCTGTTGCAAGGCCTTAGCAGTGTCATTTCGCATCTAATTTCCCAAACCAAACTGCTTGCAGCTCTAACTCCCTTCTAACTACCACTTCTTCGGTTCAGTGAGATATGCTGGATTCTAAACGGAGAAGCTTCTCTGACCCTTTTTCACAGAGATTTTGAAACTGAAATCTCCCATGCCGTTTCCACCATAGGCAGCAATGGGCTACCCCATAGAACTTGCCAACCTGAATTCCTAAAGGCTAGATGTGAGAGGCACATTCTGCTGCTTCCTCCCTTAGAGTTAAACTTGCTTCTGAAAGCTCAACCTCCGGGGAGTCTGTTTGGCAGAGATATAGAACACACTTTTCCAAGCCTGTTTTAAGGCATTTGCAGTTTCATTTCGCGTCTAATTTCCCAAACCAAACTGCTTGCAGCTCTAACTCCCTTCTAACTACCACTTCTTCGGTTCAGTGAGATATGCTGGATTGTAAACGGAGAACCTTCTCTGACGCTTTTTCACAGAGATTTTGAAACTGAAATTTCCCATGCCGTTTTCACCATAGGCAGCAATGGGCTTCCCCATAGAACTTGCCAACCTGAATTCCTACAGGCTAGATGTGAGAGGCACATTCTGCTGCTTCCTCCCTTAGAGTTAAACTTGCTTCAGAAAGCTCAACCTCCGGGGAGTTTGTTTGGCAGAGATATAGAACACACTTTTCCAAGCCTGTTGGAAGGCATTTGCAGTTTCATTTCGCGTCTAATTTCCCAAACCAAACTGCTTGCAGCTCTAACTCCCTTCTAACTACCACTTCTTCGGTTCAGTGAGATATGCTGGATTCTAAACGGAGAAGCTTCTCTGACGCTTTTTCACAGAGATTTTGAAACTGAAATTTCCAAACCCGTTTCCAACGAAGGCGCCTATGGGCTTCCCCATAGAACTTGCCAACCTGAATTCCTACAGGCTAGATGTGAGAGGCACATTCTGCTGCTTCCTCCCTTAGAGTTAAACTAGCTTCTGAAAGCTCAACCTCCGGGGAGTTTGTTTGGCAGAGATATAGAACACACTTTTCCAAGCCTGTTGGAAGGCATTTGCAGTTTCATTTCGCGTCTAATTTCCCAAACCAAACTGCTTGCAGCTCTAACTCCCTTCTAACTACCACTTCTTCGGTTCAGTGAGATATGCTGGATTCTAAACGGAGAAGCTTCTCTGACGCTTTTTCACAGAGATTTTGAAACTGAAATTTCCAAACCCGTTTCCAACGAAGGCGCCTATGGGCTTCCCCATAGAACTTGCCAACCTGAATTCCTACAGGCTAGATGTGAGAGGCACATTCTGCTGCTTCCTCCCTTAGAGTTAAACTAGCTTCTGAAAGCTCAACCTCCGGGGAGTTTGTTTGGCAGAGATATAGAACACACTTTTCCAAGCCTGTTGGAAGGCATTTGCAGTTTCATTTCGCGTCTAATTTCCCAAACCAAACTGCTTGCAGCTCTAACTCCCTTCTAACTACCACTTCTTCGGTTCAGTGAGATATGCTGGATTCTAAACGGAGAAGCTTCTCTGACGCTTTTTCACAGAGATTTTGAAACTGAAATCTCCCATGCCGTTTCCACCATAGGCAGCAATGGGCTTATCCATAGAACTTGCCAACCTGAATTCCTACAGGCTAGATGTGAGAGGCACATTCTGCTGCTTCCTCCCTTAGAGTTAAACTTGCTTCTGAAAGCTCAACCTCCGGGGAGTTTGTTTGGCAGAGATATAGAACACACTTTTCCAAGCCTGTTGGAAGGCATTTGCAGTTTCATTTCGCGTCTAATTTCCCAAACCAAACTGCTTGCAGCTCTGACTCCCTTCTAACTACCACTTCTTCGGTTCAGTGAGATATGCTGGATTCTAAACGGAGAAGCTTCTCTGACGCTTTTTCACAGAGATTTTGAAACTGAAATCTCCCATGCCGTTTCCACCATAGGCAGCAATGGGCTTCCCCATAGAACTTGCCAACCTGAATTCCTACAGGCTAGATGTGAGAGGCACATTCTGCTGCTTCCTCCCTTAGAGTTAAACTAGCTTCTGAAAGCTCAACCTCCGGGGAGTTTGTTTGGCAGAGATATAGAACACACTTTTCCAAGCCTGTTGGAAGGCATTTGCAGTTTCATTTCGCGTCTAATTTCCCAAACCAAACTGCTTGAAGCTCTAACTCCCTTCTAACTACCACTTCTTCGGTTCAGTGAGATATGCTGGATTCTAAACGGAGAAGCTTCTCTGACGCTTTTTCACAGAGATTTTGAAACTGAAATCTCCCATGCCGTTTCCACCATAGGCAGCAATGGGCTTCCCCATAGAACTTGCCAACCTGAATTCCTACAGGCTACATGTGAGAGGCACATTCTGCTGCTTCCTCCCTTAGAGTTAAACTTGCTTCTGAAAGCTCAACCTCCGGGGAGTTTGTTTGGCAGAGATATAGAACACACTTTTCCAAGCCTGTTGGAAGGCATTTGCAGTTTCATTTCGCGTCTAATTTCCCAAACCAAACTGCTTGCAGCTCTGACTCCCTTCTAACTACCACTTCTTCGGTTCAGTGAGATATGCTGGATTCTAAACGGAGAAGCTTCTCTGACGCTTTTTCACAGAGATTTTGAAACTGAAATCTCCCATGCCGTTTCCACCATAGGCAGCAATGGGCTTCCCCATAGAACTTGCCAACCTGAATTCCTACAGGCTAGATGTGAGAGGCACATTCTGCTGCTTCCTCCCTTAGAGTTAAACTTGCTTCTGAAAGCTCAACCTCCGGGGAGTCTGTTTGGCAGAGATATAGAACACACTTTTCCAAGCCTGTTTTAAGGCATTTGCAGTTTCATTTCGCGTCTAATTTCCCAAACCAAACTGCTTGCAGCTCTAACTCCCTTCTAACTACCACTTCTTCGGTTCAGTGAGATATGCTGGATTGTAAACGGAGAACCTTCTCTGACGCTTTTTCACAGAGATTTTGAAACTGAAATTTCCCATGCCGTTTTCACCATAGGCAGCAATGGGCTTCCCCATAGAACTTGCCAACCTGAATTCCTACAGGCTAGATGTGAGAGGCACATTCTGCTGCTTCCTCCCTTACAGTTAAACTAGCTTCTGAAAGCTCAACCTCCGGGGAGTTTGTTTGGCAGAGATATAGAACACACTTTTCCAAGCCTGTTGGAAGGCATTTGCAGTTTCATTTCGCGTCTAATTTCCCAAACCAAACTGCTTGCAGCTCTAACTCCCTTCTAACTACCACTTCTTCGGTTCAGTGAGATATGCTGGATTCTAAACGGAGAAGCTTCTCTGACGCTTTTTCACAGAGATACTGAAACTGAAATCTCCCATGCCGTTTCTACCATTGGCAGCAATGGGCTTCCCCATAGAACTTGCCAACCTGAATTCCTACAGGCTAGATGTGAGAGGCACATTCTGCTGCTCCCTCCCTAACAGTTAAGCTTGCTTCTGAAACCTCAACCTCCGGGGACTCTGTTTGGCAGAGATATAGAACACACTTTTCCAAGCCTGTTGCAAGGCCTTAGCAGTGTCATTTCGCATCTAATTTCCCAAACCAAACTGCTTGCAGCTCTAACTCCCTTCTAACTACCACTTCTTCGGTTCAGTGAGATATGCTGGATTCTAAACGGAGAAGCTTCTCTGACGCTTTTTCACAGAGATTTTGAAACTGAAATCTCCCATGCCGTTTCTACCATTGGCAGCAATGGGCTTCCCCATAGAACTTGCCAACCTGAATTCCTACAGGCTAGATGTGAGAGGCACATTCTGCTGCTCCCTCCCTAACAGTTAAGCTTGCTTCTGAAAGCTCAACCTCCGGGGACTCTGTTTGGCAGAGATATAGAACACACTTTTCCAAGCCTGTTGCAAGGCCTTTGCAGTGTCATTTCGCATCTAATTTCCCAAACCAAACTGCTTGCAGCTCTAACTCCCTTCTAACTACCACTTCTTCGGTTCAGTGAGATATGCTGGATTCTAAACGGAGAAGCTTCTCTGACGCTTTTTCACAGAGATTTTGAAACTGAAATCTCCCATGCCGTTTCCACCATAGGCAGCAATGGGCTACCCCATAGAACTTGCCAACCTGAATTCCTAAAGGCTAGATGTGAGAGGCACATTCTGCTGCTTCCTCCCTTAGAGTTAAACTTGCTTCTGAAAGCTCAACCTCCGGGGAGTCTGTTTGGCAGAGATATAGAACACACTTTTCCAAGCCTGTTTTAAGGCATTTGCAGTTTCATTTCGCGTCTAATTTCCCAAACCAAACTGCTTGCAGCTCTAACTCCCTTCTAACTACCACTTCTTCGGTTCAGTGAGATATGCTGGATTGTAAACGGAGAACCTTCTCTGACGCTTTTTCACAGAGATTTTGAAACTGAAATTTCCCATGCCGTTTTCACCATAGGCAGCAATGGGCTTCCCCATAGAACTTGCCAACCTGAATTCCTACAGGCTAGATGTGAGAGGCACATTCTGCTGCTTCCTCCCTTAGAGTTAAACTTGCTTCAGAAAGCTCAACCTCCGGGGAGTTTGTTTGGCAGAGATATAGAACACACTTTTCCAAGCCTGTTGGAAGGCATTTGCAGTTTCATTTCGCGTCTAATTTCCCAAACCAAACTGCTTGCAGCTCTAACTCCCTTCTAACTACCACTTCTTCGGTTCAGTGAGATATGCTGGATTCTAAACGGAGAAGCTTCTCTGACGCTTTTTCACAGAGATTTTGAAACTGAAATTTCCAAACCCGTTTCCAACGAAGGCGCCTATGGGCTTCCCCATAGAACTTGCCAACCTGAATTCCTACAGGCTAGATGTGAGAGGCACATTCTGCTGCTTCCTCCCTTAGAGTTAAACTAGCTTCTGAAAGCTCAACCTCCGGGGAGTTTGTTTGGCAGAGATATAGAACACACTTTTCCAAGCCTGTTGGAAGGCATTTGCAGTTTCATTTCGCGTCTAATTTCCCAAACCAAACTGCTTGCAGCTCTAACTCCCTTCTAACTACCACTTCTTCGGTTCAGTGAGATATGCTGGATTCTAAACGGAGAAGCTTCTCTGACGCTTTTTCACAGAGATTTTGAAACTGAAATTTCCAAACCCGTTTCCAACGAAGGCGCCTATGGGCTTCCCCATAGAACTTGCCAACCTGAATTCCTACAGGCTAGATGTGAGAGGCACATTCTGCTGCTTCCTCCCTTAGAGTTAAACTAGCTTCTGAAAGCTCAACCTCCGGGGAGTTTGTTTGGCAGAGATATAGAACACACTTTTCCAAGCCTGTTGGAAGGCATTTGCAGTTTCATTTCGCGTCTAATTTCCCAAACCAAACTGCTTGCAGCTCTAACTCCCTTCTAACTACCACTTCTTCGGTTCAGTGAGATATGCTGGATTCTAAACGGAGAAGCTTCTCTGACGCTTTTTCACAGAGATTTTGAAACTGAAATCTCCCATGCCGTTTCCACCATAGGCAGCAATGGGCTTATCCATAGAACTTGCCAACCTGAATTCCTACAGGCTAGATGTGAGAGGCACATTCTGCTGCTTCCTCCCTTAGAGTTAAACTTGCTTCTGAAAGCTCAACCTCCGGGGAGTTTGTTTGGCAGAGATATAGAACACACTTTTCCAAGCCTGTTGGAAGGCATTTGCAGTTTCATTTCGCGTCTAATTTCCCAAACCAAACTGCTTGCAGCTCTGACTCCCTTCTAACTACCACTTCTTCGGTTCAGTGAGATATGCTGGATTCTAAACGGAGAAGCTTCTCTGACGCTTTTTCACAGAGATTTTGAAACTGAAATCTCCCATGCCGTTTCCACCATAGTCAGCAATGGGCTTCCCCATAGAACTTGCCAACCTGAATTCCTACAGGCTAGATGTGAGAGGCACATTCTGCTGCTTCCTCCCTTAGAGTTAAACTTGCTTCTGAAAGCTCAACCTCCGGGGAGTTTGTTTGGCAGAGATATAGAACACACTTTTCCAAGCCTGTTGGAAGGCATTTGCAGTTTCATTTCGCGTCTAATTTCCCAAAACAAACTGCTTGCAGCTCTAACTCCCTTCTAACTACCACTTCTTCGGTTCAGTGAGATATGCTGGATTCTAAACGGAGAAGCTTCTCTGACGCTTTTTCACAGAGATTTTGAAACTGAAATCTCCCATGCCGTTTCCACCATAGGCAGCAATGGGCTTCCCCATAGAACTTGCCAACCTGAATTCCTACAGGCTAGATGTGAGAGGCACATTCTGCTGCTTCCTCCCTTAGAGTTAAACTTGCTTCTGAAAGCTCAACCTCCGGGGCGTTTGTTTGGCAGAGATATAGAACACACTTTTCCAAGCCTGTTGGAAGGCATTTGCAGTTTCATTTCGCGTCTAATTTCCCAAAGCAAACTGCTTGCAGCTCTAACTCCCATCTAACTACCACTTTTTCGGTTCAGTGAGATATGCTGGATTCTAAACGGAGAAGCTTCTCTGACGCTTTTTCACAGAGATTTTGAAACTGAAATTTCCAAACCCGTTTCCAACGAAGGCGCCAATGGGCTTCCCCATAGAACTTGCCAACCTGAATTCCTACAGGCTAGATGTGAGAGGCACATTCTGCTGCTTCCTCCCTTAGAGTTAAACTAGCTTCTGAAAGCTCAACCTCCGGGGAGTTTGTTTGGCAGAGATCTAGAACACACTTTTCCAAGCCTGTTGGAAGGCATTTGCAGTTTCATTTCGCGTCTAATTTCCCAAACCAAACTGCTTGCAGCTCTAACTGCCTTCTAACTACCACTTCTTCGGTTCAGTGAGATATGCTGGATTCTAAACGGAGAAGCTTCTCTGACGCTTTTTCACAGAGATTTTGAAACTGAAATCTCCCATGCCGTTTCCACCATAGGCAGCAATGGGCTTCCCCATAGAACTTGCCATCCTGAATTCCTAAAGGCTAGATGTGAGAGGCACATTCTGCTGCTTCCTCCCTTAGAGTTAAACTTGCTTCAGAAAGCTCAACCTCCGGGGAGTTTGTTTGGCAGAGATATAGAACACACTTTTCCAAGCCTGTTGGAAGGCATTTGCAGTTTCATTTCGCGTCTAATTTCCCAAACCAAACTGCTTGCAGCTCTAACTCCCTTCTAACTACCACTTCTTCGGTTCAGTGAGATATGCTGGATTCTAAACGGAGAAGCTTCTCTGACGCTTTTTCACAGAGATTTTGAAACTGAAATTTCCAAACCCGTTTCCAACGAAGGCGCCTATGGGCTTCCCCATAGAACTTGCCAACCTGAATTCCTACAGGCTAGATGTGAGAGGCACATTCTGCTGCTTCCTCCCTTAGAGTTAAACTAGCTTCTGAAAGCTCAACCTCCGGGGAGTTTGTTTGGCAGAGATATAGAACCCACTTTTCCAAGCCTGTTGGAAGGCATTTGCAGTTTCATTTCGCATCTAATTTCCCAAACCAAACTGCTTGCAGCTCTAACTCCCTTCTAACTACCACTTCTTCGGTTCAGTGAGATATGCTGGATTCTAAACGGAGAAGCTTCTCTGACGCTTTTTCACAGAGATTTTGAAACTGAAATTTCCAAACCCGTTTCCAACGAAGGCGCCTATGGGCTTCCCCATAGAACTTGCCAACCTGAATTCCTACAGGCTAGATGTGAGAGGCACATTCTGCTGCTTCCTCCCTTAGAGTTAAACTAGCTTCTGAAAGCTCAACCTCCGGGGAGTTTGTTTGGCAGAGATATAGAACACACTTTTCCAAGCCTGTTGGAAGGCATTTGCAGTTTCATTTCGCGTCTAATTTCCCAAACCAAACTGCTTGAAGCTCTAACTCCCTTCTAACTACCACTTCTTCGGTTCAGTGAGATATGCTGGATTCTAAACGGAGAAGCTTCTCTGACGCTTTTTCACAGAGATTTTGAAACTGAAATCTCCCATGCCGTTTCCACCATAGGCAGCAATGGGCTTCCCCATAGAACTTGCCAACCTGAATTCCTACAGGCTAGATGTGAGAGGCACATTCTGCTGCTTCCTCCCTTAGAGTTAAACTTGCTTCTGAAAGCTCAACCTCCGGGGAGTTTGTTTGGCAGAGATATAGAACACACTTTTCCAAGCCTGTTGGAAGGCATTTGCAGTTTCATTTCGCGTCTAATTTCCCAAACCAAACTGCTTGCAGCTCTGACTCCCTTCTAACTACCACTTCTTCGGTTCAGTGAGATATGCTGGATTCTAAACGGAGAAGCTTCTCTGACGCTTTTTCACAGAGATTTTGAAACTGAAATCTCCCATGCCGTTTCCACCATAGGCAGCAATGGGCTTCCCCATAGAACTTGCCAACCTGAATTCCTACAGGCTAGATGTGAGAGGCACATTCTGCTGCTTCCTCCCTTAGAGTTAAACTTGCTTCTGAAAGCTCAACCTCCGGGGAGTCTGTTTGGCAGAGATATAGAACACACTTTTCCAAGCCTGTTTTAAGGCATTTGCAGTTTCATTTCGCGTCTAATTTCCCAAACCAAACTGCTTGCAGCTCTAACTCCCTTCTAACTACCACTTCTTCGGTTCAGTGAGATATGCTGGATTGTAAACGGAGAACCTTCTCTGACGCTTTTTCACAGAGATTTTGAAACTGAAATTTCCCATGCCGTTTTCACCATAGGCAGCAATGGGCTTCCCCATAGAACTTGCCAACCTGAATTCCTACAGGCTAGATGTGAGAGGCACATTCTGCTGCTTCCTCCCTTAGAGTTAAACTAGCTTCTGAAAGCTCAACCTCCGGGGAGTTTGTTTGGCAGAGATATAGAACACACTTTTCCAAGCCTGTTGGAAGGCATTTGCAGTTTCATTTCGCGTCTAATTTCCCAAACCAAACTGCTTGCAGCTCTAACTCCCTTCTAACTACCACTTCTTCGGTTCAGTGAGATATGCTGGATTCTAAACGGAGAAGCTTCTCTGACGCTTTTTCACAGAGATATTGAAACTGAAATCTCCCATGCCGTTTCTACCATTGGCAGCAATGGGCTTCCCCATAGAACTTGCCAACCTGAATTCCTACAGGCTAGATGTGAGAGGCACATTCTGCTGCTCCCTCCCTAACAGTTAAGCTTGCTTCTGAAACCTCAACCTCCGGGGACTCTGTTTGGCAGAGATATAGAACACACTTTTCCAAGCCTGTTGCAAGGCCTTAGCAGTGTCATTTCGCATCTAATTTCCCAAACCAAACTGCTTGCAGCTCTAACTCCCTTCTAACTACCACTTCTTCGGTTCAGTGAGATATGCTGGATTCTAAACGGAGAAGCTTCTCTGACGCTTTTTCACAGAGATTTTGAAACTGAAATCTCCCATGCCGTTTCTACCATTGGCAGCAATGGGCTTCCCCATAGAACTTGCCAACCTGAATTCCTACAGGCTAGATGTGAGAGGCACATTCTGCTGCTCCCTCCCTAACAGTTAAGCTTGCTTCTGAAAGCTCAACCTCCGGGGACTCTGTTTGGCAGAGATATAGAACACACTTTTCCAAGCCTGTTGCAAGGCCTTTGCAGTGTCATTTCGCATCTAATTTCCCAAACCAAACTGCTTGCAGCTCTAACTCCCTTCTAACTACCACTTCTTCGGTTCAGTGAGATATGCTGGATTCTAAACGGAGAAGCTTCTCTGACGCTTTTTCACAGAGATTTTGAAACTGAAATCTCCCATGCCGTTTCCACCATAGGCAGCAATGGGCTACCCCATAGAACTTGCCAACCTGAATTCCTAAAGGCTAGATGTGAGAGGCACATTCTGCTGCTTCCTCCCTTAGAGTTAAACTTGCTTCTGAAAGCTCAACCTCCGGGGAGTCTGTTTGGCAGAGATATAGAACACACTTTTCCAAGCCTGTTTTAAGGCATTTGCAGTTTCATTTCGCGTCTAATTTCCCAAACCAAACTGCTTGCAGCTCTAACTCCCTTCTAACTACCACTTCTTCGGTTCAGTGAGATATGCTGGATTGTAAACGGAGAACCTTCTCTGACGCTTTTTCACAGAGATTTTGAAACTGAAATTTCCCATGCCGTTTTCACCATAGGCAGCAATGGGCTTCCCCATAGAACTTGCCAACCTGAATTCCTACAGGCTAGATGTGAGAGGCACATTCTGCTGCTTCCTCCCTTAGAGTTAAACTTGCTTCTGAAAGCTCAACCTCCGGGGAGTTTGTTTGGCAGAGATATAGAACACACTTTTCCAAGCCTGTTGGAAGGCATTTGCAGTTTCATTTCGCGTCTAATTTCCCAAACCAAACTGCTTGCAGCTCTGACTCCCTTCTAACTACCACTTCTTCGGTTCAGTGAGATATGCTGGATTCTAAACGGAGAAGCTTCTCTGACGCTTTTTCACAGAGATTTTGAAACTGAAATCTCCCATGCCGTTTCCACCATAGTCAGCAATGGGCTTCCCCATAGAACTTGCCAACCTGAATTCCTACAGGCTAGATGTGAGAGGCACATTCTGCTGCTTCCTCCCTTAGAGTTAAACTTGCTTCTGAAAGCTCAACCTCCGGGGAGTTTGTTTGGCAGAGATATAGAACACACTTTTCCAAGCCTGTTGGAAGGCATTTGCAGTTTCATTTCGCGTCTAATTTCCCAAACCAAACTGCTTGCAGCTCTAACTCCCTTCTAACTACCACTTCTTCGGTTCAGTGAGATATGCTGGATTCTAAACGGAGAAGCTTCTCTGACGCTTTTTCACAGAGATTTTGAAACTGAAATCTCCCATGCCGTTTCCACCATAGGCAGCAATGGGCTTCCCCATAGAACTTGCCAACCTGAATTCCTACAGGCTAGATGTGAGAGGCACATTCTGCTGCTTCCTCCCTTAGAGTTAAACTTGCTTCTGAAAGCTCAACCTCCGGGGCGTTTGTTTGGCAGAGATATAGAACACACTTTTCCAAGCCTGTTGGAAGGCATTTGCAGTTTCATTTCGCGTCTAATTTCCCAAAGCAAACTGCTTGCAGCTCTAACTCCCATCTAACTACCACTTTTTCGGTTCAGTGAGATATGCTGGATTCTAAACGGAGAAGCTTCTCTGACGCTTTTTCACAGAGATTTTGAAACTGAAATTTCCAAACCCGTTTCCAACGAAGGCGCCAATGGGCTTCCCCATAGAACTTGCCAACCTGAATTCCTACAGGCTAGATGTGAGAGGCACATTCTGCTGCTTCCTCCCTTAGAGTTAAACTAGCTTCTGAAAGCTCAACCTCCGGGGAGTTTGTTTGGCAGAGATCTAGAACACACTTTTCCAAGCCTGTTGGAAGGCATTTGCAGTTTCATTTCGCGTCTAATTTCCCAAACCAAACTGCTTGCAGCTCTAACTGCCTTCTAACTACCACTTCTTCGGTTCAGTGAGATATGCTGGATTCTAAACGGAGAAGCTTCTCTGACGCTTTTTCACAGAGATTTTGAAACTGAAATCTCCCATGCCGTTTCCACCATAGGCAGCAATGGGCTTCCCCATAGAACTTGCCATCCTGAATTCCTAAAGGCTAGATGTGAGAGGCACATTCTGCTGCTTCCTCCCTTAGAGTTAAACTTGCTTCAGAAAGCTCAACCTCCGGGGAGTTTGTTTGGCAGAGATATAGAACACACTTTTCCAAGCCTGTTGGAAGGCATTTGCAGTTTCATTTCGCGTCTAATTTCCCAAACCAAACTGCTTGCAGCTCTAACTCCCTTCTAACTACCACTTCTTCGGTTCAGTGAGATATGCTGGATTCTAAACGGAGAAGCTTCTCTGACGCTTTTTCACAGAGATTTTGAAACTGAAATTTCCAAACCCGTTTCCAACGAAGGCGCCTATGGGCTTCCCCATAGAACTTGCCAACCTGAATTCCTACAGGCTAGATGTGAGAGGCACATTCTGCTGCTTCCTCCCTTAGAGTTAAACTAGCTTCTGAAAGCTCAACCTCCGGGGAGTTTGTTTGGCAGAGATATAGAACACACTTTTCCAAGCCTGTTGGAAGGCATTTGCAGTTTCATTTCGCATCTAATTTCCCAAACCAAACTGCTTGCAGCTCTAACTCCCTTCTAACTACCACTTCTTCGGTTCAGTGAGATATGCTGGATTCTAAACGGAGAAGCTTCTCTGACGCTTTTTCACAGAGATTTTGAAACTGAAATTTCCAAACCCGTTTGCAACGAAGGCGCCTATGGGCTTCCCCATAGAACTTGCCAACCTGAATTCCTACAGGCTAGATGTGAGAGGCACATTCTGCTGCTTCCTCCCTTAGAGTTAAACTAGCTTCTGAAAGCTCAACCTCCGGGGAGTTTGTTTGGCAGAGATATAGAACACACTTTTCCAAGCCTGTTGGAAGGCATTTGCAGTTTCATTTCGCGTCTAATTTCCCAAACCAAACTGCTTGAAGCTCTAACTCCCTTCTAACTACCACTTCTTCGGTTCAGTGAGATATGCTGGATTCTAAACGGAGAAGCTTCTCTGACGCTTTTTCACAGAGATTTTGAAACTGAAATCTCCCATGCCGTTTCCACCATAGGCAGCAATGGGCTTCCCCATAGAACTTGCCAACCTGAATTCCTACAGGCTAGATGTGAGAGGCACATTCTGCTGCTTCCTCCCTTAGAGTTAAACTTGCTTCTGAAAGCTCAACCTCCGGGGAGTTTGTTTGGCAGAGATATAGAACACACTTTTCCAAGCCTGTTGGAAGGCATTTGCAGTTTCATTTCGCGTCTAATTTCCCAAACCAAACTGCTTGCAGCTCTGACTCCCTTCTAACTACCACTTCTTCGGTTCAGTGAGATATGCTGGATTCTAAACGGAGAAGCTTCTCTGACGCTTTTTCACAGAGATTTTGAAACTGAAATCTCCCATGCCGTTTCCACCATAGGCAGCAATGGGCTTCCCCATAGAACTTGCCAACCTGAATTCCTACAGGCTAGATGTGAGAGGCACATTCTGCTGCTTCCTCCCTTAGAGTTAAACTTGCTTCTGAAAGCTCAACCTCCGGGGAGTCTGTTTGGCAGAGATATAGAACACACTTTTCCAAGCCTGTTTTAAGGCATTTGCAGTTTCATTTCGCGTCTAATTTCCCAAACCAAACTGCTTGCAGCTCTAACTCCCTTCTAACTACCACTTCTTCGGTTCAGTGAGATATGCTGGATTGTAAACGGAGAACCTTCTCTGACGCTTTTTCACAGAGATTTTGAAACTGAAATTTCCCATGCCGTTTTCACCATAGGCAGCAATGGGCTTCCCCATAGAACTTGCCAACCTGAATTCCTACAGGCTAGATGTGAGAGGCACATTCTGCTGCTTCCTCCCTTAGAGTTAAACTAGCTTCTGAAAGCTCAACCTCCGGGGAGTTTGTTTGGCAGAGATATAGAACACACTTTTCCAAGCCTGTTGGAAGGCATTTGCAGTTTCATTTCGCGTCTAATTTCCCAAACCAAACTGCTTGCAGCTCTAACTCCCTTCTAACTACCACTTCTTCGGTTCAGTGAGATATGCTGGATTCTAAACGGAGAAGCTTCTCTGACGCTTTTTCACAGAGATATTGAAACTGAAATCTCCCATGCCGTTTCTACCATTGGCAGCAATGGGCTTCCCCATAGAACTTGCCAACCTGAATTCCTACAGGCTAGATGTGAGAGGCACATTCTGCTGCTCCCTCCCTAACAGTTAAGCTTGCTTCTGAAACCTCAACCTCCGGGGACTCTGTTTGGCAGAGATATAGAACACACTTTTCCAAGCCTGTTGCAAGGCCTTAGCAGTGTCATTTCGCATCTAATTTCCCAAACCAAACTGCTTGCAGCTCTAACTCCCTTCTAACTACCACTTCTTCGGTTCAGTGAGATATGCTGGATTCTAAACGGAGAAGCTTCTCTGACGCTTTTTCACAGAGATTTTGAAACTGAAATCTCCCATGCCGTTTCTACCATTGGCAGCAATGGGCTTCCCCATAGAACTTGCCAACCTGAATTCCTACAGGCTAGATGTGAGAGGCACATTCTGCTGCTCCCTCCCTAACAGTTAAGCTTGCTTCTGAAAGCTCAACCTCCGGGGACTCTGTTTGGCAGAGATATAGAACACACTTTTCCAAGCCTGTTGCAAGGCCTTTGCAGTGTCATTTCGCATCTAATTTCCCAAACCAAACTGCTTGCAGCTCTAACTCCCTTCTAACTACCACTTCTTCGGTTCAGTGAGATATGCTGGATTCTAAACGGAGAAGCTTCTCTGACGCTTTTTCACAGAGATTTTGAAACTGAAATCTCCCATGCCGTTTCCACCATAGGCAGCAATGGGCTACCCCATAGAACTTGCCAACCTGAATTCCTAAAGGCTAGATGTGAGAGGCACATTCTGCTGCTTCCTCCCTTAGAGTTAAACTTGCTTCTGAAAGCTCAACCTCCGGGGAGTCTGTTTGGCAGAGATATAGAACACACTTTTCCAAGCCTGTTTTAAGGCATTTGCAGTTTCATTTCGCGTCTAATTTCCCAAACCAAACTGCTTGCAGCTCTAACTCCCTTCTAACTACCACTTCTTCGGTTCAGTGAGATATGCTGGATTGTAAACGGAGAACCTTCTCTGACGCTTTTTCACAGAGATTTTGAAACTGAAATTTCCCATGCCGTTTTCACCATAGGCAGCAATGGGCTTCCCCATAGAACTTGCCAACCTGAATTCCTACAGGCTAGATGTGAGAGGCACATTCTGCTGCTTCCTCCCTTAGAGTTAAACTTGCTTCAGAAAGCTCAACCTCCGGGGAGTTTGTTTGGCAGAGATATAGAACACACTTTTCCAAGCCTGTTGGAAGGCATTTGCAGTTTCATTTCGCGTCTAATTTCCCAAACCAAACTGCTTGCAGCTCTAACTCCCTTCTAACTACCACTTCTTCGGTTCAGTGAGATATGCTGGATTCTAAACGGAGAAGCTTCTCTGACGCTTTTTCACAGAGATTTTGAAACTGAAATTTCCAAACCCGTTTCCAACGAAGGCGCCTATGGGCTTCCCCATAGAACTTGCCAACCTGAATTCCTACAGGCTAGATGTGAGAGGCACATTCTGCTGCTTCCTCCCTTAGAGTTAAACTAGCTTCTGAAAGCTCAACCTCCGGGGAGTTTGTTTGGCAGAGATATAGAACACACTTTTCCAAGCCTGTTGGAAGGCATTTGCAGTTTCATTTCGCGTCTAATTTCCCAAACCAAACTGCTTGCAGCTCTAACTCCCTTCTAACTACCACTTCTTCGGTTCAGTGAGATATGCTGGATTCTAAACGGAGAAGCTTCTCTGACGCTTTTTCACAGAGATTTTGAAACTGAAATTTCCAAACCCGTTTCCAACGAAGGCGCCTATGGGCTTCCCCATAGAACTTGCCAACCTGAATTCCTACAGGCTAGATGTGAGAGGCACATTCTGCTGCTTCCTCCCTTAGAGTTAAACTAGCTTCTGAAAGCTCAACCTCCGGGGAGTTTGTTTGGCAGAGATATAGAACACACTTTTCCAAGCCTGTTGGAAGGCATTTGCAGTTTCATTTCGCGTCTAATTTCCCAAACCAAACTGCTTGCAGCTCTAACTCCCTTCTAACTACCACTTCTTCGGTTCAGTGAGATATGCTGGATTCTAAACGGAGAAGCTTCTCTGACGCTTTTTCACAGAGATTTTGAAACTGAAATCTCCCATGCCGTTTCCACCATAGGCAGCAATGGGCTTATCCATAGAACTTGCCAACCTGAATTCCTACAGGCTAGATGTGAGAGGCACATTCTGCTGCTTCCTCCCTTAGAGTTAAACTTGCTTCTGAAAGCTCAACCTCCGGGGAGTTTGTTTGGCAGAGATATAGAACACACTTTTCCAAGCCTGTTGGAAGGCATTTGCAGTTTCATTTCGCGTCTAATTTCCCAAACCAAACTGCTTGCAGCTCTGACTCCCTTCTAACTACCACTTCTTCGGTTCAGTGAGATATGCTGGATTCTAAACGGAGAAGCTTCTCTGACGCTTTTTCACAGAGATTTTGAAACTGAAATCTCCCATGCCGTTTCCACCATAGTCAGCAATGGGCTTCCCCATAGAACTTGCCAACCTGAATTCCTACAGGCTAGATGTGAGAGGCACATTCTGCTGCTTCCTCCCTTAGAGTTAAACTTGCTTCTGAAAGCTCAACCTCCGGGGAGTTTGTTTGGCAGAGATATAGAACACACTTTTCCAAGCCTGTTGGAAGGCATTTGCAGTTTCATTTCGCGTCTAATTTCCCAAACCAAACTGCTTGCAGCTCTAACTCCCTTCTAACTACCACTTCTTCGGTTCAGTGAGATATGCTGGATTCTAAACGGAGAAGCTTCTCTGACGCTTTTTCACAGAGATTTTGAAACTGAAATCTCCCATGCCGTTTCCACCATAGGCAGCAATGGGCTTCCCCATAGAACTTGCCAACCTGAATTCCTACAGGCTAGATGTGAGAGGCACATTGTGCTGCTTCCTCCCTTAGAGTTAAACTTGCTTCTGAAAGCTCAACCTCCGGGGCGTTTGTTTGGCAGAGATATAGAACACACTTTTCCAAGCCTGTTGGAAGGCATTTGCAGTTTCATTTCGCGTCTAATTTCCCAAAGCAAACTGCTTGCAGCTCTAACTCCCATCTAACTACCACTTTTTCGGTTCAGTGAGATATGCTGGATTCTAAACGGAGAAGCTTCTCTGACGCTTTTTCACAGAGATTTTGAAACTGAAATTTCCAAACCCGTTTCCAACGAAGGCGCCAATGGGCTTCCCCATAGAACTTGCCAACCTGAATTCCTACAGGCTAGATGTGAGAGGCACATTCTGCTGCTTCCTCCCTTAGAGTTAAACTAGCTTCTGAAAGCTCAACCTCCGGGGAGTTTGTTTGGCAGAGATCTAGAACACACTTTTCCAAGCCTGTTGGAAGGCATTTGCAGTTTCATTTCGCGTCTAATTTCCCAAACCAAACTGCTTGCAGCTCTAACTGCCTTCTAACTACCACTTCTTCGGTTCAGTGAGATATGCTGGATTCTAAACGGAGAAGCTTCTCTGACGCTTTTTCACAGAGATTTTGAAACTGAAATCTCCCATGCCGTTTCCACCATAGGCAGCAATGGGCTTCCCCATAGAACTTGCCATCCTGAATTCCTAAAGGCTAGATGTGAGAGGCACATTCTGCTGCTTCCTCCCTTAGAGTTAAACTTGCTTCAGAAAGCTCAACCTCCGGGGAGTTTGTTTGGCAGAGATATAGAACACACTTTTCCAAGCCTGTTGGAAGGCATTTGCAGTTTCATTTCGCGTCTAATTTCCCAAACCAAACTGCTTGCAGCTCTAACTCCCTTCTAACTACCACTTCTTCGGTTCAGTGAGATATGCTGGATTCTAAACGGAGAAGCTTCTCTGACGCTTTTTCACAGAGATTTTGAAACTGAAATTTCCAAACCCGTTTCCAACGAAGGCGCCTATGGGCTTCCCCATAGAACTTGCCAACCTGAATTCCTACAGGCTAGATGTGAGAGGCACATTCTGCTGCTTCCTCCCTTAGAGTTAAACTAGCTTCTGAAAGCTCAACCTCCGGGGAGTTTGTTTGGCAGAGATATAGAACACACTTTTCCAAGCCTGTTGGAAGGCATTTGCAGTTTCATTTCGCATCTAATTTCCCAAACCAAACTGCTTGCAGCTCTAACTCCCTTCTAACTACCACTTCTTCGGTTCAGTGAGATATGCTGGATTCTAAACGGAGAAGCTTCTCTGACGCTTTTTCACAGAGATTTTGAAACTGAAATTTCCAAACCCGTTTCCAAAGAAGGCGCCTATGGGCTTCCCCATAGAACTTGCCAACCTGAATTCCTACAGGCTAGATGTGAGAGGCACATTCTGCTGCTTCCTCCCTTAGAGTTAAACTAGCTTCTGAAAGCTCAACCTCCGGGGAGTTTGTTTGGCAGAGATATAGAACACACTTTTCCAAGCCTGTTGGAAGGCATTTGCAGTTTCATTTCGCGTCTAATTTCCCAAACCAAACTGCTTGAAGCTCTAACTCCCTTCTAACTACCACTTCTTCGGTTCAGTGAGATATGCTGGATTCTAAACGGAGAAGCTTCTCTGACGCTTTTTCACAGAGATTTTGAAACTGAAATCTCCCATGCCGTTTCCACCATAGGCAGCAATGGGCTTCCCCATAGAACTTGCCAACCTGAATTCCTACAGGCTAGATGTGAGAGGCACATTCTGCTGCTTCCTCCCTTAGAGTTAAACTTGCTTCTGAAAGCTCAACCTCCGGGGAGTTTGTTTGGCAGAGATATAGAACACACTTTTCCAAGCCTGTTGGAAGGCATTTGCAGTTTCATTTCGCGTCTAATTTCCCAAACCAAACTGCTTGCAGCTCTGACTCCCTTCTAACTACCACTTCTTCGGTTCAGTGAGATATGCTGGATTCTAAACGGAGAAGCTTCTCTGACGCTTTTTCACAGAGATTTTGAAACTGAAATCTCCCATGCCGTTTCCACCATAGGCAGCAATGGGCTTCCCCATAGAACTTGCCAACCTGAATTCCTACAGGCTAGATGTGAGAGGCACATTCTGCTGCTTCCTCCCTTAGAGTTAAACTTGCTTCTGAAAGCTCAACCTCCGGGGAGTCTGTTTGGCAGAGATATAGAACACACTTTTCCAAGCCTGTTTTAAGGCATTTGCAGTTTCATTTCGCGTCTAATTTCCCAAACCAAACTGCTTGCAGCTCTAACTCCCTTCTAACTACCACTTCTTCGGTTCAGTGAGATATGCTGGATTGTAAACGGAGAACCTTCTCTGACGCTTTTTCACAGAGATTTTGAAACTGAAATTTCCCATGCCGTTTTCACCATAGGCAGCAATGGGCTTCCCCATAGAACTTGCCAACCTGAATTCCTACAGGCTAGATGTGAGAGGCACATTCTGCTGCTTCCTCCCTTAGAGTTAAACTAGCTTCTGAAAGCTCAACCTCCGGGGAGTTTGTTTGGCAGAGATATAGAACACACTTTTCCAAGCCTGTTGGAAGGCATTTGCAGTTTCATTTCGCGTCTAATTTCCCAAACCAAACTGCTTGCAGCTCTAACTCCCTTCTAACTACCACTTCTTCGGTTCAGTGAGATATGCTGGATTCTAAACGGAGAAGCTTCTCTGACGCTTTTTCACAGAGATATTGAAACTGAAATCTCCCATGCCGTTTCTACCATTGGCAGCAATGGGCTTCCCCATAGAACTTGCCAACCTGAATTCCTACAGGCTAGATGTGAGAGGCACATTCTGCTGCTCCCTCCCTAACAGTTAAGCTTGCTTCTGAAACCTCAACCTCCGGGGACTCTGTTTGGCAGAGATATAGAACACACTTTTCCAAGCCTGTTGCAAGGCCTTAGCAGTGTCATTTCGCATCTAATTTCCCAAACCAAACTGCTTGCAGCTCTAACTCCCTTCTAACTACCACTTCTTCGGTTCAGTGAGATATGCTGGATTCTAAACGGAGAAGCTTCTCTGACCCTTTTTCACAGAGATTTTGAAACTGAAATCTCCCATGCCGTTTCCACCATAGGCAGCAATGGGCTACCCCATAGAACTTGCCAACCTGAATTCCTAAAGGCTAGATGTGAGAGGCACATTCTGCTGCTTCCTCCCTTAGAGTTAAACTTGCTTCTGAAAGCTCAACCTCCGGGGAGTCTGTTTGGCAGAGATATAGAACACACTTTTCCAAGCCTGTTTTAAGGCATTTGCAGTTTCATTTCGCGTCTAATTTCCCAAACCAAACTGCTTGCAGCTCTAACTCCCTTCTAACTACCACTTCTTCGGTTCAGTGAGATATGCTGGATTGTAAACGGAGAACCTTCTCTGACGCTTTTTCACAGAGATTTTGAAACTGAAATTTCCCATGCCGTTTTCACCATAGGCAGCAATGGGCTTCCCCATAGAACTTGCCAACCTGAATTCCTACAGGCTAGATGTGAGAGGCACATTCTGCTGCTTCCTCCCTTAGAGTTAAACTTGCTTCAGAAAGCTCAACCTCCGGGGAGTTTGTTTGGCAGAGATATAGAACACACTTTTCCAAGCCTGTTGGAAGGCATTTGCAGTTTCATTTCGCGTCTAATTTCCCAAACCAAACTGCTTGCAGCTCTAACTCCCTTCTAACTACCACTTCTTCGGTTCAGTGAGATATGCTGGATTCTAAACGGAGAAGCTTCTCTGACGCTTTTTCACAGAGATTTTGAAACTGAAATTTCCAAACCCGTTTCCAACGAAGGCGCCTATGGGCTTCCCCATAGAACTTGCCAACCTGAATTCCTACAGGCTAGATGTGAGAGGCACATTCTGCTGCTTCCTCCCTTAGAGTTAAACTAGCTTCTGAAAGCTCAACCTCCGGGGAGTTTGTTTGGCAGAGATATAGAACACACTTTTCCAAGCCTGTTGGAAGGCATTTGCAGTTTCATTTCGCGTCTAATTTCCCAAACCAAACTGCTTGCAGCTCTAACTCCCTTCTAACTACCACTTCTTCGGTTCAGTGAGATATGCTGGATTCTAAACGGAGAAGCTTCTCTGACGCTTTTTCACAGAGATTTTGAAACTGAAATTTCCAAACCCGTTTCCAACGAAGGCGCCTATGGGCTTCCCCATAGAACTTGCCAACCTGAATTCCTACAGGCTAGATGTGAGAGGCACATTCTGCTGCTTCCTCCCTTAGAGTTAAACTAGCTTCTGAAAGCTCAACCTCCGGGGAGTTTGTTTGGCAGAGATATAGAACACACTTTTCCAAGCCTGTTGGAAGGCATTTGCAGTTTCATTTCGCGTCTAATTTCCCAAACCAAACTGCTTGCAGCTCTAACTCCCTTCTAACTACCACTTCTTCGGTTCAGTGAGATATGCTGGATTCTAAACGGAGAAGCTTCTCTGACGCTTTTTCACAGAGATTTTGAAACTGAAATCTCCCATGCCGTTTCCACCATAGGCAGCAATGGGCTTATCCATAGAACTTGCCAACCTGAATTCCTACAGGCTAGATGTGAGAGGCACATTCTGCTGCTTCCTCCCTTAGAGTTAAACTTGCTTCTGAAAGCTCAACCTCCGGGGAGTTTGTTTGGCAGAGATATAGAACACACTTTTCCAAGCCTGTTGGAAGGCATTTGCAGTTTCATTTCGCGTCTAATTTCCCAAACCAAACTGCTTGCAGCTCTGACTCCCTTCTAACTACCACTTCTTCGGTTCAGTGAGATATGCTGGATTCTAAACGGAGAAGCTTCTCTGACGCTTTTTCACAGAGATTTTGAAACTGAAATCTCCCATGCCGTTTCCACCATAGGCAGCAATGGGCTTCCCCATAGAACTTGCCAACCTGAATTCCTACAGGCTAGATGTGAGAGGCACATTCTGCTGCTTCCTCCCTTAGAGTTAAACTTGCTTCTGAAAGCTCAACCTCCGGGGAGTCTGTTTGGCAGAGATATAGAACACACTTTTCCAAGCCTGTTGGAAGGCATTTGCAGTTTCATTTCGCGTCTAATTTCCCAAACCAAACTGCTTGCAGCTCTAACTCCCTTTTAACTACCACTTCTTCGGTTCAGTGAGATATGCTGGATTGTAAACGGAGAACCTTCTCTGACGCTTTTTCACAGAGATTTTGAAACTGAAATTTCCCATGCCATTTTCACCATAGGCAGCAATGGGCTTCCCCATAGAACTTGCCAACCTGAATTCCTACAGGCTAGATGTGAGAGGCACATTCTGCTGCTTCCTCCCTTAGAGTTAAACTAGCTTCTGAAAGCTCAACCTCCGGGGAGTTTGTTTGGCAGAGATATAGAACACACTTTTCCAAGCCTGTTGGAAGGCATTTGCAGTTTCATTTCGCGTCTAATTTCCCAAACCAAACTGCTTGCAGCTCTAACTCCCTTCTAACTACCACTTCTTCGGTTCAGTGAGATATGCTGGATTCTAAACGGAGAAGCTTCTCTGACGCTTTTTCACAGAGATATTGAAACTGAAATCTCCCATGCCGTTTCTACCATTGGCAGCAATGGGCTTCCCCATAGAACTTGCCAACCTGAATTCCTACAGGCTAGATGTGAGAGGCACATTCTGCTGCTCCCTCCCTAACAGTTAAGCTTGCTTCTGAAACCTCAACCTCCGGGGACTCTGTTTGGCAGAGATATAGAACACACTTTTCCAAGCCTGTTGCAAGGCCTTAGCAGTGTCATTTCGCATCTAATTTCCCAAACCAAACTGCTTGCAGCTCTAACTCCCTTCTAACTACCACTTCTTCGGTTCAGTGAGATATGCTGGATTCTAAACGGAGAAGCTTCTCTGACGCTTTTTCACAGAGATTTTGAAACTGAAATCTCCCATGCCGTTTCTACCATTGGCAGCAATGGGCTTCCCCATAGAACTTGCCAACCTGAATTCCTACAGGCTAGATGTGAGAGGCACATTCTGCTGCTCCCTCCCTAACAGTTAAGCTTGCTTCTGAAAGCTCAACCTCCGGGGACTCTGTTTGGCAGAGATATAGAACACACTTTTCCAAGCCTGTTGCAAGGCCTTTGCAGTGTCATTTCGCATCTAATTTCCCAAACCAAACTGCTTGCAGCTCTAACTCCCTTCTAACTACCACTTCTTCGGTTCAGTGAGATATGCTGGATTCTAAACGGAGAAGCTTCTCTGACGCTTTTTCACAGAGATTTTGAAACTGAAATCTCCCATGCCGTTTCCACCATAGGCAGCAATGGGCTACCCCATAGAACTTGCCAACCTGAATTCCTAAAGGCTAGATGTGAGAGGCACATTCTGCTGCTTCCTCCCTTAGAGTTAAACTTGCTTCTGAAAGCTCAACCTCCGGGGAGTCTGTTTGGCAGAGATATAGAACACACTTTTCCAAGCCTGTTTTAAGGCATTTGCAGTTTCATTTCGCGTCTAATTTCCCAAACCAAACTGCTTGCAGCTCTAACTCCCTTCTAACTACCACTTCTTCGGTTCAGTGAGATATGCTGGATTGTAAACGGAGAACCTTCTCTGACGCTTTTTCACAGAGATTTTGAAACTGAAATTTCCCATGCCGTTTTCACCATAGGCAGCAATGGGCTTCCCCATAGAACTTGCCAACCTGAATTCCTACAGGCTAGATGTGAGAGGCACATTCTGCTGCTTCCTCCCTTAGAGTTAAACTTGCTTCTGAAAGCTCAACCTCCGGGGAGTCTGTTTGGCAAAGATATAGAACACACTTTTCCAAGCCTGTTGGAAGGCATTTGCAGTTTCATTTCGCGTCTAATTTCCAAACCAAACTGCTTGTAGCTCTAACTCCCTTCTAACTACCACTTCTTCGGTTCAGTGAGATATGCTGGATTCTAAACGGAGAAGCTTCTCTGACGCTTTTTCACAGAGATTTTGAAACTGAAATTTCCAAACCCGTTTCCAACGAAGGCGCCTATGGGCTTCCCCATAGAACTTGCCAACCTGAATTCCTACAGGCTAGATGTGAGAGGCACATTCTGCTGCTTCCTCCCTTAGAGTTAAACTAGCTTCTGAAAGCTCAACCTCCGGGGAGTTTGTTTGGCAGAGATATAGAACACACTTTTCCAAGCCTGTTGGAAGGCATTTGGAGTTTCATTTCGCGTCTAATTTCCCAAACCAAACTGCTTGCAGCTCTAACTCCCTTCTAACTACCACTTCTTCGGTTCAGTGAGATATGCTAGATTCTAAACGGAGAAGCTTCTCTGACGCTTTTTCACAGAGATTTTGAAACTGAAATCTCCCATGCCGTTTCTACCATTGGCAGCAATGGGCTTCCCCATAGAACTTGCCAACCTGAATTCCTACAGGCTAGATGTGAGAGGCACATTCTGCTGCTCCCTCCCTAACAGTTAAGCTTGCTTCTGAAAGCTCAACCTCCGGGGACTCTGTTTGGCAGAGATATAGAACACACTTTTCCAAGCCTGTTGCAAGGCCTTTGCAGTGTCATTTCGCATCTAATTTCCCAAACCAAACTGCTTGCAGCTCTAACTCCCTTCTAACTACCACTTCTTCGGTTCAGTGAGATATGCTGGATTCTAAACGGAGAAGCTTCTCTGACGCTTTTTCACAGAGATTTTGAAACTGAAATCTCCCATGCCGTTTCCACCATAGGCAGCAATGGGCTACCCCATAGAACTTGCCAACCTGAATTCCTAAAGGCTAGATGTGAGAGGCACATTCTGCTGCTTCCTCCCTTAGAGTTAAACTTGCTTCTGAAAGCTCAACCTCCGGGGAGTTTGTTTGGCAGAGATATAGAACACACTTTTCCAAGCCTGTTGGAAGGCATTTGCAGTTTCATTTCGCGTCTAATTTCCCAAACCAAACTGCTTGCAGCTCTAACTCCCTTCTAACTACCACTTCTTCGGTTCAGTGAGATATGCTGGATTCTAAACGGAGAAGCTTCTCTGACGCTTTTTCACAGAGATTTTGAAACTGAAATTTCCAAACCCGTTTCCAAAGAAGGCGCCAATGGGCTTTCCCATAGAACTTCCCAACCTGAATTCCTACAGGCTAGATGTGAGAGGCACATTCTGCTGCTTCCTCCCTTAGAGTTAAGCTAGCTTCTGAAAGCTCAACCTCCGGGGAGTCTGTTTGGCAGAGATATAGAACACACTTTTCCAAGCCTGTTTTAAGGCATTTGCAGTTTCATTTCGCGTCTAATTTCCCAAAACAAACTGCTTGCAGCTCTAACTCCCTTCTAACTACCACTTCTTCGGTTCAGTGAGATATGCTGGATTCTAAACGGAGAAGCTTCTCTGACGCTTTTTCACAGAGATTTTGAAACTGAAATTTCCCATGCCGTTTTCACCATAGGCAGCAATGGGCTTCCCCATAGAACTTGCCAACCTGAATTCCTAAAGGCTAGATGTGAGAGGCACATTCTGCTGCTTCCTCCCTTAGAGTTAAACTTGCTTCTGTAAGCTCAACCTCCGGGGAGTCTGTTTGGCAGAGATATAGAACACACTTTTCCAAGCCTGTTGGAAGGCATTTGCAGTTTCATTTCGCGTCTAATTTCCCAAACCAAACTGCTTGCAGCTCCAACTGCCTTCTAACTACCACTTCTTCGGTTCAGTGAGATATGCTGGATTCTAAACGGAGAAGCTTCTCTGACGCTTTTTCACAGAGATTTTGAAACTGAAATCTCCCATGCCGTTTCCACCATAGGCAGCAATGGGCTTCCCCATAGAACTTGCCATCCTGAATTCCTAAAGGCTAGATGTGAGAGGCACATTCTGCTGCTTCCTCCCTTAGAGTTAAACTTGCTTCAGAAAGGTCAACCTCCGGGGAGTTTGTTTGGCAGAGATATAGAACACACTTTTCCAAGCCTGTTGGAAGGCATTTGCAGTTTCATTACGCGTCTAATTTCCCAAACCAAACTGCTTGCAGCTCTAACTCCCTTCTAACTACCACTTCTTCGGTTCAGTGAGATATGCTGGATTCTAAACGGAGAAGCTTCTCTGACGCTTTTTCACAGAGATTTTGAAACTGAAATTTCCAAACCCGTTTCCAACGAAGGCGCCTATGGGCTTCCCCATAGAACTTGCCAACCTGAATTCCTACAGGCTAGATGTGAGAGGCACATTCTGCTGCTTCCTCCCTTAGAGTTAAACTTGCTTCTGAAAGCTCAACCTCCGGGGAGTTTGTTTGGCAGATATATAGAACACACTTTTCCAAGCCTGTTGGAAGGCATTTGCAGTTTCATTTCGCGTCTAATTTCCCAAACCAAACTGCTTGCAGCTCTAACTCCCTTCTAACTACCAGTTCTTCGGTTCAGTGAGATATGCTGGATTCTAAACGGAGAAGCTTCTCTGACGCTTTTTCACAGAGATTTTGAAACTGAAATTTCCAAACCCGTTTCCAACGAAGGCGCCAATGGGCTTTCCCATAGAACTTCCCAACCTGAATTCCTACAGGCTACATGTGAGAGGCACATTCTGCTGCTTCCTCCCTTAGAGTTAAGCTAGCTTCTGAAAGCTCAACCTCCGGGGAGTCTGGTTGGCAGAGATATAGAACACACTTTTCCAAGCCTGTTGGAAGGCATTTGCAGTTTCATTTCGCGTCTAATTTCCCAAACCAAACTGCTTGCAGCTCTAACTCCCTTCTAACTACCACTTCTTCGGTTCAGTGAGATATGCTGGATTCTAAACGGAGAAGCTTCTCTGACGCTTTTTCACAGAGATTTTGAAACTGAAATTTCCCATGCCGTTTTCACCATAGGCAGCAATGGGCTTCCCCATAGAACTTGCCAACCTGAATTCCTACAGGCTAGATGTGAGAGGCACATTCTGCTGCTTCCTCCCTTAGAGTTAAACTTGCTTCTGTAAGCTCAACCTCCGGGGAGTCTGTTTGGCAGAGATATAGAACACACTTTTCCAAGCCTGTTGGAAGGCATTTGCAGTTTCATTTCGCGTCTAATTTCCCAAACCAAACTGCTTGCAGCTCTAACTCCCTTCTAACTACCACTTCTTCGGTTCAGTGAGATATGCTGGATTCTAAACGGAGAAGCTTCTCTGACGCTTTTTCACAGAGATTTTGAAACTGAAATCTCCCATGCCGTTTCCACCATAGGCAGCAATGGGCTTCCCCATAGAACTTGCCAACCTGAATTCCTACAGGCTAGATGTGAGAGGCACATTCTGCTGCTTCCTCCCTTAGAGTTAAACTTGCTTCTGAAAGCTCAACCTCCGGGGACTCTGTTTGGCAGAGATATAGAACACAATTTTCCAAGCCTGTTGGAAGGAATTTGCAGTTTCATTTCGCGTCTAATTTCCCAAACCAAACTGCTTGCAGCTCTAACTCCCTTCTAACTACCACTTCTTCGGTTCAGTGAGATATGCTGGATTCTAAACGGAGAAGCTTCTCTGACGCTTTTTCACAGAGATTTTGAAAAAGAAATCTCCCATGCCGTTTTCACCATAGGCAGCAATGGGCTTCCCCATAGAACTTGCCAACCTGAATTCCTACTGGCTAGATGTGAGAGGCACATTCTGCTGCTTCCTCCCTTAGAGTTAAACTAGCTTCTGAAAGCTCAACCTCCGGGGAGTTTGTTTGGCAGAGATATAGAACACACTTTTCCAAGCCTGTTGGAAGGCATTTGCAGTTTCATTTCGCGTCAAATTTCCCAAACCAAACTGCTTGCAGCTCTAACTCCCTTCTAACTACCACTTCTTCGGTTCAGTGAGATATGCTGGATTCTAAACGGAGAAGCTTCTCTGACGCTTTTTCACAGAGATTTTGAAACTGAAATTTCCAAACCCGTTTCCAACGAAGGCGCCTATGGGCTTCCGCATAGAACTTGCCAACCTGAATTCCTACAGGCTAGATGTGAGAGGCACATTCTGCTGCTTCCTCCCTTAGAGTTAAACTAGCTTCTGAAAGCTCAACCTCCGGGGAGTTTGTTTGGCAGAGATATAGAACACACTTTTCCAAGCCTGTTGGAAGGCATTTGCAGTTTCATTTCGCGTCTAATTTCCCAAACCAAACTGCTTGCAGCTCTAACTCCCTTCTAACTACCACTTCTTCGGTTCAGTGAGATATGCTGGATTCTAAACGGAGAAGCTTCTCTGACGCTTTTTCACAGAGATTTTGAAACTGAAATCTCCCATGCCGTTTCCACCATAGGCAGCAATGGGCTTCCCCATAGAACTTGCCAACCTGAATTCCTACAGGCTAGATGTGAGAGGCACATTCTGCTGCTTCCTCCCTTAGAGTTAAACTTGCTTCTGAAAGCTCAACCTCCGGGGAGTTTGTTTGGCAGAGATATAGAACACACTTTTCCAAGCCTGTTGGAAGGCATTTGCAGTTTCATTTCGCGTCTAATTTCCCAAACCAAACTGCTTGCAGCTCTGACTCCCTTCTAACTACCACTTCTTCGGTTCAGTGAGATATGCTGGATTCTAAACGGAGAAGCTTCTCTGACGCTTTTTCACAGAGATTTTGAAACTGAAATTTCCAATTCCGTTTCCAACGAAGGCGCCAATGGGCTTTCCCATAGAACTTGCCAACCTGAATTCCTACAGGCTAGATGTGAGAGGCACATTCTGCTGCTTCCTCCCTTAGAGTTAAGCTAGCTTCTGAAAGCTCAACCTCCGGGGAGTCTGTTTGGCAGAGATATAGAACACACTTTTCCAAGCCTGTTTTAAGGCATTTGCAGTTTCATTTCGCGTCTAATTTCCCAAACCAAACTGCTTGCAGCTCTAACTCCCTTCTAACTACCACTTCTTCGGTTCAGTGAGATATGCTGGATTGTAAACGGAGAACCTTCTCTGACGCTTTTTCACAGAGATTTTGAAACTGAAATTTCCCATGCCGTTTTCACCATAGGCAGCAATGGGCTTCCCCATAGAACTTGCCAACCTGAATTCCTACAGGCTAGATGTGAGAGGCACATTCTGCTGCTTCCTCCCTTAGAGTTAAACTTGCTTCTGAAAGCTCAACCTCCGGGGAGTCTGTTTGGCAAAGATATAGAACAAACTTTTCCAAGCCTGTTGGAAGGCATTTGCAGTTTCATTTCGCGTCTAATTTCCCAAACCAAACTGCTTGTAGCTCTAACTCCCTTCTAACTACCACTTCTTCGGTTCAGTGAGATATGCTGGATTCTAAACGGAGAAGCTTCTCTGACGCTTTTTCACAGAGATTTTGAAACTGAAATTTCCAAACCCGTTTCCAACGAAGGCGCCTATGGGCTTCCCCATAGAACTTGCCAACCTGAATTCCTACAGGCTAGATGTGAGAGGCACATTCTGCTGCTTCCTCCCTTAGAGTTAAACTAGCTTCTGAAAGCTCAACCTCCGGGGAGTTTGTTTGGCAGAGATATAGAACACACTTTTCCAAGCCTGTTGGAAGGCATTTGGAGTTTCATTTCGCGTCTAATTTCCCAAACCAAACTGCTTGCAACTCTAACTCCCTTCTAACTACCACTTCTTCGGTTCAGTGAGATATGCTGGATTCAAAACGGAGAAGCTTCTCTGACGCTTTTTCACAGAGATTTTGAAACTGAAATCTCCCATGCCGTTTCTACCATTGGCAGCAATGGGCTTCGCCATAGAACTTGCCAACCTGAATTCCTACAGGCTAGATGTGAGAGGCACATTCTGCTGCTCCCTCCCTAACAGTTAAGCTTGCTTCTGAAAGCTCCACCTCCGGGGACTCTGTTTGGCAGAGATATAGAACACACTTTTCCAAGCCTGTTGCAAGGCCTTTGCAGTGTCATTTCGCATCTAATTTCCCAAACCAAACTGCTTGCAGCTCTAACTCCCTTCTAACTACCACTTCTTCGGTTCAGTGAGATATGCTGGATTCTAAACGGAGAAGCTTCTCTGACGCTTTTTCACAGAGATTTTGAAACTGAAATCTCCCATGCCGTTTCCACCATAGGCAGCAATGGGCTACCCCATAGAACTTGCCAACCTGAATTCCTAAAGGCTAGATGTGAGAGGCACATTCTGCTGCTTCCTACCTTATAGTTAAACTTGCTTCTGAAAGCTCAACCTCCGGGGAGTTTGTTTGGCAGAGATATAGAACACACTTTTCCAAGCCTGTTGGAAGGCATTTGCAGTTTCATTTCGCGTCTAATTTCCCAAACCAAACTGCTTGCAGCTCTAACTCCCTTCTAACTACCACTTCTTCGGTTCAGTGAGATATGCTGGATTCTAAACGGAGAAGCTTCTCTGACGCTTTTTCACAGAGATTTTGAAACTGAAATTTCCAAACCCGTTTCCAACGAAGGCACCAATGGGCTTTCCCATAGAACTTCCCAACCTGAATTCCTACAGGCTAGATGTGAGAGGCACATTCTGCTGCTTCCTCCCTTAGAGTTAAGCTAGCTTCTGAAAGCTCAACCTCCGGGGAGTCTGTTTGGCAGAGATATAGAACACACTTTTCCAAGCCTGTTTTAAGGCATTTGCAGTTTCATTTCGCGTCTAATTTCCCAAACCAAACTGCTTGCAGCTCTAACTCCCTTCTAACTACCACTTCTTCGGTTCAGTGAGATATGCTGGATTCTAAACGGAGAAGCTTCTCTGACGCTTTTTCACAGAGATTTTGAAACTGAAATCTCCCATGCCGTTTCCACCATAGGCAGCAATGGGCTTCCCCATGGAACTTGCCAACCTGAATTCCTACAGGCTAGATGTGAGAGGCACATTCTGCTGCTTCCTCCCTTAGAGTTAAACTTGCTTCTGAAAGCTCAACCTCCGGGGAGTTTGTTTGGCAGAGATATAGAACACACTTTTCCAAGCCTGTTGGAAGGCATTTGCAGTTTCATTTCGCGTCTAATTTCCCAAACCAAACTGCTTGCAGCTCTAACTCCCTTCTAACTACCACTTCTTCGGTTCAGTGAGATATGCTGGATTCTAAACGGAGAAGCTTCTCTGACGCTTTTTCACAGAGATTTTGAAACTGAAATCTCCCATGCCGTTTCCACCATAGGCAGCAATGGGCTTCCCCATAGAACTTGCCAACCTGAATTCCTACAGGCTAGATGTGAGAGGCACATTCTGCTGCTCCCTCCCTAACAGTTAAGCTTGCTTCTGAAAGCTCAACCTCCGGGGACTCTGTTTGGCAGAGATATAGAACACACTTTTCCAAGCCTGTTGCAAGGCCTTTGCAGTGTCATTTCGCATCTAATTTCCCAAACCAAACTGCTTGCAGCTCTAACTCCCTTCTAACTACCACTTCTTCGGTTCAGTGAGATATGCTGGATTCTAAACGGAGAAGCTTCTCTGACGCTTTTTCACAGAGATTTTGAAACTGAAATCTCCCATGCCGTTTCCACCATACGCAGCAATGGGCTTCCCCATAGAACTTGCCAACCTGAATTCCTACAGGCTAGATGTGAGAGGCACATTCTGCTGCTTCCTCCCTTAGAGTTAAACTTGCTTCTGAAAGCTCAACCTCCGGGGAGTTTGTTTGGCAGAGATATAGAACACACTTTTCCAAGCCTGTTGGAAGGCATTTGCAGTTTCATTTCGCGTCTAATTTCCCAAAGCAAACTGCTTGCAGCTCTAACTCCCATCTAACTACCACTTCTTCGGTTCAGTGAGATATGCTGGATTCTAAACGGAGAAGCTTCTCTGACGCTTTGTCACAGAGATTTTGAAACTGAAATTTCCAAACCCGTTTCCAACGAAGGCGCCAATGGGCTTCCCCATAGAACTTGCCAACCTGAATTCCTACAGGCTAGATGTGAGAGGCACATTCTGCTGCTTCCTCCCTTAGAGTTAAACTAGCTTCTGAAAGCTCAACCTCCGGGGAGTTTGTTTGGCAGAGATATAGAACACACTTTTCCAAGCCTGTTGGAAGGCATTTGCAGTTTCATTTCGCGTCTAATTTCCCAAACCAAACTGCTTGCAGCTCTAACTCCCTTCTAACTACCACTTCTTCGGTTCAGTGAGATATGCTGGATTCTAAACGGAGAAGCTTCTCTGACGCTTTTTCACACAGATTTTGAAACTGAAATTTCCCATGCCGTTTTCACCATAGGCAGCAATGGGCTTCCCCATAGAACTTGCCAACCTGAATTCCTACAGGCTAGATGTGAGAGGCACATTCTGCTGCTTCCTCCCTTAGAGTTAAACTTGCTTCTGAAAGCTCAACCTCCGGGGAGTCTGTTTGGCAAAGATATAGAACACACTTTTCCAAGCCTGTTGGAAGGTATTTGCAGTTTCATTTCGCGTCTAATTTCCCAAACCAAACTGCTTGTAGCTCTAACTCCCTTCTAACTACCACTTCTTCGGTTCAGTGAGATATGCTGGATTCTAAACGGAGAAGCTTCTCTGACGCTTTTTCACAGAGATTTTGAAACTGAAATTTCCAAACCCGTTTCCAACGAAGGCGCCTATGGGCTTCCCCATAGAACTTGCCAACCTCAATTCCTACAGGCTAGATGTGAGAGGCACATTCTGCTGCTTCCTCCCTTAGAGTTAAACTAGATTCTGAAAGCTCAACCTCCGGGGAGTTTGTTTGGCAGAGATATAGAACACACTTTTCCAAGCCTGTTGGAAGGCATTTGCAGTTTCATTTCGCGTCTAATTTCCCAAACCAAACTGCTTGTAGCTCTAACTCCCTTCTAACTACCACTTCTTCGGTTCAGTGAGATATGCTGGATTCTAAACGGAGAAGCTTCTCTGACGCTTTTTCACAGAGATTTTGAAACTGAAATCTCCCATGCCGTTTCCACCATAGGCAGCAATGGGCTTCCCCATAGAACTTGCCAACCTGAATTCCTACAGGCTAGATGTGAGAGGCACATTCTGCTGCTTCCTCCCTTAGAGTTAAACTAGCTTCTGAAAGCTCAACCTCCGGGGAGTTTGTTTGGCAGAGATATAGAACACACTTTTCCAAGCCTGTTGGAAGGCATTTGGAGTTTCATTTCGCGTCTAATTTCCCAAACCAAACTGCTTGCAGCTCTAACTCCCTTCTAACTACCACTTCTTCGGTTCAGTGAGATATGCTGGATTCTAAACGGAGAAGCTTCTCTGACGCTTTTTCACAGAGATTTTGAAACTGAAATCTCCCATGCCGTTTCTACCATTGGCAGCAATGGGCTTCCCCATAGAACTTGCCAACCTGAATTCCTACAGGCTAGATGTGAGAGGCACATTCTGCTGCTCCCTCCCTAACAGTTAAGCTTGCTTCTGAAAGCTCAACCTCCGGGGACTCTGTTTGGCAGAGATATAGAACACACTTTTCCAAGCCTGTTGCAAGGCCTTTGCAGTGTCATTTCGCATCTAATTTCCCAAACCAAACTGCTTGCAGCTCTAACTCCCTTCTAACTACCACTTCTTCGGTTCAGTGAGATATGCTGGATTCTAAACGGAGAAGCTTCTCTGACGCTTTTTCACAGAGATTTTGAAACTGAAATCTCCCATGCCGTTTCCACCATAGGCAGCAATGGGCTACCCCATAGAACTTGCCAACCTGAATTCCTAAAGGCTAGATGTGAGAGGCACATTCTGCTGCTTCCTCCCTTAGAGTTAAACTTGCTTCTGAAAGCTCAACCTCCGGGGAGTTTGTTTGGCAGAGATATAGAACACACTTTTCCAAGCCTGTTGGAAGGCATTTGCAGTTTCATTTCGCGTCTAATTTCCCAAACCAAACTGCTTGCAGCTCTAACTCCCTTCTAACTACCACTTCTTCGGTTCAGTGAGATATGCTGGATTCTAAACGGAGAAGCTTCTCTGACGCTTTTTCACAGAGATTTTGAAACTGAAATTTCCAAACCCGTTTCCAACGAAGGCGCCAATGGGCTTTCCCATAGAACTTCCCAACCTGAATTCCTACAGGCTAGATGTGAGAGGCACATTCTGCTGCTTCCTCCCTTAGAGTTAAGCTAGCTTCTGAAAGCTCAACCTCCGGGGAGTCTGTTTGGCAGAGATATAGAACACACTTTTCCAAGCCTGTTTTAAGGCATTTGCAGTTTCATTTCGCGTCTAATTTCCCAAACCAAACTGCTTGCAGCTCTAACTCCCTTCTAACTACCACTTCTTCGGTTCAGTGAGATATGCTGGATTCTAAACGGAGAAGCTTCTCTGACGCTTTTTCACAGAGATTTTGAAACTGAAATTTCCCATGCCGTTTTCACCATAGGCTGCAATGGGCTTCCCCATAGAACTTGCCAACCTGAATTCCTACAGGCTAGATGTGAGAGGCACATTCTGCTGCTTCCTCCCTTAGAGTTAAACTTGCTTCTGTAAGCTCAACCTCCGGGGAGTCTGTTTGGCAGAGATATAGAACACACTTTTCCAAGCCTGTTGGAAGGCATTTGCAGTTTCATTTCGCGTCTAATTTCCCAAACCAAACTGCTTGCAGCTCTAACTCCCTTCTAACTACCACTTCTTCGGTTCAGTGAGATATGCTGGATTCTAAACGGAGAAGCTTCTCTGACGCTTTTTGACAGAGATTTTGAAACTGAAATCTCCCATGCCGTTTCCACCATAGGCAGCAATGGGCTTCCCCATAGAACTTGCCAACCTGAATTCCTACAGGCTAGATGTGAGAGGCACATTCTGCTGCTCCCTCCCTAACAGTTAAGCTTGCTTCTGAAAGCTCAACCTCCGGGGACTCTGTTTGGCAGAGATATAGAACACACTTTTCCAAGCCTGTTGCAAGGCCTTTGCAGTGTCATTTCGCATCTAATTTCCCAAACCAAACTGCTTGCAGCTCTAACTCCCTTCTAACTACCACTTCTTCGGTTCAGTGAGATATGCTGGATTCTAAACGGAGAAGCTTCTCTGACGCTTTTTCACAGAGATTTTGAAACTGAAATCTCCCATGCCGTTTCCACCATACGCAGCAATGGGCTTCCCCATAGAACTTGCCAACCTGAATTCCTACAGGCTAGATGTGAGAGGCACATTCTGCTGCTTCCTCCCTTAGAGTTAAACTTGCTTCTGAAAGCTCAACCTCCGGAGAGTTTGTTTGGCAGAGATATAGAACACACTTTTCCAAGCCTGTTGGAAGGCATTTGCAGTTTCATTTCGCGTCTAATTTCCCAAAGCAAACTGCTTGCAGCTCTAACTCCCATCTAACTACCACTTCTTCGGTTCAGTGAGATATGCTGGATTCTAAACGGAGAAGCTTCTCTGACGCTTTGTCACAGAGATTTTGAAACTGAAATTTCCAAACCCGTTTCCAACGAAGGCGCCAATGGGCTTCCCCATAGAACTTGCCAACCTGAATTCCTACAGGCTAGATGTGAGAGGCACATTCTGCTGCTTCCTCCCTTAGAGTTAAACTAGCTTCTGAAAGCTCAACCTCCGGGGAGTTTGTTTGGCAGAGATATAGAACACACTTTTCCAAGCCTGTTGGAAGGCATTTGCAGTTTCATTTCGCATCTAATTTCCCAAACCAAACTGCTTGCAGCTCTAACTCCCTTCTAACTACCACTTCTTCGGTTCAGTGAGATATGCTGGATTCTAAACGGAGAAGCTTCTCTGACGCTTTTTCACACAGATTTTGAAACTGAAATTTCCCATGCCGTTTTCACCATAGGCAGCAATGGGCTTCCCCATAGAACTTGCCAACCTGAATTCCTACAGGCTAGATGTGAGAGGCACATTCTGCTGCTTCCTCCCTTAGAGTTAAACTTGCTTCTGAAAGCTCAACCTCCGGGGAGTCTGTTTGGCAAAGATATAGAACACACTTTTCCAAGCCTGTTGGAAGGTATTTGCAGTTTCATTTCGCGTCTAATTTCCCAAACCAAACTGCTTGTAGCTCTAACTCCCTTCTAACTACCACTTCTTCGGTTCAGTGAGATATGCTGGATTCTAAACGGAGAAGCTTCTCTGACGCTTTTTCACAGAGATTTTGAAACTGAAATTTCCAAACCCGTTTCCAACGAAGGCGCCTATGGGCTTCCCCATAGAACTTGCCAACCTCAATTCCTACAGGCTAGATGTGAGAGGCACATTCTGCTGCTTCCTCCCTTAGAGTTAAACTAGATTCTGAAAGCTCAACCTCCGGGGAGTTTGTTTGGCAGAGATATAGAACACACTTTTCCAAGCCTGTTGGAAGGCATTTGCAGTTTCATTTCGCGTCTAATTTCCCAAACCAAACTGCTTGTAGCTCTAACTCCCTTCTAACTACCACTTCTTCGGTTCAGTGAGATATGCTGGATTCTAAACGGAGAAGCTTCTCTGACGCTTTTTCACAGAGATTTTGAAACTGAAATCTCCCATGCCGTTTCCACCATAGGCAGCAATGGGCTTCCCCATAGAACTTGCCAACCTGAATTCCTACAGGCTAGATGTGAGAGGCACATTCTGCTGCTTCCTCCCTTAGAGTTAAACTAGCTTCTGAAAGCTCAACCTCCGGGGAGTTTGTTTGGCAGAGATATAGAACACACTTTTCCAAGCCTGTTGGAAGGCATTTGGAGTTTCATTTCGCGTCTAATTTCCCAAACCAAACTGCTTGCAGCTCTAACTCCCTTCTAACTACCACTTCTTCGGTTCAGTGAGATATGCTGGATTCTAAACGGAGAAGCTTCTCTGACGCTTTTTCACAGAGATTTTGAAACTGAAATCTCCCATGCCGTTTCTACCATTGGCAGCAATGGGCTTCCCCATAGAACTTGCCAACCTGAATTCCTACAGGCTAGATGTGAGAGGCACATTCTGCTGCTCCCTCCCTAACAGTTAAGCTTGCTTCTGAAAGCTCAACCTCCGGGGACTCTGTTTGGCAGAGATATAGAACACACTTTTCCAAGCCTGTTGCAAGGCCTTTGCAGTGTCATTTCGCATCTAATTTCCCAAACCAAACTGCTTGCAGCTCTAACTCCCTTCTAACTACCACTTCTTCGGTTCAGTGAGATATGCTGGATTCTAAACGGAGAAGCTTCTCTGACGCTTTTTCACAGAGATTTTGAAACTGAAATCTCCCATGCCGTTTCCACCATAGGCAGCAATGGGCTACCCCATAGAACTTGCCAACCTGAATTCCTAAAGGCTAGATGTGAGAGGCACATTCTGCTGCTTCCTCCCTTAGAGTTAAACTTGCTTCTGAAAGCTCAACCTCCGGGGAGTTTGTTTGGCAGAGATATAGAACACACTTTTCCAAGCCTGTTGGAAGGCATTTGCAGTTTCATTTCGCGTCTAATTTCCCAAACCAAACTGCTTGCAGCTCTAACTCCCTTCTAACTACCACTTCTTCGGTTCAGTGAGATATGCTGGATTCTAAACGGAGAAGCTTCTCTGACGCTTTTTCACAGAGATTTTGAAACTGAAATTTCCAAACCCGTTTCCAACGAAGGCGCCAATGGGCTTTCCCATAGAACTTCCCAACCTGAATTCCTACAGGCTAGATGTGAGAGGCACATTCTGCTGCTTCCTCCCTTAGAGTTAAGCTAGCTTCTGAAAGCTCAACCTCCGGGGAGTCTGTTTGGCAGAGATATAGAACACACTTTTCCAAGCCTGTTTTAAGGCATTTGCAGTTTCATTTCGCGTCTAATTTCCCAAACCAAACTGCTTGCAGCTCTAACTCCCTTCTAACTACCACTTCTTCGGTTCAGTGAGATATGCTGGATTCTAAACGGAGAAGCTTCTCTGACGCTTTTTCACAGAGATTTTGAAACTGAAATTTCCCATGCCGTTTTCACCATAGGCTGCAATGGGCTTCCCCATAGAACTTGCCAACCTGAATTCCTACAGGCTAGATGTGAGAGGCACATTCTGCTGCTTCCTCCCTTAGAGTTAAACTTGCTTCTGTAAGCTCAACCTCCGGGGAGTCTGTTTGGCAGAGATATAGAACACACTTTTCCAAGCCTGTTGGAAGGCATTTGCAGTTTCATTTCGCGTCTAATTTCCCAAACCAAACTGCTTGCAGCTCTAACTCCCTTCTAACTACCACTTCTTCGGTTCAGTGAGATATGCTGGATTCTAAACGGAGAAGCTTCTCTGACGCTTTTTCACAGAGATTTTGAAACTGAAATCTCCCATGCCGTTTCCACCATAGGCAGCAATGGGCTTCCCCATAGAACTTGCCAACCTGAATTCCTACAGGCTAGATGTGAGAGGCACATTCTGCTGCTTCCTCCCTAACAGTTAAGCTTGCTTCTGAAAGCTCAACCTCCGGGGACTCTCTTTGGCAGAGATATAGAACACAATTTTCCAAGCCTGTTGGAAGGCATTTGCAGTTTCATTTCGCGTCTAATTTCCCAAACCAAACTGCTTGCAGCTCTAACTCCCTTCTAACTACCACTTCTTCGGTTCAGTGAGATATGCTGGATTCTAAACGGAGAAGCTTCTCTGACGCTTTTTCACAGAGATTTTGAAACTGAAATCTCCCATGCCGTTTTCACCATAGGCAGCAATGGGCTTCCCCATAGAACTTGCCAACCTGAATTCCTACTGGCTAGATGTGAGAGGCACATTCTGCTGCTTCCTCCCTTAGAGTTAAACTTGCTTCTGAAAGCTCAACCTCCGGGGAGTTTGTTTGGCAGAGATATAGAACACACTTTTCCAAGCCTGTTGGAAGGCATTTGCAGTTTCATTTCGCGTCTAATTTCCCATACCAAACTGCTTGCAGCTCTAACTCCCTTCTAACTACCACTTCTTCGGTTCAGTGAGATATGCTGGATTCTAAACGGAGAAGCTTCTCTGACGCTTTTTCACAGAGATTTTGAAACTGAAATCTCCCATGCCGTATCCACCATAGGCAGCAATGGGCTTCCCCATAGAACTTGCCAACCTGAATTCCTACAGGCTAGATGTGAGAGGCACATTCTGCTGCTTCCTCCCTTAGAGTTAAACTTGCTTCTGAAAGCTCAACCTCCGGGGAGTTTGTTTGGCAGAGATATAGAACACACTTTTCCAAGCCTGTTGGAAGGCATTTGCAGTTTCATTTCGCGTCTAATTTCCCAAACCAAACTGCTTGCAGCTCTAACTCCCTTCTAACTACCACTTCTTCGGTTCAGTGAGATATGCTGGATTCAAAACGGAGAAGCTTCTCTGACGCTTTTTCACAGAGATTTTGAAACTGAAATCTCCCATGCCGTTTCTACCATTGGCAGCAATGGGCTTCGCCATAGAACTTGCCAACCTGAATTCCTACAGGCTAGATGTGAGAGGCACATTCTGCTGCTCCCTCCCTAACAGTTAAGCTTGCTTCTGAAAGCTCAACCTCCGGGGACTCTGTTTGGCAGAGATATAGAACACACTTTTCCAAGCCTGTTGCAAGGCCTTTGCAGTGTCATTTCGCATCTAATTTCCCAAACCAAACTGCTTGCAGCTCTAACTCCCTTCTAACTACCACTTCTTCGGTTCAGTGAGATATGCTGGATTCTAAACGGAGAAGCTTCTCTGACGCTTTTTCACAGAGATTTTGAAACTGAAATCTCCCATGCCGTTTCCACCATAGGCAGCAATGGGCTACCCCATAGAACTTGCCAACCTGAATTCCTAAAGGCTAGATGTGAGAGGCACATTCTGCTGCTTCCTCCCTTAGAGTTAAACTTGCTTCAGAAAGCTCAACCTCCGGGGAGTTTGTTTGGCAGAGATATAGAACACACTTTTCCAAGCCTGTTGGAAGGCATTTGCAGTTTCATTTCGCGTCTAATTTCCCAAACCAAACTGCTTGCAGCTCTAACTCCCTTCTAACTACCACTTCTTCGGTTCAGTGAGATATGCTGGATTCTAAACGGAGAAGCTTCTCTGACGCTTTTTCACAGAGATTTTGAAACTGAAATTTCCAAACCCGTTTCCAACGAAGGCGCCTATGATCTTCCGCATAGAACTTGCCAACCTGAATTCCTACAGGCTAGATGTGAGAGGCACATTCTGCTGCTTCCTCCCTTAGAGTTAAACTAGCTTCTGAAAGCTCAACCTCCGGGGAGTTTGTTTGGCAGAGATATAGAACACACTTTTCCAAGCCTGTTGGAAGGCATTTGCAGTTTCATTTCGCGTCTAATTTCCCAAACCAAACTGCTTGCAGCTCTAACTCCCTTCTAACTACCACTTCTTCGGTTCAGTGAGATATGCTGGATTCTAAACGGAGAAGCTTCTCTGACGCTTTTTCACAGAGATTTTGAAACTGAAATCTCCCATGCCGTTTCCACCATAGGCAGCAATGGGCTTCCCCATAGAACTTGCCAACCTGAATTCCTACAGGCTAGATGTGAGAGGCACATTCTGCTGCTTCCTCCCTTAGAGTTAAACTTGCTTCTGAAAGCTCAACCTCCGGGGAGTTTGTTTGGCAGAGATATAGAACACACTTTTCCAAGCCTGTTGGAAGGCATTTGCAGTTTCATTTCGCGTCTAATTTCCCAAACCAAACTGCTTGCAGCTCTGACTCCCTTCTAACTACCACTTCTTCGGTTCAGTGAGATATGCTGGATTCTAAACGGAGAAGCTTCTCTGACGCTTTTTCACAGAGATTTTGAAACTGAAATTTCCAAACCCGTTTCCAACGAAGGCGCCAATGGGCTTTCCCATAGAACTTGCCAACCTGAATTCCTACAGGCTAGATGTGAGAGGCACATTCTGCTGCTTCCTCCCTTAGAGTTAAGCTAGCTTCTGAAAGCTCAACCTCCGGGGAGTCTGTTTGGCAGAGATATAGAACACACTTTTCCAAGCCTGTTTTAAGGCATTTGCAGTTTCATTTCGCGTCTAATTTCCCAAACCAAACTGCTTGCAGCTCTAACTCCCTTCTAACTACCACTTCTTCGGTTCAGTGAGATATGCTGGATTGTAAACGGAGAACCTTCTCTGACGCTTTTTCACAGAGATTTTGAAACTGAAATTTCCCATGCCGTTTTCACCATAGGCAGCAATGGGCTTCCCCATAGAACTTGCCAACCTGAATTCCTACAGGCTAGATGTGAGAGGCACATTCTGCTGCTTCCTCCCTTAGAGTTAAACTTGCTTCTGAAAGCTCAACCTCCGGGGAGTCTGTTTGGCAAAGATATAGAACACACTTTTCCAAGCCTGTTGGAAGGCATTTGCAGTTTCATTTCGCGTCTAATTTCCCAAACCAAACTGCTTGTAGCTCTAACTCCCTTCTAACTACCACTTCTTCGGTTCAGTGAGATATGCTGGATTCTAAACGGAGAAGCTTCTCTGACGCTTTTTCACAGAGATTTTGAAACTGAAATTTCCAAACCCGTTTCCAACGAAGGCGCCTATGGGCTTCCCCATAGAACTTGCCAACCTGAATTCCTACAGGCTAGATGTGAGAGGCACATTCTGCTGCTTCCTCCCTTAGAGTTAAACTAGCTTCTGAAAGCTCAACCTCCGGGGAGTTTGTTTGGCAGAGATATAGAACACACTTTTCCAAGCCTGTTGGAAGGCATTTGGAGTTTCATTTCGCGTCTAATTTCCCAAACCAAACTGCTTGCAGCTCTAACTCCCTTCTAACTACCACTTCTTCGGTTCAGTGAGATATGCTGGATTCAAAACGGAGAAGCTTCTCTGACGCTTTTTCACAGAGATTTTGAAACTGAAATCTCCCATGCCGTTTCTACCATTGGCAGCAATGGGCTTCCCCATAGAACTTGCCAACCTGAATTCCTACAGGCTAGATGTGAGAGGCACATTCTGCTGCTCCCTCCCTAACAGTTAAGCTTGCTTCTGAAAGCTCAACCTCCGGGGACTCTGTTTGGCAGAGATATAGAACACACTTTTCCAAGCCTGTTGCAAGGCCTTTGCAGTGTCATTTCGCATCTAATTTCCCAAACCAAACTGCTTGCAGCTCTAACTCCCTTCTAACTACCACTTCTTCGGTTCAGTGAGATATGCTGGATTCTAAACGGAGAAGCTTCTCTGACGCTTTTTCACAGAGATTTTGAAACTGAAATCTCCCATGCCGTTTCCACCATAGGCAGCAATGGGCTACCCCATAGAACTTGCCAACCTGAATTCCTAAAGGCTAGATGTGAGAGGCACATTCTGCTGCTTCCTCCCTTAGAGTTAAACTTGCTTCTGAAAGCTCAACCTCCGGGGAGTTTGTTTGGCAGAGATATAGAACACACTTTTCCAAGCCTGTTGGAAGGCATTTGCAGTTTCATTTCGCGTCTAATTTCCCAAACCAAACTGCTTGCAGCTCTAACTCCCTTCTAACTACCACTTCTTCGGTTCAGTGAGATATGCTGGATTCTAAACGGAGAAGCTTCTCTGACGCTTTTTCACAGAGATTTTGAAACTGAAATTTCCAAACCCGTTTCCAACGAAGGCGCCAATGGGCTTTCCCATAGAACTTCCCAACCTGAATTCCTACAGGCTAGATGTGAGAGGCACATTCTGCTGCTTCCTCCCTTAGAGTTAAGCTAGCTTCTGAAAGCTCAACCTCCGGGGAGTCTGTTTGGCAGAGATATAGAACACACTTTTCCAAGCCTGTTTTAAGGCATTTGCAGTTTCATTTCGCGTCTAATTTCCCAAACCAAACTGCTTGCAGCTCTAACTCCCTTCTAACTACCACTTCTTCGGTTCAGTGAGATATGCTGGATTCTAAACGGAGAAGCTTCTCTGACGCTTTTTCACAGAGATTTTGAAACTGAAATTTCCCATGCCGTTTTCACCATAGGCAGCAATGGGCTTCCCCATAGAACTTGCCAACCTGAATTCCTACAGGCTAGATGTGAGAGGCACATTCTGCTGCTTCCTCCCTTAGAGTTAAACTTGCTTCTGTAAGCTCAACCTCCGGGGAGTCTGTTTGGCAGAGATATAGAACACACTTTTCCAAGCCTGTTGGAAGGCATTTGCAGTTTCATTTCGCGTCTAATTTCCCAAACCAAACTGCTTGCAGCTCTAACTCCCTTCTAACTACCACTTCTTCGGTTCAGTGAGATATGCTGGATTCTAAACGGAGAAGCTTCTCTGACGCTTTTTCACAGAGATTTTGAAACTGAAATCTCCCATGCCGTTTCCACCATAGGCAGCAATGGGCTTCCCCATAGAACTTGCCAACCTGAATTCCTACAGGCTAGATGTGAGAGGCACATTCTGCTGCTTCCTCCCTAACAGTTAAGCTTGCTTCTGAAAGCTCAACCTCCGGGGACTCTCTTTGGCAGAGATATAGAACACAATTTTCCAAGACTGTTGGAAGGCATTTGCAGTTTCATTTCGCGTCTAATTTCCCAAACCAAACTGCTTGCAGCTCTAACTCCCTTCTAACTACCACTTCTTCGGTTCAGTGAGATATGCTGGATTCTAAACGGAGAAGCTTCTCTGACGCTTTTTCACAGAGATTTTGAAACTGAAATCTCCCATGCCGTTTTCACCATAGGCAGCAATGGGCTTCCCCATAGGACTTGCCAACCTGAATTCCTACTGGCTAGATGTGAGAGGCACATTCTGCTGCTTCCTCCCTTAGAGTTAAACTAGCTTCTGAAAGCTCAACCTCCGGGGAGTTTGTTTGGCAGAGATATAGAACACACTTTTCCAAGCCTGTTGGAAGGCATTTGCAGTTTCATTTCGCGTCTAATTTCCCAAACCAAACTGCTTGCAGCTCTAACTCCCTTCTAACTACCACTTCTTCGGTTCAGTGAGATATGCTGGATTCTAAACGGAGAAGCTTCTCTGACGCTTTTTCACAGAGATTTTGAAACTGAAATCTCCCATGCCGTTTCCACCATAGGCAGCAATGGGCTTCCCCATAGAACTTGCCAACCTGAATTCCTACAGGCTAGATGTGAGAGGCACATTCTGCTGCTTCCTCCCTTAGAGTTAAACTTGCTTCTGAAAGCTCAACCTCCGGGGAGTTTGTTTGGCAGAGATATAGAACACACTTTTCCAAGCCTGTTGGAAGGCATTTGCAGTTTCATTTCGCGTCTAATTTCCCAAACCAAACTGCTTGCAGCTCTAACTCCCTTCTAACTACCACTTCTTCGGTTCAGTGAGATATGCTGGATTCTAAACGGAGAAGCTTCTCTGACGCTTTTTCACAGAGATTTTGAAACTGAAATCTCCCATGCCGTTTCTACCATTGGCAGCAATGGGCTTCCCCATAGAACTTGCCAACCTGAATTCCTACAGGCTAGATGTGAGAGGCACATTCTGCTGCTCCCTCCCTAACAGTTAAGCTTGCTTCTGAAACCTCAACCTCCGGGGACTCTGTTTGGCAGAGATATAGAACACACTTTTCCAAGCCTGTTGCAAGGCCTTTGCAGTGTCATTTCGCATCTAATTTCCCAAACCAAACTGCTTGCAGCTCTAACTCCCTTCTAACTACCACTTCTTCGGTTCAGTGAGATATGCTGGATTCTAAACGGAGAAGCTTCTCTGACGCTTTTTCACAGAGATTTTGAAACTGAAATCTCCCATGCCGTTTCCACCATAGGCAGCAATGGGCTACCCCATAGAACTTGCCAACCTGAATTCCTAAAGGCTAGATGTGAGAGGCACATTCTGCTGCTTCCTCCCTTAGAGTTAAACTTGCTTCAGAAAGCTCAACCTCCGGGGAGTTTGTTTGGCATAGATATAGAACACACTTTTCCAAGCCTGTTGGAAGGCATTTGCAGTTTCATTTCGCGTCTAATTTCCCAAACCAAACTGCTTGCAGCTCTAACTCCCTTCTAACTACCACTTCTTCGGTTCAGTGAGATATGCTGGATTCTAAACGGAGAAGCTTCTCTGACGCTTTTTCACAGAGATTTTGAAACTGAAATCTCCCATGCCGTTTCCACCATAGGCAGCAATGGGCTTCCCCATAGAACTTGCCAACCTGAATTCCTACAGGCTAGATGTGAGAGGCACATTCTGCTGCTTCCTCCCTTAGAGTTAAACTAGCTTCTGAAAGCTCAACCTCCGGGGAGTTTGTTTGGCAGAGATATAGAACACACTTTTCCAAGCCTGTTGGAAGGCATTTGGAGTTTCATTTCGCGTCTAATTTCCCAAACCAAACTGCTTGCAGCTCTAACTCCCTTCTAACTACCACTTCTTCGGTTCAGTGAGATATGCTGGATTCTAAACGGAGAAGCTTCTCTGACGCTTTTTCACAGAGATTTTGAAACTGAAATCTCCCATGCCGTTTCTACCATTGGCAGCAATGGGCTTCCCCATAGAACTTGCCAACCTGAATTCCTACAGGCTAGATGTGAGAGGCACATTCTGCTGCTCCCTCCCTAACAGTTAAGCTTGCTTCTGAAAGCTCAACCTCCGGGGACTCTGTTTGGCAGAGATATAGAACACACTTTTCCAAGCCTGTTGCAAGGCCTTTGCAGTGTCATTTCGCATCTAATTTCCCAAACCAAACTGCTTGCAGCTCTAACTCCCTTCTAACTACCACTTCTTCGGTTCAGTGAGATATGCTGGATTCTAAACGGAGAAGCTTCTCTGACGCTTTTTCACAGAGATTTTGAAACTGAAATCTCCCATGCCGTTTCCACCATAGGCAGCAATGGGCTACCCCATAGAACTTGCCAACCTGAATTCCTAAAGGCTAGATGTGAGAGGCACATTCTGCTGCTTCCTCCCTTAGAGTTAAACTTGCTTCTGAAAGCTCAACCTCCGGGGAGTTTGTTTGGCAGAGATATAGAACACACTTTTCCAAGCCTGTTGGAAGGCATTTGCAGTTTCATTTCGCGTCTAATTTCCCAAACCAAACTGCTTGCAGCTCTAACTCCCTTCTAACTACCACTTCTTCGGTTCAGTGAGATATGCTGGATTCTAAACGGAGAAGCTTCTCTGACGCTTTTTCACAGAGATTTTGAAACTGAAATTTCCAAACCCGTTTCCAACGAAGGCGCCTATGGGCTTCCCCATAGAACTTGCCAACCTGAATTCCTACAGGCTAGATGTGAGAGGCACATTCTGCTGCTTCCTCCCTTAGAGTTAAGCTAGCTTCTGAAAGCTCAACCTCCGGGGAGTCTGTTTGGCAGAGATATAGAACACACTTTTCCAAGCCTGTTTTAAGGCATTTGCAGTTTCATTTCGCGTCTAATTTCCCAAACCAAACTGCTTGCAGCTCTAACTCCCTTCTAACTACCACTTCTTCGGTTCAGTGAGATATGCTGGATTCTAAACGGAGAAGCTTCTCTGACGCTTTTTCACAGAGATTTTGAAACTGAAATTTCCCATGCCGTTTTCACCATAGGCAGCAATGGGCTTCCCCATAGAACTTGCCAACCTGAATTCCTACAGGCTAGATGTGAGAGGCACATTCTGCTGCTTCCTCCCTTAGAGTTAAACTTGCTTCTGTAAGCTCAACCTCCGGGGAGTCTGTTTGGCAGAGATATAGAACACAATTTTCCAAGCCTGTTGGAAGGCATTTGCAGTTTCATTTCGCGTCTAATTTCCCAAACCAAACTGCTTGCAGCTCTAACTCCCTTCTAACTACCACTTCTTCGGTTCAGTGAGATATGCTGGATTCTAAACGGAGAAGCTTCTCTGACGCTTTTTCACAGAGATTTTGAAACTGAAATCTCCCATGCCGTTTCCACCATAGGCAGCAATGGGCTTCCCCATAGAACTTGCCAACCTGAATTCCTACAGGCTAGATGTGAGAGGCACATTCTGCTGCTTCCTCCCTAACAGTTAAGCTTGCTTCTGAAAGCTCAACCTCCGGGGACTCTCTTTGGCAGAGATATAGAACACAATTTTCCAAGCCTGTTGGAAGGCATTTGCAGTTTCATTTCGCGTCTAATTTCCCAAACCAAACTGCTTGCAGCTCTAACTCCCTTCTAACTACCACTTCTTCGGTTCAGTGAGATATGCTGGATTCTAAACGGAGAAGCTTCTCTGACGCTTTTTCACAGAGATTTTGAAACTGAAATCTCCCATGCCGTTTTCACCATAGGCAGCAATGGGCTTCCCCATAGAACTTGCCAACCTGAATTCCTACTGGCTAGATGTGAGAGGCACATTCTGCTGCTTCCTCCCTTAGAGTTAAACTAGCTTCTGAAAGCTCAACCTCCGGGGAGTTTGTTTGGCAGAGATATAGAACACACTTTTCCAAGCCTGTTGGAAGGCATTTGCAGTTTCATTTCGCGTCTAATTTCCCAAACCAAACTGCTTGCAGCTCTAACTCCCTTCTAACTACCACTTCTTCGGTTCAGTGAGATATGCTGGATTCTAAACGGAGAAGCTTCTCTGACGCTTTTTCACAGAGATTTTGAAACTGAAATCTCCCATGCCGTTTCCACCATAGGCAGCAATGGGCTTCCCCATAGAACTTGCCAACCTGAATTCCTACAGGCTAGATGTGAGAGGCACATTCTGCTGCTTCCTCCCTTAGAGTTAAACTTGCTTCTGAAAGCTCAACCTCCGGGGAGTTTGTTTGGCAGAGATATAGAACACACTTTTCCAAGCCTGTTGGAAGGCATTTGCAGTTTCATTTCGCGTCTAATTTCCCAAACCAAACTGCTTGCAGCTCTAACTCCCTTCTAACTACCACTTCTTCGGTTCAGTGAGATATGCTGGATTCTAAACGGAGAAGCTTCTCTGACGCTTTTTCACAGAGATTTTGAAACTGAAATCTCCCATGCCGTTTCTACCATTGGCAGCAATGGGCTTCCCCATAGAACTTGCCAACCTGAATTCCTACAGGCTAGATGTGAGAGGCACATTCTGCTGCTCCCTCCCTAACAGTTAAGCTTGCTTCTGAAACCTCAACCTCCGGGGACTCTGTTTGGCAGAGATATAGAACACACTTTTCCAAGCCTGTTGCAAGGCCTTTGCAGTGTCATTTCGCATCTAATTTCCCAAACCAAACTGCTTGCAGCTCTAACTCCCTTCTAACTACCACTTCTTCGGTTCAGTGAGATATGCTGGATTCTAAACGGAGAAGCTTCTCTGACGCTTTTTCACAGAGATTTTGAAACTGAAATCTCCCATGCCGTTTCCACCATAGGCAGCAATGGGCTACCCCATAGAACTTGCCAACCTGAATTCCTAAAGGCTAGATGTGAGAGGCACATTCTGCTGCTTCCTCCCTTAGAGTTAAACTTGCTTCAGAAAGCTCAACCTCCGGGGAGTTTGTTTGGCATAGATATAGAACACACTTTTCCAAGCCTGTTGGAAGGCATTTGCAGTTTCATTTCGCGTCTAATTTCCCAAACCAAACTGCTTGCAGCTCTAACTCCCTTCTAACTACCACTTCTTCGGTTCAGTGAGATATGCTGGATTCTAAACGGAGAAGCTTCTCTGACGCTTTTTCACAGAGATTTTGAAACTGAAATCTCCCATGCCGTTTCCACCATAGGCAGCAATGGGCTTCCCCATAGAACTTGCCAACCTGAATTCCTACAGGCTAGATGTGAGAGGCACATTCTGCTGCTTCCTCCCTTAGAGTTAAACTTGCTTCTGAAAGCTCAACCTCCGGGGAGTTTGTTTGGCAGAGATATAGAACACACTTTTCCAAGCCTGTTGGAAGGCATTTGCAGTTTCATTTCGCGTCTAATTTCCCAAACCAAACTGCTTGCAGCTCTAACTCCCTTCTAACTACCACTTCTTCGGTTCAGTGAGATATGCTGGATTCTAAACGGAGAAGCTTCTCTGACGCTTTTTCACAGAGATTTTGAAACTGAAATCTCCCATGCCGTTTCCACCATAGGCAGCAATGGGCTTCCCCATAGAACTTGCCAACCTGAATTCCTACAGGCTAGATGTGAGAGGCACATTCTGCTGCTTCCTCCCTTAGAGTTAAACTTGCTTCTGAAAGCTCAACCTCCGGGGAGTTTGTTTGGCAGAGATATAGAACACACTTTTCCAAGCCTGTTGGAAGGCATTTGCAGTTTCATTTCGCGTCTAATTTCCCAAAGCAAACTGCTTGCAGCTCTAACTCCCATCTAACTACCACTTTTTCGGTTCAGTGAGATATGCTGGATTCTAAACGGAGAAGCTTCTCTGACGCTTTTTCACAGAGATTTTGAAACTGAAATTTCCAAACCCGTTTCCAACGAAGGCGCCAATGGGCTTCCCCATAGAACTTGCCAACCTGAATTCCTACAGGCTAGATGTGAGAGGCACATTCTGCTGCTTCCTCCCTTAGAGTTAAACTAGCTTCTGAAAGCTCAACCTCCGGGGAGTTTGTTTGGCAGAGATATAGAACACACTTTTCCAAGCCTGTTGGAAGGCATTTGCAGTTTCATTTCGCGTCTAATTTCCCAAACCAAACTGCTTGCAGCTCTAACTCCCTTCTAACTACCACTTCTTCGGTTCAGTGAGATATGCTGGATTCTAAACGGAGAAGCTTCTCTGACGCTTTTTCACAGAGATTTTGAAACTGAAATCTCCCATGCCGTTTCCACCATAGGCAGCAATGGGCTTCCCCATAGAACTTGCCAACCTGAATTCCTACAGGCTAGATGTGAGAGGCACATTCTGCTGCTTCCTCCCTTAGAGTTAAACTTGCTTCTGAAAGCTCAACCTCCGGGGAGTTTGTTTGGCAGAGATATAGAACACACTTTTCCAAGCTTGTTGGAAGGCATTTGCAGTTTCATTTCGCGTCTAATTTCCCAAACCAAACTGCTTGCAGCTCTGACTCCCTTCTAACTACCACTTCTTCGGTTCAGTGAGATATGCTGGATTCTAAACGGAGAAGCTTCTCTGACGCTTTTTCACAGAGATTTTGAAACTGAAATCTCCCATGCCGTTTCCACCTTAGGCAGCAATGGGCTTCCCCATAGAACTTGCCATCCTGAATTCCTAAAGGCTAGATGTGAGAGGCACATTCTGCTGCTTCCTCCCTTAGAGTTAAACTTGCTTCAGAAAGCTCAACCTCCGGGGAGTTTGTTTGGCAGAGATATAGAACACACTTTTCCAAGCCTGTTGGAAGGCATTTGCAGTTTCATTTCGCGTCTAATTTCCCAAACCAAACTGCTTGCAGCTCTAACTCCCTTCTAACTACCACTTCTTCGGTTCAGTGAGATATGCTGGATTCTAAACGGAGAAGCTTCTCTGACGCTTTTTCACAGAGATTTTGAAACTGAAATTTCCAAACCCGTTTCCAACGAAGGCGCCTATGATCTTCCGCATAGAACTTGCCAACCTGAATTCCTACAGGCTAGATGTGAGAGGCACATTCTGCTGCTTCCTCCCTTAGAGTTAAACTAGCTTCTGAAAGCTCAACCTCCGGGGAGTTTGTTTGGCAGAGATATAGAACACACTTTTCCAAGCCTGTTGGAAGGCATTTGCAGTTTCATTTCGCGTCTAATTTCCCAAACCAAACTGCTTGCAGCTCTAACTCCCTTCTAACTACCACTTCTTCGGTTCAGTGAGATATGCTGGATTCTAAACGGAGAAGCTTCTCTGACGCTTTTTCACAGAGATTTTGAAACTGAAATCTCCCATGCCGTTTCCACCATAGGCAGCAATGGGCTTCCCCATAGAACTTGCCAACCTGAATTCCTACAGGCTAGATGTGAGAGGCACATTCTGCTGCTTCCTCCCTTAGAGTTAAACTTGCTTCTGAAAGCTCAACCTCCGGGGAGTTTGTTTGGCAGAGATATAGAACACACTTTTCCAAGCCTGTTGGAAGGCATTTGCAGTTTCATTTCGCGTCTAATTTCCCAAACCAAACTGCTTGCAGCTCTGACTCCCTTCTAACTACCACTTCTTCGGTTCAGTGAGATATGCTGGATTCTAAACGGAGAAGCTTCTCTGACGCTTTTTCACAGAGATTTTGAAACTGAAATTTCCAAACCCGTTTCCAACGAAGGCGCCAATGGGCTTTCCCATAGAACTTGCCAACCTGAATTCCTACAGGCTAGATGTGAGAGGCACATTCTGCTGCTTCCTCCCTTAGAGTTAAGCTAGCTTCTGAAAGCTCAACCTCCGGGGAGTCTGTTTGGCAGAGATATAGAACACACTTTTCCAAGCCTGTTTTAAGGCATTTGCAGTTTCATTTCGCGTCTAATTTCCCAAACCAAACTGCTTGCAGCTCTAACTCCCTTCTAACTACCACTTCTTCGGTTCAGTGAGATATGCTGGATTGTAAACGGAGAACCTTCTCTGACGCTTTTTCACAGAGATTTTGAAACTGAAATTTCCCATGCCGTTTTCACCATAGGCAGCAATGGGCTTCCCCATAGAACTTGCCAACCTGAATTCCTACAGGCTAGATGTGAGAGGCACATTCTGCTGCTTCCTCCCTTAGAGTTAAACTTGCTTCTGAAAGCTCAACCTCCGGGGAGTCTGTTTGGCAAAGATATAGAACACACTTTTCCAAGCCTGTTGGAAGGCATTTGCAGTTTCATTTCGCGTCTAATTTCCCAAACCAAACTGCTTGTAGCTCTAACTCCCTTCTAACTACCACTTCTTCGGTTCAGTGAGATATGCTGGATTCTAAACGGAGAAGCTTCTCTGACGCTTTTTCACAGAGATTTTGAAACTGAAATTTCCAAACCCGTTTCCAACGAAGGCGCCTATGGGCTTCCCCATAGAACTTGCCAACCTGAATTCCTACAGGCTAGATGTGAGAGGCACATTCTGCTGCTTCCTCCCTTAGAGTTAAACTAGCTTCTGAAAGCTCAACCTCCGGGGAGTTTGTTTGGCAGAGATATAGAACACACTTTTCCAAGCCTGTTGGAAGGCATTTGGAGTTTCATTTCACGTCTAATTTCCCAAACCAAACTGCTTGCAACTCTAACTCCCTTCTAACTACCACTTCTTCGGTTCAGTGAGATATGCTGGATTCAAAACGGAGAAGCTTCTCTGACGCTTTTTCACAGAGATTTTGAAACTGAAATCTCCCATGCCGTTTCTACCATTGGCAGCAATGGGCTTCGCCATAGAACTTGCCAACCTGAATTCCTACAGGCTAGATGTGAGAGGCACATTCTGCTGCTCCCTCCCTAACAGTTAAGCTTGCTTCTGAAAGCTCAACCTCCGGGGACTCTGTTTGGCAGAGATATAGAACACACTTTTCCAAGCCTGTTGCAAGGCCTTTGCAGTGTCATTTCGCATCTAATTTCCCAAACCAAACTGCTTGCAGCTCTAACTCCCTTCTAACTACCACTTCTTCGGTTCAGTGAGATATGCTGGATTCTAAACGGAGAAGCTTCTCTGACGCTTTTTCACAGAGATTTTGAAACTGAAATCTCCCATGCCGTTTCCACCATAGGCAGCAATGGGCTACCCCATAGAACTTGCCAACCTGAATTCCTAAAGGCTAGATGTGAGAGGCACATTCTGCTGCTTCCTCCCTTATAGTTAAACTTGCTTCTGAAAGCTCAACCTCCGGGGAGTTTGTTTGGCAGAGATATAGAACACACTTTTCCAAGCCTGTTGGAAGGCATTTGCAGTTTCATTTCGCGTCTAATTTCCCAAACCAAACTGCTTGCAGCTCTAACTCCCTTCTAACTACCACTTCTTCGGTTCAGTGAGATATGCTGGATTCTAAACGGAGAAGCTTCTCTGACGCTTTTTCACAGAGATTTTGAAACTGAAATTTCCAAACCCGTTTCCAACGAAGGCGCCAATGGGCTTTCCCATAGAACTTCCCAACCTGAATTCCTACAGGCTAGATGTGAGAGGCACATTCTGCTGCTTCCTCCCTTAGAGTTAAGCTAGCTTCTGAAAGCTCAACCTCCGGGGAGTCTGTTTGGCAGAGATATAGAACACACTTTTCCAAGCCTGTTTTAAGGCATTTGCAGTTTCATTTCGCGTCTAATTTCCCAAACCAAACTGCTTGCAGCTCTAACTCCCTTCTAACTACCACTTCTTCGGTTCAGTGAGATATGCTGGATTCTAAACGGAGAAGCTTCTCTGACGCTTTTTCACAGAGATTTTGAAACTGAAATCTCCCATGCCGTTTCCACCATAGGCAGCAATGGGCTTCCCCATGGAACTTGCCAACCTGAATTCCTACAGGCTAGATGTGAGAGGCACATTCTGCTGCTTCCTCCCTTAGAGTTAAACTTGCTTCTGAAAGCTCAACCTCCGGGGAGTTTGTTTGGCAGAGATATAGAACACACTTTTCCAAGCCTGTTGGAAGGCATTTGCAGTTTCATTTCGCGTCTAATTTCCCAAACCAAACTGCTTGCAGCTCTAACTCCCTTCTAACTACCACTTCTTCGGTTCAGTGAGATATGCTGGATTCTAAACGGAGAAGCTTCTCTGACGCTTTTTCACAGAGATTTTGAAACTGAAATCTCCCATGCCGTTTCCACCATAGGCAGCAATGGGCTTCCCCATAGAACTTGCCAACCTGAATTCCTACAGGCTAGATGTGAGAGGCACATTCTGCTGCTCCCTCCCTAACAGTTAAGCTTGCTTCTGAAAGCTCAACCTCCGGGGACTCTGTTTGGCAGAGATATAGAACACACTTTTCCAAGCCTGTTGCAAGGCCTTTGCAGTGTCATTTCGCATCTAATTTCCCAAACCAAACTGCTTGCAGCTCTAACTCCCTTCTAACTACCACTTCTTCGGTTCAGTGAGATATGCTGGATTCTAAACGGAGAAGCTTCTCTGACGCTTTTTCACAGAGATTTTGAAACTGAAATCTCCCATGCCGTTTCCACCATACGCAGCAATGGGCTTCCCCATAGAACTTGCCAACCTGAATTCCTACAGGCTAGATGTGAGAGGCACATTCTGCTGCTTCCTCCCTTAGAGTTAAACTTGCTTCTGAAAGCTCAACCTCCGGGGAGTTTGTTTGGCAGAGATATAGAACACACTTTTCCAAGCCTGTTGGAAGGCATTTGCAGTTTCATTTCGCGTCTAATTTCCCAAAGCAAACTGCTTGCAGCTCTAACTCCCATCTAACTACCACTTCTTCGGTTCAGTGAGATATGCTGGATTCTAAACGGAGAAGCTTCTCTGACGCTTTTTCACAGAGATTTTGAAACTGAAATTTCCAAACCCGTTTCCAACGAAGGCGCCAATGGGCTTCCCCATAGAACTTGCCAACCTGAATTCCTACAGGCTAGATGTGAGAGGCACATTCTGCTGCTTCCTCCCTTAGAGTTAAACTAGCTTCTGAAAGCTCAACCTCCGGGGAGTTTGTTTGGCAGAGATATAGAACACACTTTTCCAAGCCTGTTGGAAGGCATTTGCAGTTTCATTTCGCGTCTAATTTCCCAAACCAAACTGCTTGCAGCTCTAACTGCCTTCTAACTACCACTTCTTCGGTTCAGTGAGATATGCTGGATTCTAAACGGAGAAGCTTCTCTGACGCTTTTTCACAGAGATTTTGAAACTGAAATCTCCCATGCCGTTTCCACCATAGGCAGCAATGGGCTTCCCCATAGAACTTGCCATCCTGAATTCCTAAAGGCTAGATGTGAGAGGCACATTCTGCTGCTTCCTCCCTTAGAGTTAAACTTGCTTCAGAAAGCTCAACCTCCGGGGAGTTTGTTTGGCAGAGATATAGAACACACTTTTCCAAGCCTGTTGGAAGGCATTTGCAGTTTCATTTCGCGTCTAATTTCCCAAACCAAACTGCTTGCAGCTCTAACTCCCTTCTAACTACCACTTCTTCGGTTCAGTGAGATATGCTGGATTCTAAACGGAGAAGCTTCTCTGACGCTTTTTCACAGAGATTTTGAAACTGAAATTTCCAAACCCGTTTCCAACGAAGGCGCCTATGGGCTTCCCCATAGAACTTGCCAACCTGAATTCCTACAGGCTAGATGTGAGAGGCACATTCTGCTGCTTCCTCCCTTAGAGTTAAACTAGCTTCTGAAAGCTCAACCTCCGGGGAGTTTCTTTGGCAGAGATATAGAACACACTTTTCCAAGCCTGTTGGAAGGCATTTGCAGTTTCATTTCGCGTCTAATTTCCCAAACCAAACTGCTTGCAGCTCTAACTCCCTTCTAACTACCACTTCTTCGGTTCAGTGAGATATGCTGGATTCTAAACGGAGAAGCTTCTCTGACGCTTTTTCACAGAGATTTTGAAACTGAAATCTCCCATGCCGTTTCCACCATAGGCAGCAATGGGCTTCCCCATAGAACTTGCCAACCTGAATTCCTACAGGCTAGATGTGAGAGGCACATTCTGCTGCTTCCTCCCTTAGAGTTAAACTTGCTTCTGAAAGCTCAACCTCCGGGGAGTTTGTTTGGCAGAGATATAGAACACACTTTTCCAAGCCTGTTGGAAGGCATTTGCAGTTTCATTTCGCGTCTAATTTCCCAAACCAAACTGCTTGCAGCTCTGACTCCCTTCTAACTACCACTTCTTCGGTTCAGTGAGATATGCTGGATTCTAAACGGAGAAGCTTCTCTGACGCTTTTTCACAGAGATTTTGAAACTGAAATTTCCAAACCCGTTTCCAACGAAGGCGCCAATGGGCTTCCCCATAGAACTTGCCAACCTGAATTCCTACAGGATAGATGTGAGAGGCACATTCTGCTGCTTCCTCCCTTAGAGTTAAGCTAGCTTCTGAAAGCTCAACCTCCGGGGAGTCTGTTTGGCAGAGATATAGAACACACTTTTCCAAGCCTGTTTTAAGGCATTTGCAGTTTCATTTCGCGTCTAATTTCCCAAACCAAACTGCTTGCAGCTCTAACTCCCTTCTAACTACCACTTCTTCGGTTCAGTGAGATATGCTGGATTGTAAACGGAGAACCTTCTCTGACGCTTTTTCACAGAGATTTTGAAACTGAAATTTCCCATGCCGTTTTCACCATAGGCAGCAATGGGCTTCCCCATAGAACTTGCCAACCTGAATTCCTACAGGCTAGATGTGAGAGGCACATTCTGCTGCTTCCTCCCTTAGAGTTAAACTTGCTTCTGAAAGCTCAACCTCCGGGGAGTCTGTTTGGCAAAGATATAGAACACACTTTTCCAAGCCTGTTGGAAGGCATTTGCAGTTTCATTTCGCGTCTAATTTCCCAAACCAAACTGCTTGTAGCTCTAACTCCCTTCTAACTACCACTTCTTCGGTTCAGTGAGATATGCTGGATTCTAAACGGAGAAGCTTCTCTGACGCTTTTTCACAGAGATTTTGAAACTGAAATTTCCAAACCCGTTTCCAACGAAGGCGCCTATGGGCTTCCCCATAGAACTTGCCAACCTGAATTCCTACAGGCTAGATGTGAGAGGCACATTCTGCTGCTTCCTCCCTTAGAGTTAAACTAGCTTCTGAAAGCTCAACCTCCGGGGAGTTTGTTTGGCAGAGATATAGAACACACTTTTCCAAGCCTGTTGGAAGGCATTTGCAGTTTCATTTCGCGTCTAATTTCCCAAACCAAACTGCTTGCAGCTCTAACTCCCTTCTAACTACCACTTCTTCGGTTCAGTGAGATATGCTGGATTCTAAACGGAGAAGCTTCTCTGACGCTTTTTCACAGAGATTTTGAAACTGAAATCTCCCATGCCGTTTCCACCATAGGCAGCAATGGGCTTCCCCATAGAACTTGCCAACCTGAATTCCTACAGGCTAGATGTGAGAGGCACATTCTGCTGCTTCCTCCCTTAGAGTTAAACTTGCTTCTGAAAGCTCAACCTCCGGGGAGTTTGTTTGGCAGAGATATAGAACACAATTTTCCAAGCCTGTTGGAAGGCATTTGCAGTTTCATTTCGCGTCTAATTTCCCAAACCAAACTGCTTGCAGCTCTAACTCCCTTCTAACTACCACTTCTTCGGTTCAGTGAGATATGCTGGATTCTAAACGGAGAAGCTTCTCTGACGCTTTTTCACAGAGATTTTGAAACTGAAATCTCCCATGCCGTTTCTACCATTGGCAGCAATGGGCTTCCCCATAGAACTTGCCAACCTGAATTCCTACAGGCTAGATGTGAGAGGCACATTCTGCTGCTCCCTCCCTAACAGTTAAGCTTGCTTCTGAAACCTCAACCTCCGGGGACTCTGTTTGGCAGAGATATAGAACACACTTTTCCAAGCCTGTTGCAAGGCCTTAGCAGTGTCATTTCGCATCTAATTTCCCAAACCAAACTGCTTGCAGCTCTAACTCCCTTCTAACTACCACTTCTTCGGTTCAGTGAGATATGCTGGATTCTAAACGGAGAAGCTTCTCTGACGCTTTTTCACAGAGATTTTGAAACTGAAATCTCCCATGCCGTTTCCACCATATGCAGCAATGGGCTACCCCATAGAACTTGCCAACCTGAATTCCTAAAGGCTAGATGTGAGAGGCACATTCTGCTGCTTCCTCCCTTAGAGTTAAACTTGCTTCAGAAAGCTCAACCTCCGGGGAGTTTGTTTGGCAGAGATATAGAACACACTTTTCCAAGCCTGTTGGAAGGCATTTGCAGTTTCATTTCGCGTCTAATTTCCCAAACCAAACTGCTTGCAGCTCTAACTCCCTTCTAACTACCACTTCTTCGGTTCAGTGAGATATGCTGGATTCTAAACGGAGAAGCTTCTCTGACGCTTTTTCACAGAGATTTTGAAACTGAAATCTCCCATGCCGTTTCCACCATAGGCAGCAATGGGCTTCCCCATAGAACTTGCCAACCTGAATTCCTACAGGCTAGATGTGAGAGGCACATTCTGCTGCTTCCTCCCTTAGAGTTAAACTAGCTTCTGAAAGCTCAACCTCCGGGGAGTTTGTTTGGCAGAGATATAGAACACACTTTTCCAAGCCTGTTGGAAGGCATTTGCAGTTTCATTTCGCGTCTAATTTCCCAAAGCAAACTGCTTGCAGCTCTAACTCCCATCTAACTACCACTTTTTCGGTTCAGTGAGATATGCTGGATTCTAAACGGAGAAGCTTCTCTGACGCTTTTTCACAGAGATTTTGAAACTGAAATTTCCAAACCCGTTTCCAACGAAGGCGCCAATGGGCTTCCCCATAGAACTTGCCAACCTGAATTCCTACAGGCTAGATGTGAGAGGCACATTCTGCTGCTTCCTCCCTTAGAGTTAAACTAGCTTCTGAAAGCTCAACCTCCGGGGAGTTTGTTTGGCAGAGATATAGAACACACTTTTCCAAGCCTGTTGGAAGGCATTTGCAGTTTCATTTCGCGTCTAATTTCCCAAACCAAACTGCTTGCAGCTCTAACTCCCTTCTAACTACCACTTCTTCGGTTCAGTGAGATATGCTGGATTCTAAACGGAGAAGCTTCTCTGACGCTTTTTCACAGAGATTTTGAAACTGAAATCTCCCATGCCGTTTCCACCATAGGCAGCAATGGGCTTCCCCATAGAACTTGCCAACCTGAATTCCTACAGGCTAGATGTGAGAGGCACATTCTGCTGCTTCCTCCCTTAGAGTTAAACTAGCTTCTGAAAGCTCAACCTCCGGGGAGTTTGTTTGGCAGAGATATAGAACACACTTTTCCAAGCCTGTTGGAAGGCATTTGGAGTTTCATTTCGCGTCTAATTTCCCAAACCAAACTGCTTGCAGCTCTAACTCCCTTCTAACTACCACTTCTTCGGTTCAGTGAGATATGCTGGATTCTAAACGGAGAAGCTTCTCTGACGCTTTTTCACAGAGATTTTGAAACTGAAATCTCCCATGCCGTTTCTACCATTGGCAGCAATGGGCTTCCCCATAGAACTTGCCAACCTGAATTCCTACAGGCTAGATGTGAGAGGCACATTCTGCTGCTCCCTCCCTAACAGTTAAGCTTGCTTCTGAAAGCTCAACCTCCGGGGACTCTGTTTGGCAGAGATATAGAACACACTTTTCCAAGCCTGTTGCAAGTCCTTTGCAGTGTCATTTCGCATCTAATTTCCCAAACCAAACTGCTTGCAGCTCTAACTCCCTTCTAACTACCACTTCTTCGGTTCAGTGAGATATGCTGGATTCTAAACGGAGAAGCTTCTCTGACGCTTTTTCACAGAGATTTTGAAACTGAAATCTCCCATGCCGTTTCCACCATAGGCAGCATTGGGCTTCCCCATAGAACTTGCCAACCTGAATTCCTACAGGCTAGATGTGAGAGGCACATTCTGCTGCTTCCTCCCTTAGAGTTAAACTAGCTTCTGAAAGCTCAACCTCCGGGGAGTTTGTTTGGCAGAGATATAGAACACACTTTTCCAAGCCTGTTGGAAGGCATTAGCAGTTTCATTTCGCGTCTAATTTCCCAAACCAAACTGCTTGCAGCTCTAACTCCCTTCTAACTACCACTTCTTCGGTTCAGTGAGATATGCTGGATTCTAAACGGAGAAGCTTCTCTGACGCTTTTTCACAGAGATTTTGAAACTGAAATCTCCCATGCCGTTTCTACCATTGGCAGCAAAGGGCTTCCCCATAGAACTTGCCAACCTGAATTCCTACAGGCTAGATGTGAGAGGCACATTCTGCTGCTCCCTCCATAACAGTTAAGCTTGCTTCTGAAACCTCAACCTCCGGGGACTCTGTTTGGCAGAGATATAGAACACACTTTTCCAAGCCTGTTGCAAGGCCTTAGCAGTGTCATTTCGCATCTAATTTCCCAAACCAAACTGCTTGCAGCTCTAACTCCCTTCTAACTACCACTTCTTCGGTTCAGTGAGATATGCTGGATTCTAAAAGGAGAAGCTTCTCTGACGCTTTTTCACAGAGATTTTGAAACTGAAATCTCCCATGCCGTTTCCACCATAGTAGGCAATGGGCTTCCCCATAGAACTTGCCAACCTGAATTCCTACAGGCTAGATGTGAGAGGCACATTCTGCTGCTTCCTCCCTTAGAGTTAAACTTGCTTCTGAAAGCTCAACCTCCGGGGAGTTTGTTTGGCAGAGATATAGAACACACTTTTCCAAGCCTGTTGGAAGGCATTTGCAGTTTCATTTCGCGTCTAATTTCCCAAACCAAACTGCTTGCAGCTCTAACTCCCTTCTAACTACCACTTCTTCGGTTCAGTGAGATATGCTGGATTCTAAACGGAGAAGCTTCTCTGACGCTTTTTCACAGAGATTTTGAAACTGAAATCTCCCATGCCGTTTCCACCATAGGCAGCAATGGGCTTCCCCATAGAACTTGCCAACCTGAATTCCTACAGGCTAGATGTGAGAGGCACATTCTGCTGCTTCCTCCCTTAGAGTTAAACTTGCTTCTGAAAGCTCAACCTCCGGGGAGTTTGTTTGGCAGAGATATAGAACACACTTTTCCAAGCCTGTTGGAAGGCATTTGCAGTTTCATTTCGCGTCTAATTTCCCAAAGCAAACTGCTTGCAGCTCTAACTCCCATCTAACTACCACTTTTTCGGTTCAGTGAGATATGCTGGATTCTAAACGGAGAAGCTTCTCTGACGCTTTTTCACAGAGATTTTGAAACTGAAATTTCCAAACCCGTTTCCAACGAAGGCGCCAATGGGCTTCCCCATAGAACTTGCCAACCTGAATTCCTACAGGCTAGATGTGAGAGGCACATTCTGCTGCTTCCTCCCTTAGAGTTAAACTAGCTTCTGAAAGCTCAACCTCCGGGGAGTTTGTTTGGCAGAGATATAGAACACACTTTTCCAAGCCTGTTGGAAGGCATTTGCAGTTTCATTTCGCGTCTAATTTCCCAAACCAAACTGCTTGCAGCTCTAACTCCCTTCTAACTACCACTTCTTCGGTTCAGTGAGATATGCTGGATTCTAAACGGAGAAGCTTCTCTGACGCTTTTTCACAGAGATTTTGAAACTGAAATCTCCCATGCCGTTTCCACCATAGGCAGCAATGGGCTTCCCCATAGAACTTGCCATCCTGAATTCCTAAAGGCTAGATGTGAGAGGCACATTCTGCTGCTTCCTCCCTTAGAGTTAAACTTGGTTCAGAAAGCTCAACCTCCGGGGAGTTTGTTTGGCAGAGATATAGAACACACTTTTCCAAGCCTGTTGGAAGGCATTTGCAGTTTCATTTCGCGTCTAATTTCCCAAACCAAACTGCTTGCAGCTCTAACTCCCTTCTAACTACCACTTCTTCGGTTCAGTGAGATATGCTGGATTCTAAACGGAGAAGCTTCTCTGACGCTTTTTCACAGAGATTTTGAAACTGACATTTCCAAACCCGTTTCCAACGAAGGCGCCTATGGGCTTCCCCATAGAACTTGCCAACCTGAATTCCTACAGGCTAGATGTGAGAGGCACATTCTGCTGCTTCCTCCCTTAGAGTTAAACTAGCTTCTGAAAGCTCAACCTCCGGGGAGTTTGTTTGGCAGAGATATAGAACACACTTTTCCAAGCCTGTTGGAAGGCATTTGCAGTTTCATTTCGCGTCTAATTTCCCAAACCAAACTGCTTGCAGCTCTAACTCCCTTCTAACTACCACTTCTTCGGTTCAGTGAGATATGCTGGATTCTAAACGGAGAAGCTTCTCTGACGCTTTTTCACAGAGATTTTGAAACTGAAATCTCCCATGCCGTTTCCACCATAGGCAGCAATGGGCTTCCCCATAGAACTTGCCAACCTGAATTCCTACAGGCTAGATGTGAGAGGCACATTCTGCTGCTTCCTCCCTTAGAGTTAAACTTGCTTCTGAAAGCTCAACCTCCGGGGAGTCTGTTTGGCAAAGATATAGAACACACTTTTCCAAGCCTGTTGGAAGGCATTTGCAGTTTCATTTCGCGTCTAATGTCCCAAACCAAACTGCTTGCAGCTCTAACTCCCTTCTAACTACCACTTCTTCGGTTCAGTGAGATATGCTGGATTCTAAACGGAGAAGCTTCTCTGACGCTTTTTCACAGAGATTTTGAAACTGAAATCTCCCATGCCGTTTCCACCATAGGCAGCAATGGGCTTCCCCATAGAACTTGCCAACCTGAATTCCTACAGGCTAGATGTGAGAGGCACATTCTGCTGCTTCCTCCCTAACAGTTAAGCTTGCTTCTGAAAGCTCAAACTCCGGGGACTCTGTTTGGCAGAGATATAGAACACACTTTTCCAAGCCTGCTGGAAGGCATTTGCAGTTTCATTTCGCGTCTAATTTCCCAAACCAAACTGCTTGCAGCTCTAACTCCCTTCTAACTACCACTTCTTCGGTTCAGTGAGATATGCTGGATTCTAAACGGAGAAGCTTCTCTGACGCTTTTTCACAGAGATTTTGAAACTGAAATCTCCCATGCCGTTTCCACCATAGGCAGCAATGGGCTTCCCCATGGAACTTGCCAACCTGAATTCCTACAGGCTAGATGTGAGAGGCACATTCTGCTGCTTCCTCCCTTAGAGTTAAACTTGCTTCTGAAAGCTCAACCTCCGGGGAGTTTGTTTGGCAGAGATATAGAACACACTTTTCCAAGCCTGTTGGAAGGCATTTGCAGTTTCATTTCGCGTCTAATTTCCCAAACCAAACTGCTTGCAGCTCTAACTCCCTTCTAACTACCACTTCTTCGGTTCAGTGAGATATGCTGGATTCTAAACGGAGAAGCTTCTCTGACGCTTTTTCACAGAGATTTTGAAACTGAAATCTCCCATGCCGTTTCCACCATAGGCAGCAATGGGCTTCCCCATAGAACTTGCCAACCTGAATTCCTACAGGCTAGATGTGAGAGGCACATTCTGCTGCTCCCTCCCTAACAGTTAAGCTTGCTTCTGAAAGCTCAACCTCCGGGGACTCTGTTTGGCAGAGATATAGAACACACTTTTCCAAGCCTGTTGCAAGGCCTTAGCAGTGTCATTTCGCATCTAATTTCCCAAACCAAACTGCTTGCAGCTCTAACTCCCTTCTAACTACCACTTCTTCGGTTCAGTGAGATATGCTGGATTCTAAACGGAGAAGCTTCTCTGACGCTTTTTCACAGAGATTTTGAAACTGAACTCTCCCATGCCGTTTCCACCATAGGCAGCAATGGGCTTCCCCATAGAACTTGCCAACCTGAATTCCTAAAGGCTAGATGTGAGAGGCACATTCTGCTGCTTCCTCCCTTAGAGTTAAACTTGCTTCTGAAAGCTCAACCTCCGGGGAGTTTGTTTGGCAGAGATATAGAACACACTTTTCCAAGCCTGTTGGAAGGCATTTGCAGTTTCATTTCGCGTCTAATTTCCCAAACCAAACTGCTTGCAGCTCTAACTCCCTTCTAACTACCACTTCTTCGGTTCAGTGAGATATGCTGGATTCTAAACGGAGAAGCTTCTCTGACGCTTTTTCACAGAGATTTTGAAACTGAAATTTCCAAACCCGTTTCCAACGAAGGCGCCAATGGGCTTTCCCATAGAACTTCCCAACCTGAATTCCTACAGGCTAGATGTGAGAGGCACATTCTGCTGCTTCCTCCCTTAGAGTTAAGCTAGCTTCTGAAAGCTCAACCTCCGGGGAGTCTGTTTGGCAGAGATATAGAACACACTTTTCCAAGCCTGTTTTAAGGCATTTGCAGTTTCATTTCGCGTCTAATTTCCCAAACCAAACTGCTTGCAGCTCTAACTCCCTTCTAACTACCACTTCTTCGGTTCAGTGAGATATGCTGGATTCTAAACGGAGAAGCTTCTCTGACGCTTTTTCACAGAGATTTTGAAACTGAAACTTCCCATGCCGTTTTCACCATAGGCAGCAATGGGCTTCCCCATAGAACTTGCCAACCTGAATTCCTACAGGCTAGATGTGAGAGGCACATTCTGCTGCTTCCTCCCTTAGAGTTAAACTTGCTTCTGTAAGCTCAACCTCCGGGGAGTCTGTTTGGCAGAGATATAGAACACACTTTTCCAAGCCTGTTGGAAGGCATTTGCAGTTTCATTTCGCGTCTAATTTCCCAAACCAAACTGCTTGCAGCTCTAACTCCCTTCTAACTACCACTTCTTCGGTTCAGTGAGATATGCTGGATTCTAAACGGAGAAGCTTCTCTGACGCTTTTTCACAGAGATTTTGAAACTGAAATCTTCCATGCCGTTTCCACCATAGGCAGCAATGGGCTTCCCCATAGAACTTGCCAACCTGAATTCCTACAGGCTAGATGTGAGAGGCACATTCTGCTGCTTCCTCCCTAACAGTTAAGCTTGCTTCTGAAAGCTCAACCTCCGGGGACTCTGTTTGGCATAGATATAGAACACACTTTTCCAAGCCTGTTGGAAGGCATTTGCAGTTTCATTTCGCGTCTAATTTCCCAAACCAAACTGCTTGCAGCTCTAACTCCCTTCTAACTACCACTTCTTCGGTTCAGTGAGATATGCTGGATTCTAAACGGAGAAGCTTCTCTGACGCTTTTTCACAGAGATTTTGAAACTGAAATCTCCCATGCCGTTTCCACCATAGGCAGCAATGGGCTTCCCCATAGAACTTGCCAACCTGAATTCCTACAGGCTAGATGTGAGAGGCACATTCTGCTGCTTCCTCCCTTAGAGTTAAACTTGCTTCTGAAAGCTCAACCTCCGGGGAGTTTGTTTGGCAGAGATATAGAAGACACTTTTCCAAGCCTGTTGGAAGGCATTTGCAGTTTCATTTCGCGTCTAATTTCCCAAACCAAACTGCTTGCAGCTCTAACTCCCTTCTAACTACCACTTCTTCGGTTCAGTGAGATATGCTGGATTCTAAACGGAGAAGCTTCTCTGACGCTTTTTCACAGAGATTTTGAAACTGAAATCTCCCATGCCGTTTCCACCATAGGCAGCAATGGGCTTCCCCATAGAACTTGCCAACCTGAATTCCTACAGGCTAGATGTGAGAGGCACATTCTGCTGCTTCCTCCCTTAGAGTTAAACTAGCTTCTGAAAGCTCAACCTCCGGGGAGTTTGTTTGGCAGAGATATAGAACACACTTTTCCAAGCCTGTTGGAAGGCATTTGCAGTTTCATTTCGCGTCTAATTTCCCAAACCAAACTGCTTGCAGCTCTAACTCCCTTCTAACTACCACTTCTTCGGTTCAGTGAGATATGCTGGATTCTAAACGGAGAAGCTTCTCTGACGCTTTTTCACAGAGATTTTGAAACTGAAATCTCCCATGCCGTTTCCACCATAGGCAGCAATGGGCTTCCCCATATAACTTGCCAACCTGAATTCCTACAGGCTAGATGTGAGAGGCACATTCTGCTGCTTCCTCCCTTAGAGTTAAACTTGCTTCTGAAAGCTCAACCTCCGGGGAGTTTGTTTGGCAGAGATATAGAACACACTTTTCCAAGCCTGTTGGAAGGCATTTGCAGTTTCATTTCGCGTCTAATTTCCCAAACCAAACTGCTTGCAGCTCTAACTCCCTTCTAACTACCACTTCTTCGGTTCAGTGAGATATGCTGGATTCTAAACGGAGAAGCTTCTCTGACGCTTTTTCACAGAGATTTTGAAACTGAAATCTCCCATGCCGTTTCTACCATTGGCAGCAATGGGCTTCCCCATAGAACTTGCCAACCTGAATTCCTACAGGCTAGATGTGAGAGGCACATTCTGCTGCTCCCTCCCTAACAGTTAAGCTTGCTTCTGAAACCTCAACCTCCGGGGACTCTGTTTGGCAGAGATATAGAACACACTTTTCCAAGCCTGTTGCAAGGCCTTAGCAGTGTCATTTCGCATCTAATTTCCCAAACCAAACTGCTTGCAGCTCTAACTCCCTTCTAACTACCACTTCTTCGGTTCAGTGAGATATGCTGGATTCTAAACGGAGAAGCTTCTCTGACGCTTTTTCACAGAGATTTTGAAACTGAAATCTCCCATGCCGTTTCCACCATATGCAGCAATGGGCTACCCCATAGAACTTGCCAACCTGAATTCCTAAAGGCTAGATGTGAGAGGCACATTCTGCTGCTTCCTCCCTTAGAGTTAAACTTGCTTCAGAAAGCTCAACCTCCGGGGAGTTTGTTTGGCAGAGATATAGAACACACTTTTCCAAGCCTGTTGGAAGGCATTTGCAGTTTCATTTCGCGTCTAATTTCCCAAACCAAACTGCTTGCAGCTCTAACTCCCTTCTAACTACCACTTCTTCGGTTCAGTGAGATATGCTGGATTCTAAACGGAGAAGCTTCTCTGACGCTTTTTCACAGAGATTTTGAAACTGAAATCTCCCATGCCGTTTCCACCATAGGCAGCAATGGGCTTCCCCATAGAACTTGCCAACCTGAATTCCTACAGGCTAGATGTGAGAGGCACATTCTGCTGCTTCCTCCCTTAGAGTTAAACTTGCTTCTGAAAGCTCAACCTCCGGGGAGTTTGTTTGGCAGAGATATAGAACACACTTTTCCAAGCCTGTTGGAAGGCATTTGCAGTTTCATTTCGCGTCTAATTTCCCAAAGCAAACTGCTTGCAGCTCTAACTCCCATCTAACTACCACTTTTTCGGTTCAGTGAGATATGCTGGATTCTAAACGGAGAAGCTTCTCTGACGCTTTTTCACAGAGATTTTGAAACTGAAATTTCCAAACCCGTTTCCAACGAAGGCGCCAATGGGCTTCCCCATAGAACTTGTCAACCTGAATTCCTACAGGCTAGATGTGAGAGGCACATTCTGCTGCTTCCTCCCTTAGAGTTAAACTAGCTTCTGAAAGCTCAACCTCCGGGGAGTTTGTTTGGCAGAGATATAGAACACACTTTTCCAAGCCTGTTGGAAGGCATTTGCAGTTTCATTTCGCGTCTAATTTCCCAAACCAAACTGCTTGCAGCTCTAACTCCCTTCTAACTACCACTTCTTCGGTTCAGTGAGATATGCTGGATTCTAAACGGAGAAGCTTCTCTGACGCTTTTTCACAGAGATTTTGAAACTGAAATCTCCCATGCCGTTTCCACCATAGGCAGCAATGGGCTTCCCCATAGAACTTGCCAACCTGAATTCCTACAGGCTAGATGTGAGAGGCACATTCTGCTGCTTCCTCCCTTAGAGTTAAACTAGCTTCTGAAAGCCCAACCTCTGGGGAGTTTGTTTGGCAGAGATATAGAACACACTTTTCCAAGCCTGTTGGAAGGCATTTGGAGTTTCATTTCGCGTCTAATTTCCCAAACCAAACTGCTTGCAGCTCTAACTCCCTTCTAACTACCACTTCTTCGGTTCAGTGAGATATGCTGGATTCTAAACGGAGAAGCTTCTCTGACGCTTTTTCACAGAGATTTTGAAACTGAAATCTCCCATGCCGTTTCTACCATTGGCAGCAATGGGCTTCCCCATAGAACTTGCCAACCTGAATTCCTACAGGCTAGATGTGAGAGGCACATTCTGCTGCTCCCTCCCTAACAGTTAAGCTTGCTTCTGAAAGCTCAACCTCCGGGGACTCTGTTTGGCAGAGATATAGAACACACTTTTCCAAGCCTGTTGCAAGGCCTTTGCAGTGTCATTTCGCATCTAATTTCCCAAACCAAACTGCTTGCAGCTCTAACTCCCTTCTAACTACCACTTCTTCGGTTCAGTGAGATATGCTGGATTCTAAACGGAGAAGCTTCTCTGACGCTTTTTCACAGAGATTTTGAAACTGAAATCTCCCATGCCGTTTCCACCATACGCAGCAATGGGCTTCCCTATAGAACTTGCCAACCTGAATTCCTACAGGCTAGATGTGAGAGGCACATTCTGCTGCTTCCTCCCTTAGAGTTAAACTAGCTTCTGAAAGCTCAACCTCCGGGGAGTTTGTTTGGCAGAGATATAGAACACACTTTTCCAAGCCTGTTGGAAGGCATTTGCAGTTTCATTTCGCGTCTAATTTCCCAAACCAAACTGCTTGCAGCTCTAACTCCCTTCTAACTACCACTTCTTCGGTTCAGTGAGATATGCTGGATTCTAAACGGAGAAGCTTCTCTGACGCTTTTTCACAGAGATTTTGAAACTGAAATCTCCCATGCCGTTTCTACCATTGGCAGCAATGGGCTTCCCCATAGAACTTGCCAACCTGAATTCCTACAGGCTAGATGTGAGAGGCACATTCTGCTGCTCCCTCCCTAACAGTTAAGCTTGCTTCTGAAACCTCAACCTCCGGGGACTCTGTTTGGCAGAGATATAGAACACACTTTTCCAAGCCTGTTGCAAGGCCTTAGCAGTGTCATTTCGCATCTAATTTCCCAAACCAAACTGCTTGCAGCTCTAACTCCCTTCTAACTACCACTTCTTCGGTTCAGTGAGATATGCTGGATTCTAAAAGGAGAAGCTTCTCTGACGCTTTTTCACAGAGATTTTGAAACTGAAATCTCCCATGCCGTTTCCACCATAGGCAGCAATGGGCTACCCCATAGAACTTGCTAACCTGAATTCCTAAAGGCTAGATGTGAGAGGCACATTCTGCTGCTTCCTCCCTTAGAGTTAAACTTGCTTCAGAAAGCTCAACCTCCGGGGAGTTTGTTTGGCATAGATATAGAACACACTTTTCCAAGCCTGTTGGAAGGCATTTGCAGTTTCATTTCGCGTCTAATTTCCCAAACCAAACTGCTTGCAGCTCTAACTCCCTTCTAACTACCACTTCTTCGGTTCAGTGAGATATGCTGGATTCTAAACGGAGAAGCTTCTCTGACGCTTTTTCACAGAGATTTTGAAACTGAAATCTCCCATGCCGTTTCCACCATAGTAGGCAATGGGCTTCCCCATAGAACTTGCCAACCTGAATTCCTACAGGCTAGATGTGAGAGGCACATTCTGCTGCTTCCTCCCTTAGAGTTAAACTTGCTTCTGAAAGCTCAACCTCCGGGGAGTTTGTTTGGCAGAGATATAGAACACACTTTTCCAAGCCTGTTGGAAGGCATTTGCAGTTTCATTTCGCGTCTAATTTCCCAAACCAAACTGCTTGCAGCTCTAACTCCCTTCTAACTACCACTTCTTCGGTTCAGTGAGATATGCTGGATTCTAAACGGAGAAGCTTCTCTGACGCTTTTTCACAGAGATTTTGAAACTGAAATCTCCCATGCCGTTTCCACCATAGGCAGCAATGGGCTTCCCCATAGAACTTGCCAACCTGAATTCCTACAGGCTAGATGTGAGAGGCACATTCTGCTGCTTCCTCCCTTAGAGTTAAACTTGCTTCTGAAAGCTCAACCTCCGGGGAGTTTGTTTGGCAGAGATATAGAACACACTTTTCCAAGCCTGTTGGAAGGCATTTGCAGTTTCATTTCGCGTCTAATTTCCCAAAGCAAACTGCTTGCCGCTCTAACTCCCATCTAACTACCACTTTTTCGGTTCAGTGAGATATGCTGGATTCTAAACGGAGAAGCTTCTCTGACGCTTTTTCACAGAGATTTTGAAACTGAAATTTCCAAACCCGTTTCCAACGAAGGCGCCAATGGGCTTCCCCATAGAACTTGCCAACCTGAATTCCTACAGGCTAGATGTGAGAGGCACATTCTGCTGCTTCCTCCCTTAGAGTTAAACTAGCTTCTGAAAGCTCAACCTCCGGGGAGTTTGTTTGGCAGAGATATAGAACACACTTTTCCAAGCCTGTTGGAAGGCATTTGCAGTTTCATTTCGCGTCTAATTTCCCAAACCAAACTGCTTGCAGCTCTAACTCCCTTCTAACTACCACTTCTTCGGTTCAGTGAGATATGCTGGATTCTAAACGGAGAAGCTTCTCTGACGCTTTTTCACAGAGATTTTGAAACTGAAATCTCCCATGCCGTTTCCACCATAGGCAGCAATGGGCTTCCCCATAGAACTTGCCATCCTGAATTCCTAAAGGCTAGATGTGAGAGGCACATTCTGCTGCTTCCTCCCTTAGAGTTAAACTTGCTTCAGAAAGCTCAACCTCCGGGGAGTTTGTTTGGCAGAGATATAGAACACACTTTTCCAAGCCTGTTGGAAGGCATTTGCAGTTTCATTTCGCGTCTAATTTCCCAAACCAAACTGCTTGCAGCTCTAACTCCCTTCTAACTACCACTTCTTCGGTTCAGTGAGATATGCTGGATTCTAAACGGAGAAGCTTCTCTGACGCTTTTTCACAGAGATTTTGAAACTGACATTTCCAAACCCGTTTCCAACGAAGGCGCCTATGGGCTTCCCCATAGAACTTGCCAACCTGAATTCCTACAGGCTAGATGTGAGAGGCACATTCTGCTGCTTCCTCCCTTAGAGTTAATCTAGCTTCTGAAAGCTCAACCTCCGGGGAGTTTGTTTGGCAGAGATATAGAACACACTTTTCCAAGCCTGTTGGAAGGCATTTGCAGTTTCATTTCGCGTCTAATTTCCCAAACCAAACTGCTTGCAGCTCTAACTCCCTTCTAACTACCACTTCTTCGGTTCAGTGAGATATGCTGGATTCTAAACGGAGAAGCTTCTCTGACGCTTTTTCACAGAGATTTTGAAACTGAAATCTCCCATGCCGTTTCCACCATAGGCAGCAATGGGCTTCCCCATAGAACTTGCCAACCTGAATTCCTACAGGCTAGATGTGAGAGGCACATTCTGCTGCTTCCTCCCTTAGAGTTAAACTTGCTTCTGAAAGCTCAACCTCCGGGGAGTTTGTTTGGCAGAGATATAGAACACACTTTTCCAAGCCTGTTGGAAGGCATTTGCAGTTTCATTTCGCGTCTAATTTCCCAAACCAAACTGCTTGCAGCTCTGACTCCCTTCTAACTACCACTTCTTCGGTTCAGTGAGATATGCTGGATTCTAAACGGAGAAGCTTCTCTGACGCTTTTTCACAGAGATTTTGAAACTGAAATCTCCCATGCCGTTTCCACCATAGGCAGCAATGGGCTTCCCCATAGAACTTGCCAACCTGAATTCCTACAGGCTAGATGTGAGAGGCACATTCTGCTGCTTCCTCCCTTAGAGTTAAACTTGCTTCTGAAAGCTCAACCTCCGGGGAGTCTGTTTGGCAAAGATATAGAAAAAACTTTTCCAAGCCTGTTGGAAGGCATTTGCAGTTTCATTTCGCGTCTAATTTCCCAAACCAAACTGCTTGTAGCTCTAACTCCCTTCTAACTACCACTTCTTCGGTTCAGTGAGATATGCTGGATTCTAAACGGAGAAGCTTCTCTGACGCTTTTTCACAGAGATTTTGAAACTGAAATTTCCAAACCCGTTTCCAACGAAGGCGCCAATGGGCTTTCCCATAGAACTTCCCAACCTGAATTCCTACAGGCTAGATGTGAGAGGCACATTCTGCTGCTTCCTCCCTTAGAGTTAAACTTGCTTCTGAAAGCTCAACCTCCGGGGAGTTTGTTTGGCAGAGATATAGAACACACTTTTCCAAGCCTGTTGGAAGGCATTTGCAGTTTCATTTCGCGTCTAATTTCCCAAACCAAACTGCTTGCAGCTCTAACTCCCTTCTAACTACCACTTCTTCGGTTCAGTGAGATATGCTGGATTCTAAACGGAGAAGCTTCTCTGACGTTTTTTCACAGAGATTTTGAAACTGAAATTTCCAAACCCGTTTCCAACGAAGGCGCCTATGGGCTTCCCCATAGAACTTGCCAACCTGAATTCCTACAGGCTAGATGTGAGAGGCACATTCTGCTGCTTCCTCCCTTAGAGTTAAACTAGCTTCTGAAAGCTCAACCTCCGGGGAGTTTGTTTGGCAGAGATATAGAACACACTTTTCCAAGCCTGTTGGAAGGCATTTGCAGTTTCATTTCGCGTCTAATTTCCCAAACCAAACTGCTTGCAGCTCTAACTCCCTTCTAACTACCACTTCTTCGGTTCAGTGAGATATGCTGGATTCTAAACGGAGAAGCTTCTCTGACGCTTTTTCACAGAGATTTTGAAACTGAAATCTCCCATGCCGTTTCCACCATAGGCAGCAATGGGCTTCCCCATAGAACTTGCCAACCTGAATTCCTACAGGCTAGATGTGAGAGGCACATTCTGCTGCTTCGTCCCTTAGAGTTAAACTTGCTTCTGAAAGCTCAACCTCCGGGGAGTCTGTTTGGCAGAGATATAGAACACACTTTTCCAAGCCTGTTTTAAGGCATTTGCAGTTTCATTTCGCGTCTAATTTCCCAAACCAAACTGCTTGCAGCTCTAACTCCCTTCTAACTACCACTTCTTCGGTTCAGTGAGATATGCTGGATTGTGAACGGAGAACCTTCTCTGACGCTTTTTCACAGAGATTTTGAAACTGAAATTTCCCATGCCGTTTTCACCATAGGCAACAATGTGCTTCCCCATAGAACTTGCCAACCTGAATTCCTACAGGCTAGATGTGAGAGGCACATTCTGCTGCTTCCTCCCTTAGAGTTAAACTTGCTTCTGAAAGCTCAACCTCCGGGGAGTCTGTTTGGCAAAGATATAGAACACACTTTTCCAAGCCTGTTGGAAGGCATTTGCAGTTTCATTTCGCGTCTAATTTCCCAAACCAAACTGCTTGCAGCTCTAACTCCCTTCTAACTACCACTTCTTCGGTTCAGTGAGATATGCTGGATTCTAAACGGAGAAGCTTCTCTGACGCTTTTTCACAGAGATTTTGAAACTGAAATTTCCAAACCCGTTTCCAAAGAAGGCGCCAATGGGCTTTCCCATAGAACTTCCCAACCTGAATTCCTACAGGCTAGATGTGAGAGGCACATTCTGCTGCTTCCTCCCTTAGAGTTAAGCTAGCTTCTGAAAGCTCAACCTCCGGGGAGTCTGTTTGGCAGAGATATAGAACACACTTTTCCAAGCCTGTTTTAAGGCATTTGCAGTTTCATTTCGCGTCTAATTTCCCAAACCAAACTGCTTGCAGCTCTAACTCCCTTCTAACTACCACTTCTTCGGTTCAGTGAGATATGCTGGATTCTAAACGGAGAAGCTTCTCTGACGCTTTTTCACAGAGATTTTGAAACTGAAATCTCCCATGCCGTTTCCACCATAGTCAGCAATGGGCTTCCCCATAGAACTTGCCAACCTGAATTCCTACAGGCTAGATGTGAGAGGCACATTCTGCTGCTTCCTCCCTTAGAGTTAAACTTGCTTCTGAAAGCTCAACCTCCGGGGAGTTTGTTTGGCAGAGATATAGAACACACTTTTCCAAGCCTGTTGGAAGGCATTTGCAGTTTCATTTCGCGTCTAATTTCCCAAACCAAACTGCTTGCAGCTCTAACTCCCTTCTAACTACCACTTCTTCGGTTCAGTGAGATATGCTGGATTCTAAACGGAGAAGCTTCTCTGACGCTTTTTCACAGAGATTTTGAAACTGAAATCTCCCATGCCGTTTCCACCATAGGCAGCAATGGGCTTCCCCATAGAACTTGCCAACCTGAATTCCTACAGGCTAGATGTGAGAGGCACATTCTGCTGCTTCCTCCCTTAGAGTTAAACTTGCTTCTGAAAGCTCAACCTCCGGGGCGTTTGTTTGGCAGAGATATAGAACACACTTTTCCAAGCCTGTTGGAAGGCATTTGCAGTTTCATTTCGCGTCTAATTTCCCAAAGCAAACTGCTTGCAGCTCTAACTCCCATCTAACTACCACTTTTTCGGTTCAGTGAGATATGCTGGATTCTAAACGGAGAAGCTTCTCTGACGCTTTTTCACAGAGATTTTGAAACTGAAATTTCCAAACCCGTTTCCAACGAAGGCGACAATGAGCTTCCCCATAGAACTTGCCAACCTGAATTCCTACAGGCTAGATGTGAGAGGCACATTCTGCTGCTTCCTCCCTTAGAGTTAAACTTGCTTCTGAAAGCTCAACCTCCGGGGAGTTTGTTTGGCAGAGATATAGAACACACTTTTCCAAGCCTGTTGGAAGGCATTTGCAGTTTCATTTCACGTCTAATTTCCCAAACCAAACTGCTTGCAGCTCTAACTCCCTTCTAACTACCACTTCTTCGGTTCAGTGAGATATGCTGGATTCTAAACGGAGAAGCTTCTCTGACGCTTTTTCACAGAGATTTTGAAAGTGAAATTTCCAAACCCGTTTCCAAAGAAGGCGCCAATGGGCTTTCCCATAGAACTTCCCAACCTGAATTCCTACAGGCTAGATGTGAGAGGCACATTCTGCTGCTTCCTCCCTTAGAGTTAAGCTAGCTTCTGAAAGCTCAACCTCCGGGGAGTCTGTTTGGCAGAGATATAGAACACACTTTTCCAAGCCTGTTTTAAGGCATTTGCAGTTTCATTTCGCGTCTAATTTCCCAAACCAAACTGCTTGCAGCTCTAACTCCCTTCTAACTACCACTTCTTCGGTTCAGTGAGATATGCTGGATTCTAAACGGAGAAGCTTCTCTGACGCTTTTTCACAGAGATTTTGAAACTGAAATCTCCCATGCCGTTTCCACCATAGTCAGCAATGGGCTTCCCCATAGAACTTGCCAACCTGAATTCCTACAGGCTAGATGTGAGAGGCACATTCTGCTGCTTCCTCCCTTAGAGTTAAACTTGCTTCTGAAAGCTCAACCTCCGGGGAGTTTGTTTGGCAGAGATATAGAACACACTTTTCCAAGCCTGTTGGAAGGCATTTGCAGTTTCATTTCGCGTCTATATTCCCAAACCAAACTGCTTGCAGCTCTAACTCCCTTCTAACTACCACTTCTTCGGTTCAGTGAGATATGCTGGATTCTAAACGGAGAAGCTTCTCTGACGCTTTTTCACAGAGATTTTGAAACTGAAATCTCCCATGCCGTTTCCACCATAGGCAGCAATGGGCTTCCCCATAGAACTTGCCAACCTGAATTCCTACAGGCTAGATGTGAGAGGCACATTCTGCTGCTTCCTCCCTTAGAGTTAAACTTGCTTCTGAAAGCTCAACCTCCGGGGCGTTTGTTTGGCAGAGATATAGAACACACTTTTCCAAGCCTGTTGGAAGGCATTTGCAGTTTCATTTCGCGTCTAATTTCCCAAAGCAAACTGCTTGCAGCTCTAACTCCCATCTAACTACCACTTTTTCGGTTCAGTGAGATATGCTGGATTCTAAACGGAGAAGCTTCTCTGACGCTTTTTCACAGAGATTTTGAAACTGAAATTTCCAAACCCGTTTCCAACGAAGGCGCCAATGAGCTTCCCCATAGAACTTGCCAACCTGAATTCCTACAGGCTAGATGTGAGAGGCACATTCTGCTGCTTCCTCCCTTAGAGTTAAAGTAGCTTCTGAAAGCTCAACCTCCGGGGAGTTTGTTTGGCAGAGATATAGAACACACTTTTCCAAGCCTGTTGGAAGGCATTTGCAGTTTCATTTCGCGTCTAATTTCCCAAACCAAACTGCTTGCAGCTCTAACTCCCTTCTAACTACCACTTCTTCGGTTCAGTGAGATATGCTGGATTCTAAACGGAGAAGCTTCTCTGACGCTTTTTCACAGAGATTTTGAAACTGAAATTTCCAAACCCGTTTCCAAAGAAGGCGCCAATGGGCTTTCCCATAGAACTTCCCAACCTGAATTCCTACAGGCTAGATGTGAGAGGCACATTCTGCTGCTTCCTCCCTTAGAGTTAAGCTAGCTTCTGAAAGCTCAACCTCCGGGGAGTCTGTTTGGCAGAGATATAGAACACACTTTTCCAAGCCTGTTTTAAGGCATTTGCAGTTTCATTTCGCGTCTAGTTTCCAAAACCAAACTGCTTGCAGCTCTAACTCCCTTCTAACTACCACTTCTTCGGTTCAGTGAGATATGCTGGATTCTAAACGGAGAAGCTTCTCTGACGCTTTTTCACAGAGATTTTGAAACTGAAATCTCCCATGCCGTTTCCACCATAGTCAGCAATGGGCTTCCCCATAGAACTTGCCAACCTGAATTCCTACAGGCTAGATGTGAGAGGCACATTCTGCTGCTTCCTCCCTTAGAGTTAAACTTGCTTCTGAAAGCTCAACCTCCGGGGAGTTTGTTTGGCAGAGATATAGAACACACTTTTCCAAGCCTGTTGGAAGGCATTTGCAGTTTCATTTCGCGTCTAATTTCCCAAACCAAACTGCTTGCAGCTCTAACTCCCTTCTAACTACCACTTCTTCGGTTCAGTGAGATATGCTGGATTCTAAACGGAGAAGCTTCTCTGACGCTTTTTCACAGAGATTTTGAAACTGAAATCTCCCATGCCGTTTCCACCATAGGCAGCAATGGGCTTCCCCATAGAACTTGCCAACCTGAATTCCTACAGGCTAGATGTGAGAGGCACATTCTGCTGCTTCCTCCCTTAGAGTTAAACTTGCTTCTGAAAGCTCAACCTCCGGGGCGTTTGTTTGGCAGAGATATAGAACACACTTTTCCAAGCCTGTTTTAAGGCATTTGCAGTTTCATTTCACGTCTAATTTCCCAAACCAAACTGCTTGCAGCTCTAACTCCCTTCTAACTACCACTTCTTCGGTTCAGTGAGATATGCTGGATTGTGAACGGAGAACCTTCTCTGACGCTTTTTCACAGAGATTTTGAAACTGAAATTTCCCATGCCGTTTTCACCATAGGCAGCAATGGGCTTCCCCATAGAACTTGCCAACCTGAATTCCTACAGGCTAGATGTGAGAGGCACATTCTGCTGCTTCCTCCCTTAGAGTTAAACTTGCTTCTGAAAGCTCAACCTCCGGGGAGTCTGTTTGGCAAAGATATAGAACAAACTTTTCCAAGCCTGTTGGAAGGCATTTGCAGTTTCATTTCGCGTCTAATTTCCCAAACCAAACTGCTTGTAGCTCTAACTCCCTTCTAACTACCACTTCTTCGGTTCAGTGAGATATGCTGGATTCTAAACGGAGAAGCTTCTCTGACGCTTTTTCACAGAGATTTTGAAACTGAAATCTCCCATGCCGTTTCCACCATAGGCAGCAATGGGCTTCCCCATAGAACTTGCCAACCTGAATTCCTACAGGCTAGATGTGAGAGGCACATTCTGCTGCTTCCTCCCTTAGAGTTAAACTAGCTTCTGAGAGCTCAACCTCCGGGGAGTTTGTTTGGCAGAGATATAGAACACACTTTTCCAAGCCTGTTGGAAGGCATTTGGAGTTTCATTTCGCGTCTAATTTCCCAAACCAAACTGCTTGCAGCTCTAACTCCCTTCTAACTGCCACTTCTTCGGTTCAGTGAGATATGCTGGATTCTAAACGGAGAAGCTTCTCTGACGCTTTTTCACAGAGATTTTGAAACTGAAATCTCCCATGCCGTTTCTACCATTGGCAGCAATGGGCTTCCCCATAGAACTTGCCAACCTGAATTCCTACAGGCTAGATGTGAGAGGCACATTCTGCTGCTCCCTCCCTAACAGTTAAGCTTGCTTCTGAAAGCTCAACCTCCGGGGACTCTGTTTGGCAGAGATATAGAACACACTTTTCCAAGCCTGTTGCAAGGCCTTTGCAGTGTCATTTCGCATCTAATTTCCCAAACCAAACTGCTTGCAGCTCTAACTCCCTTCTAACTACCACTTCTTCGGTTCAGTGAGATATGCTGGATTCTAAACGGAGAAGCTTCTCTGACGCTTTTTCACAGAGATTTTGAAACTGAAATCTCCCATGCCGTTTCCACCATAGGCAGCAATGGGCTACCCCATAGAACTTGCCAACCTGAATTCCTAAAGGCTAGATGTGAGAGGCACATTCTGCTGCTTCCTCCCTTAGAGTTAAACTTGCTTCTGAAAGCTCAACCTCCGGGGAGTTTGTTTGGCAGAGATATAGAACACACTTTTCCAAGCCTGTTGGAAGGCATTTGCAGTTTCATTTCGCGTCTAATTTCCCAAACCAAACTGCTTGCAGCTCTAACTCCCTTCTAACTACCACTTCTTCGGTTCAGTGAGATATGCTGGATTCTAAACGGAGAAGCTTCTCTGACGCTTTTTCACAGAGATTTTGAAACTGAAATTTCCAAACCCGTTTCCAAAGAAGGCGCCAATGGGCTTTCCCATAGAACTTCCCAACCTGAATTCCTACAGGCTAGATGTGAGAGGCACATTCTGCTGCTTCCTCCCTTAGAGTTAAGCTAGCTTCTGAAAGCTCAACCTCCGGGGAGTCTGTTTGGCAGAGATATAGAACACACTTTTCCAAGCCTGTTTTAAGGCATTTGCAGTTTCATTTCGCGTCTAATTTCCCAAACCAAACTGCTTGCAGCTCTAACTCCCTTCTAACTACCACTTCTTCGGTTCAGTGAGATATGCTGGATTCTAAACGGAGAAGCTTCTCTGACGCTTTTTCACAGAGATTTTGAAACTGAAATCTCCCATGCCGTTTCCACCATAGTCAGCAATGGGCTTCCCCATAGAACTTGCCAACCTGAATTCCTACAGGCTAGATGTGAGAGGCACATTCTGCTGCTTCCTCCCTTAGAGTTAAACTTGCTTCTGAAAGCTCAACCTCCGGGGAGTTTGTTTGGCAGAGATATAGAACACACTTTTCCAAGCCTGTTGGAAGGCATTTGCAGTTTCATTTCGCGTCTAATTTCCCAAACCAAACTGCTTGCAGCTCTAACTCCCTTCTAACTACCACTTCTTCGGTTCAGTGAGATATGCTGGATTCTAAACGGAGAAGCTTCTCTGACGCTTTTTCACAGAGATTTTGAAACTGAAATCTCCCATGCCGTTTCCACCATAGGCAGCAATGGGCTTCCCCATAGAACTTGCCAACCTGAATTCCTACAGGCTAGATGTGAGAGGCACATTCTGCTGCTTCCTCCCTTAGAGTTAAACTTGCTTCTGAAAGCTCAACCTCCGGGGCGTTTGTTTGGCAGAGATATAGAACACACTTTTCCAAGCCTGTTGGAAGGCATTTGCAGTTTCATTTCGCGTCTAATTTCCCAAAGCAAACTGCTTGCAGCTCTAACTCCCATCTAACTACCACTTTTTCGGTTCAGTGAGATATGCTGGATTCTAAACGGAGAAGCTTCTCTGACGCTTTTTCACAGAGATTTTGAAACTGAAATTTCCAAACCCGTTTCCAACGAAGGCGCCAATGGGCTTCCCCATAGAACTTGCCAACCTGAATTCCTACAGGCTAGATGTGAGAGGCACATTCTGCTGCTTCCTCCCTTAGAGTTAAACTAGCTTCTGAAAGCTCAACCTCCGGGGAGTTTGTTTGGCAGAGATCTAGAACACACTTTTCCAAGCCTGTTGGAAGGCATTTGCAGTTTCATTTCGCGTCTAATTTCCCAAACCAAACTGCTTGCAGCTCTAACTGCCTTCTAACTACCACTTCTTCGGTTCAGTGAGATATGCTGGATTCTAAACGGAGAAGCTTCTCTGACGCTTTTTCACAGAGATTTTGAAACTGAAATCTCCCATGCCGTTTCCACCATAGGCAGCAATGGGCTTCCCCATAGAACTTGCCATCCTGAATTCCTAAAGGCTAGATGTGAGAGGCACATTCTGCTGCTTCCTCCCTTAGAGTTAAACTTGCTTCAGAAAGCTCAACCTCCGGGGAGTTTGTTTGGCAGAGATATAGAACACACTTTTCGAAGCCTGTTGGAAGGCATTTGCAGTTTCATTTCGCGTCTAATTTCCCAAACCAAACTGCTTGCAGCTCTAACTCCCTTCTAACTACCACTTCTTCGGTTCAGTGAGATATGCTGGATTCTAAACGGAGAAGCTTCTCTGACGCTTTTTCACAGAGATTTTGAAACTGAAATTTCCAAACCCGTTTCCAACGAAGGCGCCTATGGGCTTCCCCATAGAACTTGCCAACCTGAATTCCTACAGGCTAGATGTGAGAGGCACATTCTGCTGCTTCCTCCCTTAGAGTTAAACTAGCTTCTGAAAGCTCAACCTCCGGGGAGTTTGTTTGGCAGAGATATAGAACACACTTTTCCAAGCCTGTTGGAAGGCATTTGCAGTTTCATTTCGCATCTAATTTCCCAAACCAAACTGCTTGCAGCTCTAACTCCCTTCTAACTACCACTTCTTCGGTTCAGTGAGATATGCTGGATTCTAAACGGAGAAGCTTCTCTGACGCTTTTTCACAGAGATTTTGAAACTGAAATTTCCAAACCCGTTTCCAACGAAGGCGCCTATGGGCTTCCCCATAGAACTTGCCAACCTGAATTCCTACAGGCTAGATGTGAGAGGCACATTCTGCTGCTTCCTCCCTTAGAGTTAAACTAGCTTCTGAAAGCTCAACCTCCGGGGAGTTTGTTTGGCAGAGATATAGAACACACTTTTCCAAGCCTGTTGGAAGGCATTTGCAGTTTCATTTCGCGTCTAATTTCCCAAACCAAACTGCTTGAAGCTCTAACTCCCTTCTAACTACCACTTCTTCGGTTCAGTGAGATATGCTGGATTCTAAACGGAGAAGCTTCTCTGACGCTTTTTCACAGAGATTTTGAAACTGAAATCTCCCATGCCGTTTCCACCATAGGCAGCAATGGGCTTCCCCATAGAACTTGCCAACCTGAATTCCTACAGGCTAGATGTGAGAGGCACATTCTGCTGCTTCCTCCCTTAGAGTTAAACTTGCTTCTGAAAGCTCAACCTCCGGGGAGTTTGTTTGGCAGAGATATAGAACACACTTTTCCAAGCCTGTTGGAAGGCATTTGCAGTTTCATTTCGCGTCTAATTTCCCAAACCAAACTGCTTGCAGCTCTGACTCCCTTCTAACTACCACTTCTTCGGTTCAGTGAGATATGCTGGATTCTAAACGGAGAAGCTTCTCTGACGCTTTTTCACAGAGATTTTGAAACTGAAATCTCCCATGCCGTTTCCACCATAGGCAGCAATGGGCTTCCCCATAGAACTTGCCAACCTGAATTCCTACAGGCTAGATGTGAGAGGCACATTCTGCTGCTTCCTCCCTTAGAGTTAAACTTGCTTCTGAAAGCTCAACCTCCGGGGAGTCTGTTTGGCAGAGATATAGAACACACTTTTCCAAGCCTGTTTTAAGGCATTTGCAGTTTCATTTCGCGTCTAATTTCCCAAACCAAACTGCTTGCAGCTCTAACTCCCTTCTAACTACCACTTCTTCGGTTCAGTGAGATATGCTGGATTGTAAACGGAGAACCTTCTCTGACGCTTTTTCACAGAGATTTTGAAACTGAAATTTCCCATGCCGTTTTCACCATAGGCAGCAATGGGCTTCCCCATAGAACTTGCCAACCTGAATTCCTACAGGCTAGATGTGAGAGGCACATTCTGCTGCTTCCTCCCTTAGAGTTAAACTAGCTTCTGAAAGCTCAACCTCCGGGGAGTTTGTTTGGCAGAGATATAGAACACACTTTTCCAAGCCTGTTGGAAGGCATTTGCAGTTTCATTTCGCGTCTAATTTCCCAAACCAAACTGCTTGCAGCTCTAACTCCCTTCTAACTACCACTTCTTCGGTTCAGTGAGATATGCTGGATTCTAAACGGAGAAGCTTCTCTGACGCTTTTTCACAGAGATATTGAAACTGAAATCTCCCATGCCGTTTCTACCATTGGCAGCAATGGGCTTCCCCATAGAACTTGCCAACCTGAATTCCTAAAGGCTAGATGTGAGAGGCACATTCTGCTGCTCCCTCCCTAACAGTTAAGCTTGCTTCTGAAACCTCATCCTCCGGGGACTCTGTTTGGCAGAGATATAGAACACACTTTTCCAAGCCTGTTGCAAGGCCTTAGCAGTGTCATTTCGCATCTAATTTCCCAAACCAAACTGCTTGCAGCTCTAACTCCCTTCTAACTACCACTTCTTCGGTTCAGTGAGATATGCTGGATTCTAAACGGAGAAGCTTCTCTGACGCTTTTTCACAGAGATTTTGAAACTGAAATCTCCCATGCCGTTTCTACCATTGGCAGCAATGGGCTTCCCCATAGAACTTGCCAACCTGAATTCCTACAGGCTAGATGTGAGAGGCACATTCTGCTGCTCCCTCCCTAACAGTTAAGCTTGCTTCTGAAAGCTCAACCTCCGGGGACTCTGTTTGGCAGAGATATAGAACACACTTTTCCAAGCCTGTTGCAAGGCCTTTGCAGTGTCATTTCGCATCTAATTTCCCAAACCAAACTGCTTGCAGCTCTAACTCCCTTCTAACTACCACTTCTTCGGTTCAGTGAGATATGCTGGATTCTAAACGGAGAAGCTTCTCTGACGCTTTTTCACAGAGATTTTGAAACTGAAATCTCCCATGCCGTTTCCACCATAGGCAGCAATGGGCTACCCCATAGAACTTGCCAACCTGAATTCCTAAAGGCTAGATGTGAGAGGCACATTCTGCTACTTCCTCCCTTAGAGTTAAACTTGCTTCTGAAAGCTCAACCTCCGGGGAGTCTGTTTGGCAGAGATATAGAACACACTTTTCCAAGCCTGTTTTAAGGCATTTGCAGTTTCATTTCGCGTCTAATTTCCCAAACCAAACTGCTTGCAGCTCTAACTCCCTTCTAACTACCACTTCTTCGGTTCAGTGAGATATGCTGGATTGTAAACGGAGAACCTTCTCTGACGCTTTTTCACAGAGATTTTGAAACTGAAATTTCCCATGCCGTTTTCACCATAGGCAGCAATGGGCTTCCCCATAGAACTTGCCAACCTGAATTCCTACAGGCTAGGTGTGAGAGGCACATTCTGCTGCTTCCTCCCTTAGAGTTAAACTTGCTTCAGAAAGCTCAACCTCCGGGGAGTTTGTTTGGCAGAGATATAGAACACACTTTTCCAAGCCTGTTGGAAGGCATTTGCAGTTTCATTTCGCGTCTAATTTCCCAAACCAAACTGCTTGCAGCTCTAACTCCCTTCTAACTACCACTTCTTCGGTTCAGTGAGATATGCTGGATTCTAAACGGAGAAGCTTCTCTGACGCTTTTTCACAGAGATTTTGAAACTGAAATTTCCAAACCCGTTTCCAACGAAGGCGCCTATGGGCTTCCCCATAGAACTTGCCAACCTGAATTCCTACAGGCTAGATGTGAGAGGCACATTCTGCTGCTTCCTCCCTTAGAGTTAAACTAGCTTCTGAAAGCTCAACCTCCGGGGAGTTTGTTTGGCAGAGATATAGAACACACTTTTCCAAGCCTGTTGGAAGGCATTTGCAGTTTCATTTCGCGTCTAATTTCCCAAACCAAACTGCTTGCAGCTCTAACTCCCTTCTAACTACCACTTCTTCGGTTCAGTGAGATATGCTGGATTCTAAACGGAGAAGCTTCTCTGACGCTTTTTCACAGAGATTTTGAAAGTGAAATTTCCAAACCCGTTTCCAAAGAAGGCGCCAATGGGCTTTCCCATAGAACTTCCCAACCTGAATTCCTACAGGCTAGATGTGAGAGGCACATTCTGCTGCTTCCTCCCTTAGAGTTAAGCTAGCTTCTGAAAGCTCAACCTCCGGGGAGTCTGTTTGGCAGAGATATAGAACACACTTTTCCAAGCCTGTTTTAAGGCATTTGCAGTTTCATTTCGCGTCTAATTTCCCAAACCAAACTGCTTGCAGCTCTAACTCCCTTCTAACTACCACTTCTTCGGTTCAGTGAGATATGCTGGATTCTAAACGGAGAAGCTTCTCTGACGCTTTTTCACAGAGATTTTGAAACTGAAATCTCCCATGCCGTTTCCACCATAGTCAGCAATGGGCTTCCCCATAGAACTTGCCAACCTGAATTCCTACAGGCTAGATGTGAGAGGCACATTCTGCTGCTTCCTCCCTTAGAGTTAAACTTGCTTCTGAAAGCTCAACCTCCGGGGAGTTTGTTTGGCAGAGATATAGAACACACTTTTCCAAGCCTGTTGGAAGGCATTTGCAGTTTCATTTCGCGTCTATATTCCCAAACCAAACTGCTTGCAGCTCTAACTCCCTTCTAACTACCACTTCTTCGGTTCAGTGAGATATGCTGGATTCTAAACGGAGAAGCTTCTCTGACGCTTTTTCACAGAGATTTTGAAACTGAAATCTCCCATGCCGTTTCCACCATAGGCAGCAATGGGCTTCCCCATAGAACTTGCCAACCTGAATTCCTACAGGCTAGATGTGAGAGGCACATTCTGCTGCTTCCTCCCTTAGAGTTAAACTTGCTTCTGAAAGCTCAACCTCCGGGGCGTTTGTTTGGCAGAGATATAGAACACACTTTTCCAAGCCTGTTGGAAGGCATTTGCAGTTTCATTTCGCGTCTAATTTCCCAAAGCAAACTGCTTGCAGCTCTAACTCCCATCTAACTACCACTTTTTCGGTTCAGTGAGATATGCTGGATTCTAAACGGAGAAGCTTCTCTGACGCTTTTTCACAGAGATTTTGAAACTGAAATTTCCAAACCCGTTTCCAACGAAGGCGCCAATGAGCTTCCCCATAGAACTTGCCAACCTGAATTCCTACAGGCTAGATGTGAGAGGCACATTCTGCTGCTTCCTCCCTTAGAGTTAAAGTAGCTTCTGAAAGCTCAACCTCCGGGGAGTTTGTTTGGCAGAGATATAGAACACACTTTTCCAAGCCTGTTGGAAGGCATTTGCAGTTTCATTTCGCGTCTAATTTCCCAAACCAAACTGCTTGCAGCTCTAACTCCCTTCTAACTACCACTTCTTCGGTTCAGTGAGATATGCTGGATTCTAAACGGAGAAGCTTCTCTGACGCTTTTTCACAGAGATTTTGAAACTGAAATTTCCAAACCCGTTTCCAAAGAAGGCGCCAATGGGCTTTCCCATAGAACTTCCCAACCTGAATTCCTACAGGCTAGATGTGAGAGGCACATTCTGCTGCTTCCTCCCTTAGAGTTAAGCTAGCTTCTGAAAGCTCAACCTCCGGGGAGTCTGTTTGGCAGAGATATAGAACACACTTTTCCAAGCCTGTTTTAAGGCATTTGCAGTTTCATTTCGCGTCTAGTTTCCAAAACCAAACTGCTTGCAGCTCTAACTCCCTTCTAACTACCACTTCTTCGGTTCAGTGAGATATGCTGGATTCTAAACGGAGAAGCTTCTCTGACGCTTTTTCACAGAGATTTTGAAACTGAAATCTCCCATGCCGTTTCCACCATAGTCAGCAATGGGCTTCCCCATAGAACTTGCCAACCTGAATTCCTACAGGCTAGATGTGAGAGGCACATTCTGCTGCTTCCTCCCTTAGAGTTAAACTTGCTTCTGAAAGCTCAACCTCCGGGGAGTTTGTTTGGCAGAGATATAGAACACACTTTTCCAAGCCTGTTGGAAGGCATTTGCAGTTTCATTTCGCGTCTAATTTCCCAAACCAAACTGCTTGCAGCTCTAACTCCCTTCTAACTACCACTTCTTCGGTTCAGTGAGATATGCTGGATTCTAAACGGAGAAGCTTCTCTGACGCTTTTTCACAGAGATTTTGAAACTGAAATCTCCCATGCCGTTTCCACCATAGGCAGCAATGGGCTTCCCCATAGAACTTGCCAACCTGAATTCCTACAGGCTAGATGTGAGAGGCACATTCTGCTGCTTCCTCCCTTAGAGTTAAACTTGCTTCTGAAAGCTCAACCTCCGGGGCGTTTGTTTGGCAGAGATATAGAACACACTTTTCCAAGCCTGTTTTAAGGCATTTGCAGTTTCATTTCACGTCTAATTTCCCAAACCAAACTGCTTGCAGCTCTAACTCCCTTCTAACTACCACTTCTTCGGTTCAGTGAGATATGCTGGATTGTGAACGGAGAACCTTCTCTGACGCTTTTTCACAGAGATTTTGAAACTGAAATTTCCCATGCCGTTTTCACCATAGGCAGCAATGGGCTTCCCCATAGAACTTGCCAACCTGAATTCCTACAGGCTAGATGTGAGAGGCACATTCTGCTGCTTCCTCCCTTAGAGTTAAACTTGCTTCTGAAAGCTCAACCTCCGGGGAGTCTGTTTGGCAAAGATATAGAACAAACTTTTCCAAGCCTGTTGGAAGGCATTTGCAGTTTCATTTCGCGTCTAATTTCCCAAACCAAACTGCTTGTAGCTCTAACTCCCTTCTAACTACCACTTCTTCGGTTCAGTGAGATATGCTGGATTCTAAACGGAGAAGCTTCTCTGACGCTTTTTCACAGAGATTTTGAAACTGAAATCTCCCATGCCGTTTCCACCATAGGCAGCAATGGGCTTCCCCATAGAACTTGCCAACCTGAATTCCTACAGGCTAGATGTGAGAGGCACATTCTGCTGCTTCCTCCCTTAGAGTTAAACTAGCTTCTGAGAGCTCAACCTCCGGGGAGTTTGTTTGGCAGAGATATAGAACACACTTTTCCAAGCCTGTTGGAAGGCATTTGGAGTTTCATTTCGCGTCTAATTTCCCAAACCAAACTGCTTGCAGCTCTAACTCCCTTCTAACTGCCACTTCTTCGGTTCAGTGAGATATGCTGGATTCTAAACGGAGAAGCTTCTCTGACGCTTTTTCACAGAGATTTTGAAACTGAAATCTCCCATGCCGTTTCTACCATTGGCAGCAATGGGCTTCCCCATAGAACTTGCCAACCTGAATTCCTACAGGCTAGATGTGAGAGGCACATTCTGCTGCTCCCTCCCTAACAGTTAAGCTTGCTTCTGAAAGCTCAACCTCCGGGGACTCTGTTTGGCAGAGATATAGAACACACTTTTCCAAGCCTGTTGCAAGGCCTTTGCAGTGTCATTTCGCATCTAATTTCCCAAACCAAACTGCTTGCAGCTCTAACTCCCTTCTAACTACCACTTCTTCGGTTCAGTGAGATATGCTGGATTCTAAACGGAGAAGCTTCTCTGACGCTTTTTCACAGAGATTTTGAAACTGAAATCTCCCATGCCGTTTCCACCATAGGCAGCAATGGGCTACCCCATAGAACTTGCCAACCTGAATTCCTAAAGGCTAGATGTGAGAGGCACATTCTGCTGCTTCCTCCCTTAGAGTTAAACTTGCTTCTGAAAGCTCAACCTCCGGGGAGTTTGTTTGGCAGAGATATAGAACACACTTTTCCAAGCCTGTTGGAAGGCATTTGCAGTTTCATTTCGCGTCTAATTTCCCAAACCAAACTGCTTGCAGCTCTAACTCCCTTCTAACTACCACTTCTTCGGTTCAGTGAGATATGCTGGATTCTAAACGGAGAAGCTTCTCTGACGCTTTTTCACAGAGATTTTGAAACTGAAATTTCCAAACCCGTTTCCAAAGAAGGCGCCAATGGGCTTTCCCATAGAACTTCCCAACCTGAATTCCTACAGGCTAGATGTGAGAGGCACATTCTGCTGCTTCCTCCCTTAGAGTTAAGCTAGCTTCTGAAAGCTCAACCTCCGGGGAGTCTGTTTGGCAGAGATATAGAACACACTTTTCCAAGCCTGTTTTAAGGCATTTGCAGTTTCATTTCGCGTCTAATTTCCCAAACCAAACTGCTTGCAGCTCTAACTCCCTTCTAACTACCACTTCTTCGGTTCAGTGAGATATGCTGGATTCTAAACGGAGAAGCTTCTCTGACGCTTTTTCACAGAGATTTTGAAACTGAAATCTCCCATGCCGTTTCCACCATAGTCAGCAATGGGCTTCCCCATAGAACTTGCCAACCTGAATTCCTACAGGCTAGATGTGAGAGGCACATTCTGCTGCTTCCTCCCTTAGAGTTAAACTTGCTTCTGAAAGCTCAACCTCCGGGGAGTTTGTTTGGCAGAGATATAGAACACACTTTTCCAAGCCTGTTGGAAGGCATTTGCAGTTTCATTTCGCGTCTAATTTCCCAAACCAAACTGCTTGCAGCTCTAACTCCCTTCTAACTACCACTTCTTCGGTTCAGTGAGATATGCTGGATTCTAAACGGAGAAGCTTCTCTGACGCTTTTTCACAGAGATTTTGAAACTGAAATCTCCCATGCCGTTTCCACCATAGGCAGCAATGGGCTTCCCCATAGAACTTGCCAACCTGAATTCCTACAGGCTAGATGTGAGAGGCACATTCTGCTGCTTCCTCCCTTAGAGTTAAACTTGCTTCTGAAAGCTCAACCTCCGGGGCGTTTGTTTGGCAGAGATATAGAACACACTTTTCCAAGCCTGTTGGAAGGCATTTGCAGTTTCATTTCGCGTCTAATTTCCCAAAGCAAACTGCTTGCAGCTCTAACTCCCATCTAACTACCACTTTTTCGGTTCAGTGAGATATGCTGGATTCTAAACGGAGAAGCTTCTCTGACGCTTTTTCACAGAGATTTTGAAACTGAAATTTCCAAACCCGTTTCCAACGAAGGCGCCAATGGGCTTCCCCATAGAACTTGCCAACCTGAATTCCTACAGGCTAGATGTGAGAGGCACATTCTGCTGCTTCCTCCCTTAGAGTTAAACTAGCTTCTGAAAGCTCAACCTCCGGGGAGTTTGTTTGGCAGAGATCTAGAACACACTTTTCCAAGCCTGTTGGAAGGCATTTGCAGTTTCATTTCGCGTCTAATTTCCCAAACCAAACTGCTTGCAGCTCTAACTGCCTTCTAACTACCACTTCTTCGGTTCAGTGAGATATGCTGGATTCTAAACGGAGAAGCTTCTCTGACGCTTTTTCACAGAGATTTTGAAACTGAAATCTCCCATGCCGTTTCCACCATAGGCAGCAATGGGCTTCCCCATAGAACTTGCCATCCTGAATTCCTAAAGGCTAGATGTGAGAGGCACATTCTGCTGCTTCCTCCCTTAGAGTTAAACTTGCTTCAGAAAGCTCAACCTCCGGGGAGTTTGTTTGGCAGAGATATAGAACACACTTTTCGAAGCCTGTTGGAAGGCATTTGCAGTTTCATTTCGCGTCTAATTTCCCAAACCAAACTGCTTGCAGCTCTAACTCCCTTCTAACTACCACTTCTTCGGTTCAGTGAGATATGCTGGATTCTAAACGGAGAAGCTTCTCTGACGCTTTTTCACAGAGATTTTGAAACTGAAATTTCCAAACCCGTTTCCAACGAAGGCGCCTATGGGCTTCCCCATAGAACTTGCCAACCTGAATTCCTACAGGCTAGATGTGAGAGGCACATTCTGCTGCTTCCTCCCTTAGAGTTAAACTAGCTTCTGAAAGCTCAACCTCCGGGGAGTTTGTTTGGCAGAGATATAGAACACACTTTTCCAAGCCTGTTGGAAGGCATTTGCAGTTTCATTTCGCATCTAATTTCCCAAACCAAACTGCTTGCAGCTCTAACTCCCTTCTAACTACCACTTCTTCGGTTCAGTGAGATATGCTGGATTCTAAACGGAGAAGCTTCTCTGACGCTTTTTCACAGAGATTTTGAAACTGAAATTTCCAAACCCGTTTCCAACGAAGGCGCCTATGGGCTTCCCCATAGAACTTGCCAACCTGAATTCCTACAGGCTAGATGTGAGAGGCACATTCTGCTGCTTCCTCCCTTAGAGTTAAACTAGCTTCTGAAAGCTCAACCTCCGGGGAGTTTGTTTGGCAGAGATATAGAACACACTTTTCCAAGCCTGTTGGAAGGCATTTGCAGTTTCATTTCGCGTCTAATTTCCCAAACCAAACTGCTTGAAGCTCTAACTCCCTTCTAACTACCACTTCTTCGGTTCAGTGAGATATGCTGGATTCTAAACGGAGAAGCTTCTCTGACGCTTTTTCACAGAGATTTTGAAACTGAAATCTCCCATGCCGTTTCCACCATAGGCAGCAATGGGCTTCCCCATAGAACTTGCCAACCTGAATTCCTACAGGCTAGATGTGAGAGGCACATTCTGCTGCTTCCTCCCTTAGAGTTAAACTTGCTTCTGAAAGCTCAACCTCCGGGGAGTTTGTTTGGCAGAGATATAGAACACACTTTTCCAAGCCTGTTGGAAGGCATTTGCAGTTTCATTTCGCGTCTAATTTCCCAAACCAAACTGCTTGCAGCTCTGACTCCCTTCTAACTACCACTTCTTCGGTTCAGTGAGATATGCTGGATTCTAAACGGAGAAGCTTCTCTGACGCTTTTTCACAGAGATTTTGAAACTGAAATCTCCCATGCCGTTTCCACCATAGGCAGCAATGGGCTTCCCCATAGAACTTGCCAACCTGAATTCCTACAGGCTAGATGTGAGAGGCACATTCTGCTGCTTCCTCCCTTAGAGTTAAACTTGCTTCTGAAAGCTCAACCTCCGGGGAGTCTGTTTGGCAGAGATATAGAACACACTTTTCCAAGCCTGTTTTAAGGCATTTGCAGTTTCATTTCGCGTCTAATTTCCCAAACCAAACTGCTTGCAGCTCTAACTCCCTTCTAACTACCACTTCTTCGGTTCAGTGAGATATGCTGGATTGTAAACGGAGAACCTTCTCTGACGCTTTTTCACAGAGATTTTGAAACTGAAATTTCCCATGCCGTTTTCACCATAGGCAGCAATGGGCTTCCCCATAGAACTTGCCAACCTGAATTCCTACAGGCTAGATGTGAGAGGCACATTCTGCTGCTTCCTCCCTTAGAGTTAAACTAGCTTCTGAAAGCTCAACCTCCGGGGAGTTTGTTTGGCAGAGATATAGAACACACTTTTCCAAGCCTGTTGGAAGGCATTTGCAGTTTCATTTCGCGTCTAATTTCCCAAACCAAACTGCTTGCAGCTCTAACTCCCTTCTAACTACCACTTCTTCGGTTCAGTGAGATATGCTGGATTCTAAACGGAGAAGCTTCTCTGACGCTTTTTCACAGAGATATTGAAACTGAAATCTCCCATGCCGTTTCTACCATTGGCAGCAATGGGCTTCCCCATAGAACTTGCCAACCTGAATTCCTAAAGGCTAGATGTGAGAGGCACATTCTGCTGCTCCCTCCCTAACAGTTAAGCTTGCTTCTGAAACCTCATCCTCCGGGGACTCTGTTTGGCAGAGATATAGAACACACTTTTCCAAGCCTGTTGCAAGGCCTTAGCAGTGTCATTTCGCATCTAATTTCCCAAACCAAACTGCTTGCAGCTCTAACTCCCTTCTAACTACCACTTCTTCGGTTCAGTGAGATATGCTGGATTCTAAACGGAGAAGCTTCTCTGACGCTTTTTCACAGAGATTTTGAAACTGAAATCTCCCATGCCGTTTCTACCATTGGCAGCAATGGGCTTCCCCATAGAACTTGCCAACCTGAATTCCTACAGGCTAGATGTGAGAGGCACATTCTGCTGCTCCCTCCCTAACAGTTAAGCTTGCTTCTGAAAGCTCAACCTCCGGGGACTCTGTTTGGCAGAGATATAGAACACACTTTTCCAAGCCTGTTGCAAGGCCTTTGCAGTGTCATTTCGCATCTAATTTCCCAAACCAAACTGCTTGCAGCTCTAACTCCCTTCTAACTACCACTTCTTCGGTTCAGTGAGATATGCTGGATTCTAAACGGAGAAGCTTCTCTGACGCTTTTTCACAGAGATTTTGAAACTGAAATCTCCCATGCCGTTTCCACCATAGGCAGCAATGGGCTACCCCATAGAACTTGCCAACCTGAATTCCTAAAGGCTAGATGTGAGAGGCACATTCTGCTACTTCCTCCCTTAGAGTTAAACTTGCTTCTGAAAGCTCAACCTCCGGGGAGTCTGTTTGGCAGAGATATAGAACACACTTTTCCAAGCCTGTTTTAAGGCATTTGCAGTTTCATTTCGCGTCTAATTTCCCAAACCAAACTGCTTGCAGCTCTAACTCCCTTCTAACTACCACTTCTTCGGTTCAGTGAGATATGCTGGATTGTAAACGGAGAACCTTCTCTGACGCTTTTTCACAGAGATTTTGAAACTGAAATTTCCCATGCCGTTTTCACCATAGGCAGCAATGGGCTTCCCCATAGAACTTGCCAACCTGAATTCCTACAGGCTAGGTGTGAGAGGCACATTCTGCTGCTTCCTCCCTTAGAGTTAAACTTGCTTCAGAAAGCTCAACCTCCGGGGAGTTTGTTTGGCAGAGATATAGAACACACTTTTCCAAGCCTGTTGGAAGGCATTTGCAGTTTCATTTCGCGTCTAATTTCCCAAACCAAACTGCTTGCAGCTCTAACTCCCTTCTAACTACCACTTCTTCGGTTCAGTGAGATATGCTGGATTCTAAACGGAGAAGCTTCTCTGACGCTTTTTCACAGAGATTTTGAAACTGAAATTTCCAAACCCGTTTCCAACGAAGGCGCCTATGGGCTTCCCCATAGAACTTGCCAACCTGAATTCCTACAGGCTAGATGTGAGAGGCACATTCTGCTGCTTCCTCCCTTAGAGTTAAACTAGCTTCTGAAAGCTCAACCTCCGGGGAGTTTGTTTGGCAGAGATATAGAACACACTTTTCCAAGCCTGTTGGAAGGCATTTGCAGTTTCATTTCGCGTCTAATTTCCCAAACCAAACTGCTTGCAGCTCTAACTCCCTTCTAACTACCACTTCTTCGGTTCAGTGAGATATGCTGGATTCTAAACGGAGAAGCTTCTCTGACGCTTTTTCACAGAGATTTTGAAACTGAAATTTCCAAACCCGTTTCCAACGAAGGCGCCTATGGGCTTCCCCATAGAACTTGCCAACCTGAATTCCTACAGGCTAGATGTGAGAGGCACATTCTGCTGCTTCCTCCCTTAGAGTTAAACTAGCTTCTGAAAGCTCAACCTCCGGGGAGTTTGTTTGGCAGAGATATAGAACACACTTTTCCAAGCCTGTTGGAAGGCATTTGCAGTTTCATTTCGCGTCTAATTTCCCAAACCAAACTGCTTGCAGCTCTAACTCCCTTCTAACTACCACTTCTTCGGTTCAGTGAGATATGCTGGATTCTAAACGGAGAAGCTTCTCTGACGCTTTTTCACAGAGATTTTGAAACTGAAATCTCCCATGCCGTTTCCACCATAGGCAGCAATGGGCTTCCCCATAGAACTTGCCAACCTGAATTCCTACAGGCTAGATGTGAGAGGCACATTCTGCTGCTTCCTCCCTTAGAGTTAAACTTGCTTCTGAAAGCTCAACCTCCGGGGAGTTTGTTTGGCAGAGATATAGAACACACTTTTCCAAGCCTGTTGGAAGGCATTTGCAGTTTCATTTCGCGTCTAATTTCCCAAACCAAACTGCTTGCAGCTCTGACTCCCTTCTAACTACCACTTCTTCGGTTCAGTGAGATATGTTGGATTCTAAACGGAGAAGCTTCTCTGACGCTTTTTCACAGAGATTTTGAAACTGAAATCTCCCATGCCGTTTCCACCATAGGCAGCAATGGGCTTCCCCATAGAACTTGCCAACCTGAATTCCTACAGGCTAGATGTGAGAGGCACATTCTGCTGCTTCCTCCCTTAGAGTTAAACTTGCTTCTGAAAGCTCAACCTCCGGGGAGTCTGTTTGGCAGAGATATAGAACACACTTTTCCAAGCCTGTTTTAAGGCATTTGCAGTTTCATTTCGCGTCTAATTTCCCAAACCAAACTGCTTGCAGCTCTAACTCCCTTCTAACTACCACTTCTTCGGTTCAGTGAGATATGCTGGATTGTAAACGGAGAACCTTCTCTGACGCTTTTTCACAGAGATTTTGAAACTGAAATTTCCCATGCCGTTTTCACCATAGGCAGCAATGGGCTTCCCCATAGAACTTGCCAACCTGAATTCCTACAGGCTAGATGTGAGAGGCACATTCTGCTGCTTCCTCCCTTAGAGTTAAACTAGCTTCTGAAAGCTCAACCTCCGGGGAGTTTGTTTGGCAGAGATATAGAACACACTTTTCCAAGCCTGTTGGAAGGCATTTGCAGTTTCATTTCGCGTCTAATTTCCCAAACCAAACTGCTTGCAGCTCTAACTCCCTTCTAACTACCACTTCTTCGGTTCAGTGAGATATGCTGGATTCTAAACGGAGAAGCTTCTCTGACGCTTTTTCACAGAGATATTGAAACTGAAATCTCCCATGCCGTTTCTACCATTGGCAGCAATGGGCTTCCCCATAGAACTTGCCAACCTGAATTCCTACAGGCTAGATGTGAGAGGCACATTCTGCTGCTCCCTCCCTAACAGTTAAGCTTGCTTCTGAAACCTCAACCTCCGGGGACTCTGTTTGGCAGAGATATAGAACACACTTTTCCAAGCCTGTTGCAAGGCCTTAGCAGTGTCATTTCGCATCTAATTTCCCAAACCAAACTGCTTGCAGCTCTAACTCCCTTCTAACTACCACTTCTTCGGTTCAGTGAGATATGCTGGATTCTAAACGGAGAAGCTTCTCTGACGCTTTTTCACAGAGATTTTGAAACTGAAATCTCCCATGCCGTTTCTACCATTGGCAGCAATGGGCTTCCCCATAGAACTTGCCAACCTGAATTCCTACAGGCTAGATGTGAGAGGCACATTCTGCTGCTCCCTCCCTAACAGTTAAGCTTGCTTCTGAAAGCTCAACCTCCGGGGACTCTGTTTGGCAGAGATATAGAACACACTTTTCCAAGCCTGTTGCAAGGCCTTTGCAGTGTCATTTCGCATCTAATTTCCCAAACCAAACTGCTTGCAGCTCTAACTCCCTTCTAACTACCACTTCTTCGGTTCAGTGAGATATGCTGGATTCTAAACGGAGAAGCTTCTCTGACGCTTTTTCACAGAGATTTTGAAACTGAAATCTCCCATGCCGTTTCCACCATAGGCAGCAATGGGCTACCCCATAGAACTTGCCAACCTGAATTCCTAAAGGCTAGATGTGAGAGGCACATTCTGCTGCTTCCTCCCTTAGAGTTAAACTTGCTTCTGAAAGCTCAACCTCCGGGGAGTCTGTTTGGCAGAGATATAGAACACACTTTTCCAAGCCTGTTTTAAGGCATTTGCAGTTTCATTTCGCGTCTAATTTCCCAAACCAAACTGCTTGCAGCTCTAACTCCCTTCTAACTACCACTTCTTCGGTTCAGTGAGATATGCTGGATTGTAAACGGAGAACCTTCTCTGACGCTTTTTCACAGAGATTTTGAAACTGAAATTTCCCATGCCGTTTTCACCATAGGCAGCAATGGGCTTCCCCATAGAACTTGCCAACCTGAATTCCTACAGGCTAGATGTGAGAGGCACATTCTGCTGCTTCCTCCCTTAGAGTTAAACTTGCTTCTGAAAGCTCAACCTCCGGGGAGTCTGTTTGGCAAAGATATAGAACACACTTTTCCAAGCCTGTTGGAAGGCATTTGCAGTTTCATTTCGCGTCTAATTTCCCAAACCAAACTGCTTGTAGCTCTAACTCCCTTCTAACTACCACTTCTTCGGTTCAGTGAGATATGCTGGATTCTAAACGGAGAAGCTTCTCTGACGCTTTTTCACAGAGATTTTGAAACTGAAATTTCCAAACCCATTTCCAACGAATGCGCCAATGGGCTTCCCCATAGAACTTGCCAACCTGAATTCCTACAGGCTAGATGTGAGAGGCACATTCTGCTGCTTCCTCCCTTAGAGTTAAACTAGCTTCTGAAAGCTCAACCTCCGGGGAGTTTGTTTGGCAGAGATATAGAACACACTTTTCCAAGCCTGTTGGAAGGCATTTGCAGTTTCATTTCACGTCTAATTTCCCAAACCAAACTGCTTGCAGCTCTAACTCCCTTCTAACTACCACTTCTTCGGTTCAGTGAGATATGCTGGATTCTAAACGGAGAAGCTTCTCTGACGCTTTTTCACAGAGATTTTGAAACTGAAATCTCCCATGCCGTTTCCACCATAGTCAGCAATGGGCTTCCCCATAGAACTTGCCAACCTGAATTCCTAAAGGCTAGATGTGAGAGGCACATTCTGCTGCTTCCTCCCTTAGAGTTAAACTTGCTTCTGAAAGCTCAACCTCCGGGGAGTTTGTTTGGCAGAGATATAGAACACACTTTTCCAAGCCTGTTGGAAGGCATTTGCAGTTTCATTTCGCGTCTAATTTCCCAAACCAAACTGCTTGCAGCTCTAACTGCCTTCTAACTACCACTTCTTCGGTTCAGTGAGATATGCTGGATTCTAAACGGAGAAGCTTCTCTGACGCTTTTTCACAGAGATTTTGAAACTGAAATCTCCCATGCCGTTTCCACCATAGGCAGCAATGGGCTTCCCCATAGAACTTGCCAACCTGAATTCCTACAGGCTAGATGTGAGAGGCACATTCTGCTGCTTCCTCCCTTAGAGTTAAACTTGCTTCTGAAAGCTCAACCTCCGGGGCGTTTGTTTGGCAGAGATATAGAACACACTTTTCCAAGCCTGTTGGAAGGCATTTGCAGTTTCATTTCGCGTCTAATTTCCCAAAGCAAACTGCTTGCAGCTCTAACTCCCATCTAACTACCACTTTTTCGGTTCAGTGAGATATGCTGGATTCTAAACGGAGAAGCTTCTCTGACGCTTTTTCACAGAGATTTTGAAACTGAAATTTCCAAACCCGTTTCCAACGAAGGCGCCAATGAGCTTCCCCATAGAACTTGCCAACCTGAATTCCTACAGGCTAGATGTGAGAGGCACATTCTGCTGCTTCCTCCCTTAGAGTTAAACTAGCTTCTGAAAGCTCAACCTCCGGGGAGTTTGTTTGGCAGAGATATAGAACACACTTTTCCAAGCCTGTTGGAAGGCATTTGCAGTTTCATTTCGCGTCTAATTTCCCAAACCAAACTGCTTGCAGCTCTAACTCCCTTCTAACTACCACTTCTTCGGTTCAGTGAGATATGCTGGATTCTAAACGGAGAAGCTTCTCTGACGCTTTTTCACAGAGATTTTGAAACTGAAATTTCCAAACCCGTTTCCAAAGAAGGCGCCAATGGGCTTTCCCATAGAACTTCCCAACCTGAATTCCTACAGGCTAGATGTGAGAGGCACATTCTGCTGCTTCCTCCCTTAGAGTTAATCTAGCTTCTGAAAGCTCAACCTCCGGGGAGTCTGTTTGGCAGAGATATAGAACACACTTTTCCAAGCCTGTTTTAAGGCATTTGCAGTTTCATTTCGCGTCTAGTTTCCAAAACCAAACTGCTTGCAGCTCTAACTCCCTTCTAACTACCACTTCTTCGGTTCAGTGAGATATGCTGGATTCTAAACGGAGAAGCTTCTCTGACGCTTTTTCACAGAGATTTTGAAACTGAAATCTCCCATGCCGTTTCCACCATAGTCAGCAATGGGCTTCCCCATAGAACTTGCCAACCTGAATTCCTACAGGCTAGATGTGAGAGGCACATTCTGCTGCTTCCTCCCTTAGAGTTAAACTTGCTTCTGAAAGATCAACCTCCGGGGAGTTTGTTTGGCAGAGATATAGAACACACTTTTCCAAGCCTGTTGGAAGGCATTTGCAGTTTCATTTCGCGTCTAATTTCCCAAACCAAACTGCTTGCAGCTCTAACTCCCTTCTAACTACCACTTCTTCGGTTCAGTGAGATATGCTGGATTCTAAACGGAGAAGCTTCTCTGACGCTTTTTCACAGAGATTTTGAAACTGAAATCTCCCATGCCGTTTCCACCATAGGCAGCAATGGGCTTCCCCATAGAACTTGCCAACCTGAATTCCTACAGGCTAGATGTGAGAGGCACATTCTGCTGCTTCCTCCCTTAGAGTTAAACTTGCTTCTGAAAGCTCAACCTCCGGGGCGTTTGTTTGGCAGAGATATAGAACACACTTTTCCAAGCCTGTTTTAAGGCATTTGCAGTTTCATTTCGCGTCTAATTTCCCAAACCAAACTGCTTGCAGCTCTAACTCCCTTCTAACTACCACTTCTTCGGTTCAGTGAGATATGCTGGATTGTGAACGGAGAACCTTCTCTGACGCTTTTTCACAGAGATTTTGAAACTGAAATTTCCCATGCCGTTTTCACCATAGGCAGCAATGGGCTTCCCCATAGAACTTGCCAACCTGAATTCCTACAGGCTAGATGTGAGAGGCACATTCTGCTGCTTCCTCCCTTAGAGTTAAACTTGCTTCTGAAAGCTCAACCTCCGGGGAGTCTGTTTGGCAAAGATATAGAACAAACTTTTCCAAGCCTGTTGGAAGGCATTTGCAGTTTCATTTCGCGTCTAATTTCCCAAACCAAACTGCTTGTAGCTCTAACTCCCTTCTAACTACCACTTCTTCGGTTCAGTGAGATATGCTGGATTCTAAACGGAGAAGCTTCTCTGACGCTTTTTCACAGAGATTTTGAAACTGAAATCTCCCATGCCGTTTCCACCATAGGCAGCAATGGGCTTCCCCATAGAACTTGCCAACCTGAATTCCTACAGGCTAGATGTGAGAGGCACATTCTGCTGCTTCCTCCCTTAGAGTTAAACTAGCTTCTGAGAGCTCAACCTCCGGGGAGTTTGTTTGGCAGAGATATAGAACACACTTTTCCAAGCCTGTTGGAAGGCATTTGGAGTTTCATTTCGCGTCTAATTTCCCAAACCAAACTGCTTGCAGCTCTAACTCCCTTCTAACTGCCACTTCTTCGGTTCAGTGAGATATGCTGGATTCTAAACGGAGAAGCTTCTCTGACGCTTTTTCACAGAGATTTTGAAACTGAAATCTCCCATGCCGTTTCTACCATTGGCAGCAATGGGCTTCCCCATAGAACTTGCCAACCTGAATTCCTACAGGCTAGATGTGAGAGGCACATTCTGCTGCTCCCTCCCTAACAGTTAAGCTTGCTTCTGAAAGCTCAACCTCCGGGGACTCTGTTTGGCAGAGATATAGAACACACTTTTCCAAGCCTGTTGCAAGGCCTTTGCAGTGTCATTTCGCATCTAATTTCCCAAACCAAACTGCTTGCAGCTCTAACTCCCTTCTAACTACCACTTCTTCGGTTCAGTGAGATATGCTGGATTCTAAACGGAGAAGCTTCTCTGACGCTTTTTCACAGAGATTTTGAAACTGAAATCTCCCATGCCGTTTCCACCATAGGCAGCAATGGGCTACCCCATAGAACTTGCCAACCTGAATTCCTAAAGGCGAGATGTGAGAGGCACATTCTGCTGCTTCCTCCCTTAGAGTTAAACTTGCTTCTGAAAGCTCAACCTCCGGGGAGTTTGTTTGGCAGAGATATAGAACACACTTTTCCAAGCCTGTTGGAAGGCATTTGCAGTTTCATTTCGCGTCTAATTTCCCAAACCAAACTGCTTGCAGCTCTAACTCCCTTCTAACTACCACTTCTTCGGTTCAGTGAGATATGCTGGATTCTAAACGGAGAAGCTTCTCTGACGCTTTTTCACAGAGATTTTGAAACTGAAATTTCCAAACCCGTTTCCAAAGAAGGCGCCAATGGGCTTTCCCATAGAACTTCCCAACCTGAATTCCTACAGGCTAGATGTGAGAGGCACATTCTGCTGCTTCCTCCCTTAGAGTTAAGCTAGCTTCTGAAAGCTCAACCTCCGGGGAGTCTGTTTGGCAGAGATATAGAACACACTTTTCCAAGCCTGTTTTAAGGCATTTGCAGTTTCATTTCGCGTCTAATTTCCCAAACCAAACTGCTTGCAGCTCTAACTCCCTTCTAACTACCACTTCTTCGGTTCAGTGAGATATGCTGGATTCTAAACGGAGAAGCTTCTCTGACGCTTTTTCACAGAGATTTTGAAACTGAAATCTCCCATGCCGTTTCCACCATAGTCAGCAATGGGCTTCCCCATAGAACTTGCCAACCTGAATTCCTACAGGCTAGATGTGAGAGGCACATTCTGCTGCTTCCTCCCTTAGAGTTAAACTTGCTTCTGAAAGCTCAACCTCCGGGGAGTTTGTTTGGCAGAGATATAGAACACACTTTTCCAAGCCTGTTGGAAGGCATTTGCAGTTTCATTTCGCGTCTAATTTCCCAAACCAAACTGCTTGCAGCTCTAACTCCCTTCTAACTACCACTTCTTCGGTTCAGTGAGATATGCTGGATTCTAAACGGAGAAGCTTCTCTGACGCTTTTTCACAGAGATTTTGAAACTGAAATCTCCCATGCCGTTTCCACCATAGGCAGCAATGGGCTTCCCCATAGAACTTGCCAACCTGAATTCCTACAGGCTAGATGTGAGAGGCACATTCTGCTGCTTCCTCCCTTAGAGTTAAACTTGCTTCTGAAAGCTCAACCTCCGGGGCGTTTGTTTGGCAGAGATATAGAACACACTTTTCCAAGCCTGTTGGAAGGCATTTGCAGTTTCATTTCGCGTCTAATTTCCCAAAGCAAACTGCTTGCAGCTCTAACTCCCATCCAACTACCACTTTTTCGGTTCAGTGAGATATGCTGGATTCTAAACGGAGAAGCTTCTCTGACGCTTTTTCACAGAGATTTTGAAACTGAAATTTCCAAACCCGTTTCCAACGAAGGCGCCAATGGGCTTCCCCATAGAACTTGCCAACCTGAATTCCTACAGGCTAGATGTGAGAGGCACATTCTGCTGCTTCCTCCCTTAGAGTTAAACTAGCTTCTGAAAGCTCAACCTCCGGGGAGTTTGTTTGGCAGAGATCTAGAACACACTTTTCCAAGCCTGTTGGAAGGCATTTGCAGTTTCATTTCGCGTCTAATTTCCCAAACCAAACTGCTTGCAGCTCTAACTGCCTTCTAACTACCACTTCTTCGGTTCAGTGAGATATGCTGGATTCTAAACGGAGAAGCTTCTCTGACGCTTTTTCACAGAGATTTTGAAACTGAAATCTCCCATGCCGTTTCCACCATAGGCAGCAATGGGCTTCCCCATAGAACTTGCCATCCTGAATTCCTAAAGGCTAGATGTGAGAGGCACATTCTGCTGCTTCCTCCCTTAGAGTTAAACTTGCTTCAGAAAGCTCAACCTCCGGGGAGTTTGTTTGGCAGAGATATAGAACACACTTTTCCAAGCCTGTTGGAAGGCATTTGCAGTTTCATTTCGCGTCTAATTTCCCAAACCAAACTGCTTGCAGCTCTAACTCCCTTCTAACTACCACTTCTTCGGTTCAGTGAGATATGCTGGATTCTAAACGGAGAAGCTTCTCTGACGCTTTTTCACAGAGATTTTGAAACTGAAATTTCCAAACCCGTTTCCAACGAAGGCGCCTATTGGCTTCCCCATAGAACTTGCCAACCTGAATTCCTACAGGCTAGATGTGAGAGGCACATTCTGCTGCTTCCTCCCTTAGAGTTAAACTAGCTTCTGAAAGCTCAACCTCCGGGGAGTTTGTTTGGCAGAGATATAGAACACACTTTTCCAAGCCTGTTGGAAGGCATTTGCAGTTTCATTTCGCATCTAATTTCCCAAACCAAACTGCTTGCAGCTCTAACTCCCTTCTAACTACCACTTCTTCGGTTCAGTGAGATATGCTGGATTCTAAACGGAGAAGCTTCTCTGACGCTTTTTCACAGAGATTTTGAAACTGAAATTTCCAAACCCGTTTCCAACGAAGGCGCCTATGGGCTTCCCCATAGAACTTGCCAACCTGAATTCCTACAGGCTAGATGTGAGAGGCACATTCTGCTGCTTCCTCCCTTAGAGTTAAACTAGCTTCTGAAAGCTCAACCTCCGGGGAGTTTGTTTGGCAGAGATATAGAACACACTTTTCCAAGCCTGTTGGAAGGCATTTGCAGTTTCATTTCGCGTCTAATTTCCCAAACCAAACTGCTTGAAGCTCTAACTCCCTTCTAACTACCACTTCTTCGGTTCAGTGAGATATGCTGGATTCTAAACGGAGAAGCTTCTCTGACGCTTTTTCACAGAGATTTTGAAACTGAAATCTCCCATGCCGTTTCCACCATAGGCAGCAATGGGCTTCCCCATAGAACTTGCCAACCTGAATTCCTACAGGCTAGATGTGAGAGGCACATTCTGCTGCTTCCTCCCTTAGAGTTAAACTTGCTTCAGAAAGCTCAACCTCCGGGGAGTTTGTTTGGCAGAGATATAGAACACACTTTTCCAAGCCTGTTGGAAGGCATTTGCAGTTTCATTTCGCGTCTAATTTCCCAAACCAAACTGCTTGCAGCTCTAACTCCCTTCTAACTACCACTTCTTCGGTTCAGTGAGATATGCTGGATTCTAAACGGAGAAGCTTCTCTGACGCTTTTTCACAGAGATTTTGAAACTGAAATTTCCAAACCCGTTTCCAACGAAGGCGCCTATGGGCTTCCCCATAGAACTTGCCAACCTGAATTCCTACAGGCTAGATGTGAGAGGCACATTCTGCTGCTTCCTCCCTTAGAGTTAAACTAGCTTCTGAAAGCTCAACCTCCGGGGAGTTTGTTTGGCAGAGATATAGAACACACTTTTCCAAGCCTGTTGGAAGGCATTTGCAGTTTCATTTCGCGTCTAATTTCCCAAACCAAACTGCTTGCAGCTCTAACTCCCTTCTAACTACCACTTCTTCGGTTCAGTGAGATATGCTGGATTCTAAACGGAGAAGCTTCTCTGACGCTTTTTCACAGAGATTTTGAAACTGAAATTTCCAAACCCGTTTCCAACGAAGGCGCCTATGGGCTTCCCCATAGAACTTGCCAACCTGAATTCCTACAGGCTAGATGTGAGAGGCACATTCTGCTGCTTCCTCCCTTAGAGTTAAACTAGCTTCTGAAAGCTCAACCTCCGGGGAGTTTGTTTGGCAGAGATATAGAACACACTTTTCCAAGCCTGTTGGAAGGCATTTGCAGTTTCATTTCGCGTCTAATTTCCCAAACCAAACTGCTTGCAGCTCTAACTCCCTTCTAACTACCACTTCTTCGGTTCAGTGAGATATGCTGGATTCTAAACGGAGAAGCTTCTCTGACGCTTTTTCACAGAGATTTTGAAACTGAAATCTCCCATGCCGTTTCCACCATAGGCAGCAATGGGCTTCCCCATAGAACTTGCCAACCTGAATTCCTACAGGCTAGATGTGAGAGGCACATTCTGCTGCTTCCTCCCTTAGAGTTAAACTTGCTTCTGAAAGCTCAACCTCCGGGGAGTTTGTTTGGCAGAGATATAGAACACACTTTTCCAAGCCTGTTGGAAGGCATTTGCAGTTTCATTTCGCGTCTAATTTCCCAAACCAAACTGCTTGCAGCTCTGACTCCCTTCTAACTACCACTTCTTCGGTTCAGTGAGATATGTTGGATTCTAAACGGAGAAGCTTCTCTGACGCTTTTTCACAGAGATTTTGAAACTGAAATCTCCCATGCCGTTTCCACCATAGGCAGCAATGGGCTTCCCCATAGAACTTGCCAACCTGAATTCCTACAGGCTAGATGTGAGAGGCACATTCTGCTGCTTCCTCCCTTAGAGTTAAACTTGCTTCTGAAAGCTCAACCTCCGGGGAGTCTGTTTGGCAGAGATATAGAACACACTTTTCCAAGCCTGTTTTAAGGCATTTGCAGTTTCATTTCGCGTCTAATTTCCCAAACCAAACTGCTTGCAGCTCTAACTCCCTTCTAACTACCACTTCTTCGGTTCAGTGAGATATGCTGGATTGTAAACGGAGAACCTTCTCTGACGCTTTTTCACAGAGATTTTGAAACTGAAATTTCCCATGCCGTTTTCACCATAGGCAGCAATGGGCTTCCCCATAGAACTTGCCAACCTGAATTCCTACAGGCTAGATGTGAGAGGCACATTCTGCTGCTCCCTCCCTAACAGTTAAGCTTGCTTCTGAAACCTCAACCTCCGGGGACTCTGTTTGGCAGAGATATAGAACACACTTTTCCAAGCCTGTTGCAAGGCCTTAGCAGTGTCATTTCGCATCTAATTTCCCAAACCAAACTGCTTGCAGCTCTAACTCCCTTCTAACTACCACTTCTTCGGTTCAGTGAGATATGCTGGATTCTAAACGGAGAAGCTTCTCTGACGCTTTTTCACAGAGATTTTGAAACTGAAATCTCCCATGCCGTTTCTACCATTGGCAGCAATGGGCTTCCCCATAGAACTTGCCAACCTGAATTCCTACAGGCTAGATGTGAGAGGCACATTCTGCTGCTTCCTCCCTTAGAGTTAAACTAGCTTCTGAGAGCTCAACCTCCGGGGAGTTTGTTTGGCAGAGATATAGAACACACTTTTCCAAGCCTGTTGGAAGGCATTTGGAGTTTCATTTCGCGTCTAATTTCCCAAACCAAACTGCTTGCAGCTCTAACTCCCTTCTAACTGCCACTTCTTCGGTTCAGTGAGATATGCTGGATTCTAAACGGAGAAGCTTCTCTGACGCTTTTTCACAGAGATTTTGAAACTGAAATCTCCCATGCCGTTTCTACCATTGGCAGCAATGGGCTTCCCCATAGAACTTGCCAACCTGAATTCCTACAGGCTAGATGTGAGAGGCACATTCTGCTGCTCCCTCCCTAACAGTTAAGCTTGCTTCTGAAAGCTCAACCTCCGGGGACTCTGTTTGGCAGAGATATAGAACACACTTTTCCAAGCCTGTTGCAAGGCCTTTGCAGTGTCATTTCGCATCTAATTTCCCAAACCAAACTGCTTGCAGCTCTAACTCCCTTCTAACTACCACTTCTTCGGTTCAGTGAGATATGCTGGATTCTAAACGGAGAAGCTTCTCTGACGCTTTTTCACAGAGATTTTGAAACTGAAATCTCCCATGCCGTTTCCACCATAGGCAGCAATGGGCTACCCCATAGAACTTGCCAACCTGAATTCCTAAAGGCGAGATGTGAGAGGCACATTCTGCTGCTTCCTCCCTTAGAGTTAAACTTGCTTCTGAAAGCTCAACCTCCGGGGAGTTTGTTTGGCAGAGATATAGAACACACTTTTCCAAGCCTGTTGGAAGGCATTTGCAGTTTCATTTCGCGTCTAATTTCCCAAACCAAACTGCTTGCAGCTCTAACTCCCTTCTAACTACCACTTCTTCGGTTCAGTGAGATATGCTGGATTCTAAACGGAGAAGCTTCTCTGACGCTTTTTCACAGAGATTTTGAAACTGAAATTTCCAAACCCGTTTCCAAAGAAGGCGCCAATGGGCTTTCCCATAGAACTTCCCAACCTGAATTCCTACAGGCTAGATGTGAGAGGCACATTCTGCTGCTTCCTCCCTTAGAGTTAAGCTAGCTTCTGAAAGCTCAACCTCCGGGGAGTCTGTTTGGCAGAGATATAGAACACACTTTTCCAAGCCTGTTTTAAGGCATTTGCAGTTTCATTTCGCGTCTAATTTCCCAAACCAAACTGCTTGCAGCTCTAACTCCCTTCTAACTACCACTTCTTCGGTTCAGTGAGATATGCTGGATTCTAAACGGAGAAGCTTCTCTGACGCTTTTTCACAGAGATTTTGAAACTGAAATCTCCCATGCCGTTTCCACCATAGTCAGCAATGGGCTTCCCCATAGAACTTGCCAACCTGAATTCCTACAGGCTAGATGTGAGAGGCACATTCTGCTGCTTCCTCCCTTAGAGTTAAACTTGCTTCTGAAAGCTCAACCTCCGGGGAGTTTGTTTGGCAGAGATATAGAACACACTTTTCCAAGCCTGTTGGAAGGCATTTGCAGTTTCATTTCGCGTCTAATTTCCCAAACCAAACTGCTTGCAGCTCTAACTCCCTTCTAACTACCACTTCTTCGGTTCAGTGAGATATGCTGGATTCTAAACGGAGAAGCTTCTCTGACGCTTTTTCACAGAGATTTTGAAACTGAAATCTCCCATGCCGTTTCCACCATAGGCAGCAATGGGCTTCCCCATAGAACTTGCCAACCTGAATTCCTACAGGCTAGATGTGAGAGGCACATTCTGCTGCTTCCTCCCTTAGAGTTAAACTTGCTTCTGAAAGCTCAACCTCCGGGGCGTTTGTTTGGCAGAGATATAGAACACACTTTTCCAAGCCTGTTGGAAGGCATTTGCAGTTTCATTTCGCGTCTAATTTCCCAAAGCAAACTGCTTGCAGCTCTAACTCCCATCCAACTACCACTTTTTCGGTTCAGTGAGATATGCTGGATTCTAAACGGAGAAGCTTCTCTGACGCTTTTTCACAGAGATTTTGAAACTGAAATTTCCAAACCCGTTTCCAACGAAGGCGCCAATGGGCTTCCCCATAGAACTTGCCAACCTGAATTCCTACAGGCTAGATGTGAGAGGCACATTCTGCTGCTTCCTCCCTTAGAGTTAAACTAGCTTCTGAAAGCTCAACCTCCGGGGAGTTTGTTTGGCAGAGATCTAGAACACACTTTTCCAAGCCTGTTGGAAGGCATTTGCAGTTTCATTTCGCGTCTAATTTCCCAAACCAAACTGCTTGCAGCTCTAACTGCCTTCTAACTACCACTTCTTCGGTTCAGTGAGATATGCTGGATTCTAAACGGAGAAGCTTCTCTGACGCTTTTTCACAGAGATTTTGAAACTGAAATCTCCCATGCCGTTTCCACCATAGGCAGCAATGGGCTTCCCCATAGAACTTGCCATCCTGAATTCCTAAAGGCTAGATGTGAGAGGCACATTCTGCTGCTTCCTCCCTTAGAGTTAAACTTGCTTCAGAAAGCTCAACCTCCGGGGAGTTTGTTTGGCAGAGATATAGAACACACTTTTCCAAGCCTGTTGGAAGGCATTTGCAGTTTCATTTCGCGTCTAATTTCCCAAACCAAACTGCTTGCAGCTCTAACTCCCTTCTAACTACCACTTCTTCGGTTCAGTGAGATATGCTGGATTCTAAACGGAGAAGCTTCTCTGACGCTTTTTCACAGAGATTTTGAAACTGAAATTTCCAAACCCGTTTCCAACGAAGGCGCCTATTGGCTTCCCCATAGAACTTGCCAACCTGAATTCCTACAGGCTAGATGTGAGAGGCACATTCTGCTGCTTCCTCCCTTAGAGTTAAACTAGCTTCTGAAAGCTCAACCTCCGGGGAGTTTGTTTGGCAGAGATATAGAACACACTTTTCCAAGCCTGTTGGAAGGCATTTGCAGTTTCATTTCGCATCTAATTTCCCAAACCAAACTGCTTGCAGCTCTAACTCCCTTCTAACTACCACTTCTTCGGTTCAGTGAGATATGCTGGATTCTAAACGGAGAAGCTTCTCTGACGCTTTTTCACAGAGATTTTGAAACTGAAATTTCCAAACCCGTTTCCAACGAAGGCGCCTATGGGCTTCCCCATAGAACTTGCCAACCTGAATTCCTACAGGCTAGATGTGAGAGGCACATTCTGCTGCTTCCTCCCTTAGAGTTAAACTAGCTTCTGAAAGCTCAACCTCCGGGGAGTTTGTTTGGCAGAGATATAGAACACACTTTTCCAAGCCTGTTGGAAGGCATTTGCAGTTTCATTTCGCGTCTAATTTCCCAAACCAAACTGCTTGAAGCTCTAACTCCCTTCTAACTACCACTTCTTCGGTTCAGTGAGATATGCTGGATTCTAAACGGAGAAGCTTCTCTGACGCTTTTTCACAGAGATTTTGAAACTGAAATCTCCCATGCCGTTTCCACCATAGGCAGCAATGGGCTTCCCCATAGAACTTGCCAACCTGAATTCCTACAGGCTAGATGTGAGAGGCACATTCTGCTGCTTCCTCCCTTAGAGTTAAACTTGCTTCAGAAAGCTCAACCTCCGGGGAGTTTGTTTGGCAGAGATATAGAACACACTTTTCCAAGCCTGTTGGAAGGCATTTGCAGTTTCATTTCGCGTCTAATTTCCCAAACCAAACTGCTTGCAGCTCTAACTCCCTTCTAACTACCACTTCTTCGGTTCAGTGAGATATGCTGGATTCTAAACGGAGAAGCTTCTCTGACGCTTTTTCACAGAGATTTTGAAACTGAAATTTCCAAACCCGTTTCCAACGAAGGCGCCTATGGGCTTCCCCATAGAACTTGCCAACCTGAATTCCTACAGGCTAGATGTGAGAGGCACATTCTGCTGCTTCCTCCCTTAGAGTTAAACTAGCTTCTGAAAGCTCAACCTCCGGGGAGTTTGTTTGGCAGAGATATAGAACACACTTTTCCAAGCCTGTTGGAAGGCATTTGCAGTTTCATTTCGCGTCTAATTTCCCAAACCAAACTGCTTGCAGCTCTAACTCCCTTCTAACTACCACTTCTTCGGTTCAGTGAGATATGCTGGATTCTAAACGGAGAAGCTTCTCTGACGCTTTTTCACAGAGATTTTGAAACTGAAATTTCCAAACCCGTTTCCAACGAAGGCGCCTATGGGCTTCCCCATAGAACTTGCCAACCTGAATTCCTACAGGCTAGATGTGAGAGGCACATTCTGCTGCTTCCTCCCTTAGAGTTAAACTAGCTTCTGAAAGCTCAACCTCCGGGGAGTTTGTTTGGCAGAGATATAGAACACACTTTTCCAAGCCTGTTGGAAGGCATTTGCAGTTTCATTTCGCGTCTAATTTCCCAAACCAAACTGCTTGCAGCTCTAACTCCCTTCTAACTACCACTTCTTCGGTTCAGTGAGATATGCTGGATTCTAAACGGAGAAGCTTCTCTGACGCTTTTTCACAGAGATTTTGAAACTGAAATCTCCCATGCCGTTTCCACCATAGGCAGCAATGGGCTTCCCCATAGAACTTGCCAACCTGAATTCCTACAGGCTAGATGTGAGAGGCACATTCTGCTGCTTCCTCCCTTAGAGTTAAACTTGCTTCTGAAAGCTCAACCTCCGGGGAGTTTGTTTGGCAGAGATATAGAACACACTTTTCCAAGCCTGTTGGAAGGCATTTGCAGTTTCATTTCGCGTCTAATTTCCCAAACCAAACTGCTTGCAGCTCTGACTCCCTTCTAACTACCACTTCTTCGGTTCAGTGAGATATGTTGGATTCTAAACGGAGAAGCTTCTCTGACGCTTTTTCACAGAGATTTTGAAACTGAAATCTCCCATGCCGTTTCCACCATAGGCAGCAATGGGCTTCCCCATAGAACTTGCCAACCTGAATTCCTACAGGCTAGATGTGAGAGGCACATTCTGCTGCTTCCTCCCTTAGAGTTAAACTTGCTTCTGAAAGCTCAACCTCCGGGGAGTCTGTTTGGCAGAGATATAGAACACACTTTTCCAAGCCTGTTTTAAGGCATTTGCAGTTTCATTTCGCGTCTAATTTCCCAAACCAAACTGCTTGCAGCTCTAACTCCCTTCTAACTACCACTTCTTCGGTTCAGTGAGATATGCTGGATTGTAAACGGAGAACCTTCTCTGACGCTTTTTCACAGAGATTTTGAAACTGAAATTTCCCATGCCGTTTTCACCATAGGCAGCAATGGGCTTCCCCATAGAACTTGCCAACCTGAATTCCTACAGGCTAGATGTGAGAGGCACATTCTGCTGCTCCCTCCCTAACAGTTAAGCTTGCTTCTGAAACCTCAACCTCCGGGGACTCTGTTTGGCAGAGATATAGAACACACTTTTCCAAGCCTGTTGCAAGGCCTTAGCAGTGTCATTTCGCATCTAATTTCCCAAACCAAACTGCTTGCAGCTCTAACTCCCTTCTAACTACCACTTCTTCGGTTCAGTGAGATATGCTGGATTCTAAACGGAGAAGCTTCTCTGACGCTTTTTCACAGAGATTTTGAAACTGAAATCTCCCATGCCGTTTCTACCATTGGCAGCAATGGGCTTCCCCATAGAACTTGCCAACCTGAATTCCTACAGGCTAGATGTGAGAGGCACATTCTGCTGCTCCCTCCCTAACAGTTAAGCTTGCTTCTGAAAGCTCAACCTCCGGGGACTCTGTTTGGCAGAGATATAGAACACACTTTTCCAAGCCTGTTGCAAGGCCTTTGCAGTGTCATTTCGCATCTAATTTCCCAAACCAAACTGCTTGCAGCTCTAACTCCCTTCTAACTACCACTTCTTCGGTTCAGTGAGATATGCTGGATTCTAAACGGAGAAGCTTCTCTGACGCTTTTTCACAGAGATTTTGAAACTGAAATCTCCCATGCCGTTTCCACCATAGGCAGCAATGGGCTACCCCATAGAACTTGCCAACCTGAATTCCTAAAGGCTAGATGTGAGAGGCACATTCTGCTGCTTCCTCCCTTAGAGTTAAACTTGCTTCTGAAAGCTCAACCTCCGGGGAGTCTGTTTGGCAGAGATATAGAACACACTTTTCCAAGCCTGTTTTAAGGCATTTGCAGTTTCATTTCGCGTCTAATTTCCCAAACCAAACTGCTTGCAGCTCTAACTCCCTTCTAACTACCACTTCTTCGGTTCAGTGAGATATGCTGGATTGTAAACGGAGAACCTTCTCTGACGCTTTTTCACAGAGATTTTGAAACTGAAATTTCCCATGCCGTTTTCACCATAGGCAGCAATGGGCTTCCCCATAGAACTTGCCAACCTGAATTCCTACAGGCTAGATGTGAGAGGCACATTCTGCTGCTTCCTCCCTTAGAGTTAAACTTGCTTCTGAAAGCTCAACCTCCGGGGAGTCTGTTTGGCAAAGATATAGAACACACTTTTCCAAGCCTGTTGGAAGGCATTTGCAGTTTCATTTCGCGTCTAATTTCCCAAACCAAACTGCTTGTAGCTCTAACTCCCTTCTAACTACCACTTCTTCGGTTCAGTGAGATATGCTGGATTCTAAACGGAGAAGCTTCTCTGACGCTTTTTCACAGAGATTTTGAAACTGAAATTTCCAAACCCATTTCCAACGAATGCGCCAATGGGCTTCCCCATAGAACTTGCCAACCTGAATTCCTACAGGCTAGATGTGAGAGGCACATTCTGCTGCTTCCTCCCTTAGAGTTAAACTAGCTTCTGAAAGCTCAACCTCCGGGGAGTTTGTTTGGCAGAGATATAGAACACACTTTTCCAAGCCTGTTGGAAGGCATTTGCAGTTTCATTTCACGTCTAATTTCCCAAACCAAACTGCTTGCAGCTCTAACTCCCTTCTAACTACCACTTCTTCGGTTCAGTGAGATATGCTGGATTCTAAACGGAGAAGCTTCTCTGACGCTTTTTCACAGAGATTTTGAAACTGAAATCTCCCATGCCGTTTCCACCATAGGCAGCAATGGGCTTCCCCATAGAACTTGCCAACCTGAATTCCTACAGGCTAGATGTGAGAGGCACATTCTGCTGCTTCCTCCCTTAGAGTTAAACTAGCTTCTGAAAGCTCAACCTCCGGGGAGTTTGTTTGGCAGAGATATAGAACACACTTTTCCAAGCCTGTTGGAAGGCATTTGGAGTTTCATTTCGCGTCTAATTTCCCAAACCAAACTGCTTGCAGCTCTAACTCCCTTCTAACTACCACTTCTTCGGTTCAGTGAGATATGCTGGATTCTAAACGGAGAAGCTTCTCTGACGCTTTTTCACAGAGATTTTGAAACTGAAATCTCCCATGCCGTTTCTACCATTGGCAGCAATGGGCTTCCCCATAGAACTTGCCAACCTGAATTCCTACAGGCTAGATGTGAGAGGCACATTCTGCTGCTCCCTCCCTAACAGTTAAGCTTGCTTCTGAAAGCTCAACCTCCGGGGACTCTGTTTGGCAGAGATATAGAACACACTTTTCCAAGCCTGTTGCAAGGCCTTTGCAGTGTCATTTCGCATCTAATTTCCCAAACCAAACTGCTTGCAGCTCTAACTCCCTTCTAACTACCACTTCTTCGGTTCAGTGAGATATGCTGGATTCTAAACGGAGAAGCTTCTCTGACGCTTTTTCACAGAGATTTTGAAACTGAAATCTCCCATGCCGTTTCCACCATAGGCAGCAATGGGCTACCCCATAGAACTTGCCAACCTGAATTCCTAAAGGCTAGATGTGAGAGGCACATTCTGCTGCTTCCTCCCTTAGAGTTAAACTTGCTTCTGAAAGCTCAACCTCCGGGGAGTTTGTTTGGCAGAGATATAGAACACACTTTTCCAAGCCTGTTGGAAGGCATTTGCAGTTTCATTTCGCGTCTAATTTCCCAAACCAAACTGCTTGCAGCTCTAACTCCCTTCTAACTACCACTTCTTCGGTTCAGTGAGATATGCTGGATTCTAAACGGAGAAGCTTCTCTGACGCTTTTTCACAGAGATTTTGAAACTGAAATTTCCAAACCCGTTTCCAAAGAAGGCGCCAATGGGCTTTCCCATAGAACTTCCCAACCTGAATTCCTACAGGCTAGATGTGAGAGGCACATTCTGCTGCTTCCTCCCTTAGAGTTAAGCTAGCTTCTGAAAGCTCAACCTCCGGGGAGTCTGTTTGGCAGAGATATAGAACACACTTTTCCAAGCCTGTTTTAAGGCATTTGCAGTTTCATTTCGCGTCTAATTTCCCAAAACAAACTGCTTGCAGCTCTAACTCCCTTCTAACTACCACTTCTTCGGTTCAGTGAGATATGCTGGATTCTAAACGGAGAAGCTTCTCTGACGCTTTTTCACAGAGATTTTGAAACTGAAATTTCCCATGCCGTTTTCACCATAGGCAGCAATGGGCTTCCCCATAGAACTTGCCAACCTGAATTCCTAAAGGCTAGATGTGAGAGGCACATTCTGCTGCTACCTCCCTTAGAGTTAAACTTGCTTCTGTAAGCTCAACCTCCGGGGAGTCTGTTTGGCAGAGATATAGAACACACTTTTCCAAGCCTGTTGGAAGGCATTTGCAGTTTCATTTCGCGTCTAATTTCCCAAACCAAACTGCTTGCAGCTCTAACTCCCTTCTAACTACCACTTCTTCGGTTCAGTGAGATATGCTGGATTCTAAACGGAGAAGCTTCTCTGACGCTTTTTCACAGAGATTTTGAAACTGAAATCTCCCATGCCGTTTCCACCATAGGCAGCAATGGGCTTCCCCATAGAACTTGCCAACCTGAATTCCTACAGGCTAGATGTGAGAGGCACATTCTGCTGCTTCCTACCTTAGAGTTAAACTTGCTTCTGAAAGCTCAACCTCCGGGGAGTCTGTTTGGCAAAGTTATAGAACACACTTTTCCAAGCCTGTTGGAAGGCATTTGCAGTTTCATTTCGCGTCTAATGTCCCAAACCAAACTGCTTGCAGCTCTAACTCCCTTCTAACTACCACTTCTTCGGTTCAGTGAGATATGCTGGATTCTAAACGGAGAAGCTTCTCTGACGCTTTTTCACAGAGATTTTGAAACTGAAATCTCCCATGCCGTTTCCACCATAGGCAGCAATGGGCTTCCCCATAGAACTTGCCAACCTGAATTCCTACAGGCTAGATGTGAGAGGCACATTCTGCTGCTTCCGCCCTAACAGTTAAGCTTGCTTCTGAAAGCTCAAACTCCGGGGACTCTGTTTGGCAGAGATATAGAACACAATTTTCCAAGCCTGTTGGAAGGCATTTGCAGTTTCATTTCGCGTCTAATTTCCCAAACCAAACTGCTTGCAGCTCTAACTCCCTTCTAACTACCACTTCTTCGGTTCAGTGAGATATGCTGGATTCTAAACGGAGAAGCTTCTCTGACGCTTTTTCACAGAGATTTTGAAACTGAAATTTCCAAACCCGTTTCCAACGAAGGCGCCAATGGGCTTTCCCATAGAACTTCCCAACCTGAATTCCTACAGGCTAGATGTGAGAGGCACATTCTGCTGCTTCCTCCCTTAGAGTTAAGCTAGCTTCTGAAAGCTCAACCTCCGGGGAGTCTGTTTGGCAGAGATATAGAACACACTTTTCCAAGCCTGTTGGAAGGCATTTGCAGTTTCATTTCGCGTCTAATTTCCCAAACCAAACTGCTTGCAGCTCTAACTCCCTTCTAACTACCACTTCTTCGGTTCAGTGAGATATGCTGGATTCTAAACGGAGAAGCTTCTCTGACGCTTTTTCACAGAGATTTTGAAACTGAAATTTCCCATGCCGTTTTCACCATAGGCAGCAATGGGCTTCCCCATAGAACTTGCCAACCTGAATTCCTACAGGCTAGATGTGAGAGGCACATTCTGCTGCTTCCTCCCTTAGAGTTAAACTTGCTTCTGTAAGCTCAACCTCCGGGGAGTCTGTTTGGCAGAGATATAGAACACACTTTTCCAAGCCTGTTGGAAGGCATTTGCAGTTTCATTTCGCGTCTAATTTCCCAAACCAAACTGCTTGCAGCTCTAACTCCCTTCTAACTACCACTTCTTCGGTTCAGTGAGATATGCTGGATTCTAAACGGAGAAGCTTCTCTGACGCTTTTTCACAGAGATTTTGAAACTGAAATCTCCCATGCCGTTTCCACCATAGGCAGCAATGGGCTTCCCCATAGAACTTGCCAACCTGAATTCCTACAGGCTAGATGTGAGAGGCACATTCTGCTGCTTCCTCCCTTAGAGTTAAACTTGCTTCTGAAAGCTCAACCTCCGGGGACTCTGTTTGGCAGAGATATAGAACACAATTTTCCAAGCCTGTTGGAAGGAATTTGCAGTTTCATTTCGCGTCTAATTTCCCAAACCAAACTGCTTGCAGCTCTAACTCCCTTCTAACTACCACTTCTTCGGTTCAGTGAGATATGCTGGATTCTAAACGGAGAAGCTTCTCTGACGCTTTTTCACAGAGATTTTGAAAAAGAAATCTCCCATGCCGTTTTCACCATAGGCAGCAATGGGCTTCCCCATAGAACTTGCCAACCTGAATTCCTACTGGCTAGATGTGAGAGGCACATTCTGCTGCTTCCTCCCTTAGAGTTAAACTAGCTTCTGAAAGCTCAACCTCCGGGGAGTTTGTTTGGCAGAGATATAGAACACACTTTTCCAAGCCTGTTGGAAGGCATTTGCAGTTTCATTTCGCGTCTAATTTCCCAAACCAAACTGCTTGCAGCTCTAACTCCCTTCTAACTACCACTTCTTCGGTTCAGTGAGATATGCAGGATTCTAAACGGAGAAGCTTCTCTGACGCTTTTTCACAGAGATTTTGAAACTGAAATCTCCCATGCCGTTTCCACCATAGGCAGCAATGGGCTTCCCCATAGAACTTGCCAACCTGAATTCCTACAGGCTAGATGTGAGAGGCACATTCTGCTGCTTCCTCCCTTAGAGTTAAACTTGCTTCTGAAAGCTCAACCTCCGGGGAGTTTGTTTGGCAGAGATATAGAACACACTTTTCCAAGCCTGTTGGAAGGCATTTGCAGTTTCATTTCGCGTCTAATTTCCCCAACCAAACTGCTTGTAGCTCTAACTCCCTTCTAACTACCACTTCTTCGGTTCAGTGAGATATGCTGGATTCTAAACGGAGAAGCTTCTCTGACGCTTTTTCACAGAGATTTTGAAACTGAAATCTCCCATGCCGTTTCTACCATTGGCAGCAATGGGCTTCCCCATAGAACTTGCCAACCTGAATTCCTACAGGCTAGATGTGAGAGGCACATTCTGCTGCTCCCTCCCTAACAGTTAAGCTTGCTTCTGAAACCTCAACTTCCGGGGACTCTGTTTGGCAGAGATATAGAACACACTTTTCCAAGCCTGTTGCAAGGCCTTAGCAGTGTCATTTCGCATCTAATTTCCCAAACCAAACTGCTTGCAGCTCTAACTCCCTTCTAACTACCACTTCTTCGGTTCAGTGAGATATGCTGGATTCTAAACGGAGAAGCTTCTCTGACGCTTTTTCACAGAGATTTTGAAACTGAAATCTCCCATGCCGTTTCCACCATAGGCAGCAATGGGCTACCCCATAGAACTTGCCAACCTGAATTCCTACAGGCTAGATGTGAGAGGCACATTCTGCTGCTTCCTCCCTTAGAGTTAAACTTGCTTCAGAAAGCTCAACCTCCGGGGAGTTTGTTTGGCATAGATATAGAACACACTTTTCCAAGCCTGTTGGAAGGCATTTGCAGTTTCATTTCGCGTCTAATTTCCCAAACCAAACTGCTTGCAGCTCTAACTCCCTTCTAACTACCACTTCTTCGGTTCAGTGAGATATGCTGGATTCTAAACGGAGAAGCTTCTCTGACGCTTTTTCACAGAGATTTTGAAACTGAAATCTCCCATGCCGTTTCCACCATAGGCAGCAATGGGCTTCCCCATAGAACTTGCCAACCTGAATTCCTACAGGCTAGATGTGAGAGGCACATTCTGCTGCTTCCTCCCTTAGAGTTAAACTTGCTTCTGAAAGCTCAACCTCCGGGGAGTTTGTTTGGCAGAGATATAGAACACACTTTTCCAAGCCTGTTGGAAGGCATTTGCAGTTTCATTTCGCGTCTAATTTCCCAAACCAAACTGCTTGCAGCTCTAACTCCCTTCTAACTACCACTTCTTCGGTTCAGTGAGATATGCTGGATTCTAAACGGAGAAGCTTCTCTGATGCTTTTTCACAGAGATTTTGAAACTGAAATCTCCCATGCCGTTTCCACCATAGGCAGCAATGGGCTTCCCCATAGAACTTGCCAACCTGAATTCCTACAGGCTAGATGTGAGAGGCACATTCTGCTGCTTCCTCCCTTAGAGTTAAACTTGCTTCTGAAAGCTCAACCTCCGGGGCGTTTGTTTGGCAGAGATATAGAACACACTTTTCCAAGCCTGTTGGAAGGCATTTGCAGTTTCATTTCGCGTCTAATTTCCCAAAGCAAACTGCTTGCAGCTCTAACTCCCATCTAACTACCACTTTTTCGGTTCAGTGAGATATGCTGGATTCTAAACGGAGAAGCTTCTCTGACGCTTTTTCACAGAGATTTTGAAACTGAAATTTCCAAACCCGTTTCCAACGAAGGCGCCAATGAGCTTCCCCATAGAACTTGCCAACCTGAATTCCTACAGGCTAGATGTGAGAGGCACATTCTGCTGCTTCCTCCCTTAGAGTTAAACTAGCTTCTGAAAGCTCAACCTCCGGGGAGTTTGTTTGGCAGAGATATAGAACACACTTTTCCAAGCCTGTTGGAAGGCATTTGCAGTTTCATTTCGCGTCTAATTTCCCAAACCAAACTGCTTGCAGCTCTAACTCCCTTCTAACTACCACTTCTTCGGTTCAGTGAGATATGCTGGATTCTAAACGGAGAAGCTTCTCTGACGCTTTTTCACAGAGATTTTGAAACTGAAATTTCCAAACCCGTTTCCAAAGAAGGCGCCAATGGGCTTTCCCATAGAACTTCCCAACCTGAATTCCTACAGGCTAGATGTGAGAGGCACATTCTGCTGCTTGCTCCCTTAGAGTTAAGCTAGCTTCTGAAAGCTCAACCTCCGGGGAGTCTGTTTGGCAGAGATATAGAACACACTTTTCCAAGCCTGTTTTAAGGCATTTGCAGTTTCATTTCGCGTCTAGTTTCCCAAACCAAACTGCTTGCAGCTCTAACTCCCTTCTAACTACCACTTCTTCGGTTCAGTGAGATATGCTGGATTCTAAACGGAGAAGCTTCTCTGACGCTTTTTCACAGAGATTTTGAAACTGAAATCTCCCATGCCGTTTCCACCATAGTCAGCAATGGGCTTCCCCATAGAACTTGCCAACCTGAATTCCTACAGGCTAGATGTGAGAGGCACATTCTGCTGCTTCCTCCCTTAGAGTTAAACTTGCTTCTGAAAGCTCAACCTCCGGGGAGTTTGTTTGGCAGAGATATAGAACACACTTTTCCAAGCCTGTTGGAAGGCATTTGCAGTTTCATTTCGCGTCTAATTTCCCAAACCAAACTGCTTGCAGCTCTAACTCCCTTCTAACTACCACTTCTTCGGTTCAGTGAGATATGCTGGATTCTAAACGGAGAAGCTTCTCTGACGCTTTTTCACAGAGATTTTGAAACTGAAATCTCCCATGCCGTTTCCACCATAGGCAGCAATGGGCTTCCCCATAGAACTTGCCAACCTGAATTCCTACAGGCTAGATGTGAGAGGCACATTCTGCTGCTTCCTCCCTTAGAGTTAAACTTGCTTCTGAAAGCTCAACCTCCGGGGCGTTTGTTTGGCAGAGATATAGAACACACTTTTCCAAGCCTGTTTTAAGGCATTTGCAGTTTCATTTCGCGTCTAATTTCCCAAACCAAACTGCTTGCAGCTCTAACTCCCTTCTAACTACCACTTCTTCGGTTCAGTGAGATATGCTGGATTGTGAACGGAGAACCTTCTCTGACGCTTTTTCACAGAGATTTTGAAACTGAAATTTCCCATGCCGTTTTCACCATAGGCAGCAATGGGCTTCACCATAGAACTTGCCAACCTGAATTCCTACAGGCTAGATGTGAGAGGCACATTCTGCTGCTTCCTCCCTTAGAGTTAAACTTGCTTCTGAAAGCTCAACCTCCGGGGAGTCTGTTTGGCAAAGATATAGAACACACTTTTCCAAGCCTGTTGGAAGGCATTTGCAGTTTCATTTCGCGTCTAATTTCCCAAACCAAACTGCTTGTAGCTCTAACTCCTTTCTAACTACCACTTCTTCGGTTCAGTGAGATATGCTGGATTCTAAACGGAGAAGCTTCTCTGACGCTTTTTCACAGAGATTTTGAAACTGAAATCTCCCATGCCGTTTCCACCATAGGCAGCAATGGGCTTCCCCATAGAACTTGCCAACCTGAATTCCTACAGGCTAGATGTGAGAGGCACATTCTGCTGTTTCCTCCCTTAGAGTTAAACTAGCTTCTGAAAGCTCAACCTCCGGGGAGTTTGTTTGGCAGAGATATAGAACACACTTTTCCAAGCCTGTTGGAAGGCATTTGGAGTTTCATTTCGCGTCTAATTTCCCAAACCAAACTGCTTGCAGCTCTAACTCCCTTCTAACTGCCACTTCTTCGGTTCAGTGAGATATGCTGGATTCTAAACGGAGAAGCTTCTCTGACGCTTTTTCACAGAGATTTTGAAACTGAAATCTCCCATGCCGTTTCTACCATTGGCAGCAATGGGCTTCCCCATAGAACTTGCCAACCTGAATTCCTACAGGCTAGATGTGAGAGGCACATTCTGCTGCTCCCTCCCTAACAGTTAAGCTTGCTTCTGAAAGCTCAACCTCCGGGGACTCTGTTTGGCAGAGATATAGAACACACTTTTCCAAGCCTGTTGCAAGGCCTTTGCAGTGTCATTTCGCATCTAATTTCCCAAACCAAACTGCTTGCAGCTCTAACTCCCTTCTAACTACCACTTCTTCGGTTCAGTGAGATATGCTGGATTCTAAACGGAGAAGCTTCTCTGACGCTTTTTCACAGAGATTTTGAAACTGAAATCTCCCATGCCGTTTCCACCATAGGCAGCAATGGGCTACCCCATAGAACTTGCCAACCTGAATTCCTAAAGGCTAGATGTGAGAGGCACATTCTGCTGCTTCCTCCCTTAGAGTTAAACTTGCTTCTGAAAGCTCAACCTCCGGGGAGTTTGTTTGGCAGAGATATAGAACACACTTTTCCAAGCCTGTTGGAAGGCATTTGCAGTTTCATTTCGCGTCTAATTTCCCAAACCAAACTGCTTGCAGCTCTAACTCCCTTCTAACTACCACTTCTTCGGTTCAGTGAGATATGCTGGATTCTAAACGGAGAAGCTTCTCTGACGCTTTTTCACAGAGATTTTGAAACTGAAATTTCCAAACCCGTTTCCAAAGAAGGCGCCAATGGGCTTTCCCATAGAACTTCCCAACCTGAATTCCTACAGGCTAGATGTGAGAGGCACATTCTGCTGCTTCCTCCCTTAGAGTTAAGCTAGCTTCTGAAAGCTCAACCTCCGGGGAGTCTGTGTGGCAGAGATATAGAACACACTTTTCCAAGCCTGTTTTAAGGCATTTGCAGTTTCATTTCGCGTCTAATTTCCCAAACCAAACTGCTTGCAGCTCTAACTCCCTTCTAACTACCACTTCTTCGGTTCAGTGAGATATGCTGGATTCTAAACGGAGAAGCTTCTCTGACGCTTTTTCACAGAGATTTTGAAACTGAAATATCCCATGCCGTTTCCACCATAGTCAGCAATGGGCTTCCCCATAGAACTTGCCAACCTGAATTCCTACAGGCTAGATGTGAGAGGCACATTCTGCTGCTTCCTCCCTTAGAGTTAAACTTGCTTCTGAAAGCTCAACCTCCGGGGAGTTTGTTTGGCAGAGATATAGAACACACTTTTCCAAGCCTGTTGGACGGCATTTGCAGTTTCATTTCGCGTCTAATTTCCCAAACCAAACTGCTTGCAGCTCTAACTCCCTTCTAACTACCACTTCTTCGGTTCAGTGAGATATGCTGGATTCTAAACGGAGAAGCTTCTCTGACGCTTTTTCACAGAGATTTTGAAACTGAAATTTCCAAACCCGTTTCCAACGAAGGCGCCAATGGGCTTCCCCATAGAACTTGCCAACCTGAATTCCTACAGGCTAGATGTGAGAGGCACATTCTGCTGCTTCCTCCCTTAGAGTTAAACTAGCTTCTGAAAGCTCAACCTCCGGGGAGTTTGTTTGGCAGAGATCTAGAACACACTTTTCCAAGCCTGTTGGAAGGCATTTGCAGTTTCATTTCGCGTCTAATTTCCCAAACCAAACTGCTTGCAGCTCTAACTGCCTTCTAACTACCACTTCTTCGGTTCAGTGAGATATGCTGGATTCTAAACGGAGAAGCTTCTCTGACGCTTTTTCACAGAGATTTTGAAACTGAAATCTCCCATGCCGTTTCCACCATAGGCAGCAATGGGCTTCCCCATAGAACTTGCCATCCTGAATTCCTACAGGCTAGATGTGAGAGGCACATTCTGCTGCTTCCTCCCTTAGAGTTAAACTTGCTTCAGAAAGCTCAACCTCCGGGGAGTTTGTTTGGCAGAGATATAGAACACACTTTTCCAAGCCTGTTGGAAGGCATTTGCAGTTTCATTTCGCGTCTAATTTCCCAAACCAAACTGCTTGCAGCTCTAACTCCCTTCTAACTACCACTTCTTCGGTTCAGTGAGATATGCTGGATTCTAAACGGAGAAGCTTCTCTGACGCTTTTTCACAGAGATTTTGAAACTGAAATTTCCAAACCCGTTTCCAACGAAGGCGCCTATGGGCTTCCCCATAGAACTTGCCAACCTGAATTCCTACAGGCTAGATGTGAGAGGCACATTCTGCTGCTTCCTCCCTTAGAGTTAAACTAGCTTCTGAAAGCTCAACCTCCGGGGAGTTTGTTTGGCAGAGATATAGAACACACTTTTCCAAGCCTGTTGGAAGGCATTTGCAGTTTCATTTCGCATCTAATTTCCCAAACCAAACTGCTTGCAGCTCTAACTCCCTTCTAACTACCACTTCTTCGGTTCAGTGAGATATGCTGGATTCTAAACGGAGAAGCTTCTCTGACGCTTTTTCACAGAGATTTTGAAACTGAAATTTCCAAACCCGTTTCCAACGAAGGCGCCTATGGGCTTCCCCATAGAACTTGCCAACCTGAATTCCTACAGGCTAGATGTGAGAGGCACATTCTGCTGCTTCCTCCCTTAGAGTTAAACTAGCTTCTGAAAGCTCAACCTCCGGGGAGTTTGTTTGGCAGAGATATAGAACACACTTTTCCAAGCCTGTTGGAAGGCATTTGCAGTTTCATTTCGCGTCTAATTTCCCAAACCAAACTGCTTGAAGCTCTAACTCCCTTCTAACTACCACTTCTTCGGTTCAGTGAGATATGCTGGATTCTAAACGGAGAAGCTTCTCTGACGCTTTTTCACAGAGATTTTGAAACTGAAATCTCCCATGCCGTTTCCACCATAGGCAGCAATGGGCTTCCCCATAGAACTTGCCAACCTGAATTCCTACAGGCTAGATGTGAGAGGCACATTCTGCTGCTTCCTCCCTTAGAGTTAAACTTGCTTCTGAAAGCTCAACCTCCGGGGAGTTTGTTTGGCAGAGATATAGAACACACTTTTCCAAGCCTGTTGGAAGGCATTTGCAGTTTCATTTCGCGTCTAATTTCCCAAACCAAACTGCTTGCAGCTCTGACTCCCTTCTAACTACCACTTCTTCGGTTCAGTGAGATATGCTGGATTCTAAACGGAGAAGCTTCTCTGACGCTTTTTCACAGAGATTTTGAAACTGAAATCTCCCATGCCGTTTCCACCATAGGCAGCAATGGGCTTCCCCATAGAACTTGCCAACCTGAATTCCTACAGGCTAGATGTGAGAGGCACATTCTGCTGCTTCCTCCCTTAGAGTTAAACTTGCTTCTGAAAGCTCAACCTCCGGGGAGTCTGTTTGGCAGAGATATAGAACACACTTTTCCAAGCCTGTTTTAAGGCATTTGCAGTTTCATTTCGCGTCTAATTTCCCAAACCAAACTGCTTGCAGCTCTAACTCCCTTCTAACTACCACTTCTTCGGTTCAGTGAGATATGCTGGATTGTAAACGGAGAACCTTCTCTGACGCTTTTTCACAGAGATTTTGAAACTGAAATTTCCCATGCCGTTTTCACCATAGGCAGCAATGGGCTTCCCCATAGAACTTGCCAACCTGAATTCCTACAGGCTAGATGTGAGAGGCACATTCTGCTGCTTCCTCCCTTAGAGTTAAACTAGCTTCTGAAAGCTCAACCTCCGGGGAGTTTGTTTGGCAGAGATATAGAACACACTTTTCCAAGCCTGTTGGAAGGCATTTGCAGTTTCATTTCGCGTCTAATTTCCCAAACCAAACTGCTTGCAGCTCTAACTCCCTTCTAACTACCACTTCTTCGGTTCAGTGAGATATGCTGGATTCTAAACGGAGAAGCTTCTCTGACGCTTTTTCACAGAGATATTGAAACTGAAATCTCCCATGCCGTTTCTACCATTGGCAGCAATGGGCTTCCCCATAGAACTTGCCAACCTGAATTCCTACAGGCTAGATGTGAGAGGCACATTCTGCTGCTCCCTCCCTAACAGTTAAGCTTGCTTCTGAAACCTCAACCTCCGGGGACTCTGTTTGGCAGAGATATAGAACACACTTTTCCAAGCCTGTTGCAAGGCCTTAGCAGTGTCATTTCGCATCTAATTTCCCAAACCAAACTGCTTGCAGCTCTAACTCCCTTCTAACTACCACTTCTTCGGTTCAGTGAGATATGCTGGATTCTAAACGGAGAAGCTTCTCTGACGCTTTTTCACAGAGATTTTGAAACTGAAATCTCCCATGCCGTTTCTACCATTGGCAGCAATGGGCTTCCCCATAGAACTTGCCAACCTGAATTCCTACAGGCTAGATGTGAGAGGCACATTCTGCTGCTCCCTCCCTAACAGTTAAGCTTGCTTCTGAAAGCTCAACCTCCGGGGACTCTGTTTGGCAGAGATATAGAACACACTTTTCCAAGCCTGTTGCAAGGCCTTTGCAGTGTCATTTCGCATCTAATTTCCCAAACCAAACTGCTTGCAGCTCTAACTCCCTTCTAACTACCACTTCTTCGGTTCAGTGAGATATGCTGGATTCTAAACGGAGAAGCTTCTCTGACGCTTTTTCACAGAGATTTTGAAACTGAAATCTCCCATGCCGTTTCCACCATAGGCAGCAATGGGCTACCCCATAGAACTTGCCAACCTGAATTCCTAAAGGCTAGATGTGAGAGGCACATTCTGCTGCTTCCTCCCTTAGAGTTAAACTTGCTTCTGAAAGCTCAACCTCCGGGGAGTCTGTTTGGCAGAGATATAGAACACACTTTTCCAAGCCTGTTTTAAGGCATTTGCAGTTTCATTTCGCGTCTAATTTCCCAAACCAAACTGCTTGCAGCTCTAACTCCCTTCTAACTACCACTTCTTCGGTTCAGTGAGATATGCTGGATTGTAAACGGAGAACCTTCTCTGACGCTTTTTCACAGAGATTTTGAAACTGAAATTTCCCATGCCGTTTTCACCATAGGCAGCAATGGGCTTCCCCATAGAACTTGCCAACCTGAATTCCTACAGGCTAGATGTGAGAGGCACATTCTGCTGCTTCCTCCCTTAGAGTTAAACTTGCTTCAGAAAGCTCAACCTCCGGGGAGTTTGTTTGGCAGAGATATAGAACACACTTTTCCAAGCCTGTTGGAAGGCATTTGCAGTTTCATTTCGCGTCTAATTTCCCAAACCAAACTGCTTGCAGCTCTAACTCCCTTCTAACTACCACTTCTTCGGTTCAGTGAGATATGCTGGATTCTAAACGGAGAAGCTTCTCTGACGCTTTTTCACAGAGATTTTGAAACTGAAATTTCCAAACCCGTTTCCAACGAAGGCGCCTATGGGCTTCCCCATAGAACTTGCCAACCTGAATTCCTACAGGCTAGATGTGAGAGGCACATTCTGCTGCTTCCTCCCTTAGAGTTAAACTAGCTTCTGAAAGCTCAACCTCCGGGGAGTTTGTTTGGCAGAGATATAGAACACACTTTTCCAAGCCTGTTGGAAGGCATTTGCAGTTTCATTTCGCATCTAATTTCCCAAACCAAACTGCTTGCAGCTCTAACTCCCTTCTAACTACCACTTCTTCGGTTCAGTGAGATATGCTGGATTCTAAACGGAGAAGCTTCTCTGACGCTTTTTCACAGAGATTTTGAAACTGAAATTTCCAAACCCGTTTCCAACGAAGGCGCCTATGGGCTTCCCCATAGAACTTGCCAACCTGAATTCCTACAGGCTAGATGTGAGAGGCACATTCTGCTGCTTCCTCCCTTAGAGTTAAACTAGCTTCTGAAAGCTCAACCTCCGGGGAGTTTGTTTGGCAGAGATATAGAACACACTTTTCCAAGCCTGTTGGAAGGCATTTGCAGTTTCATTTCGCGTCTAATTTCCCAAACCAAACTGCTTGCAGCTCTAACTCCCTTCTAACTACCACTTCTTCGGTTCAGTGAGATATGCTGGATTCTAAACGGAGAAGCTTCTCTGACGCTTTTTCACAGAGATTTTGAAACTGAAATCTCCCATGCCGTTTCCACCATAGGCAGCAATGGGCTTCCCCATAGAACTTGCCAACCTGAATTCCTACAGGCTAGATGTGAGAGGCACATTCTGCTGCTTCCTCCCTTAGAGTTAAACTTGCTTCTGAAAGCTCAACCTCCGGGGCGTTTGTTTGGCAGAGATATAGAACACACTTTTCCAAGCCTGTTGGAAGGCATTTGCAGTTTCATTTCGCGTCTAATTTCCCAAAGCAAACTGCTTGCAGCTCTAACTCCCATCTAACTACCACTTTTTCGGTTCAGTGAGATATGCTGGATTCTAAACGGAGAAGCTTCTCTGACGCTTTTTCACAGAGATTTTGAAACTGAAATTTCCAAACCCGTTTCCAACGAAGGCGCCAATGGGCTTCCCCATAGAACTTGCCAACCTGAATTCCTACAGGCTAGATGTGAGAGGCACATTCTGCTGCTTCCTCCCTTAGAGTTAAACTAGCTTCTGAAAGCTCAACCTCCGGGGAGTTTGTTTGGCAGAGATCTAGAACACACTTTTCCAAGCCTGTTGGAAGGCATTTGCAGTTTCATTTCGCGTCTAATTTCCCAAACCAAACTGCTTGCAGCTCTAACTGCCTTCTAACTACCACTTCTTCGGTTCAGTGAGATATGCTGGATTCTAAACGGAGAAGCTTCTCTGACGCTTTTTCACAGAGATTTTGAAACTGAAATCTCCCATGCCGTTTCCACCATAGGCAGCAATGGGCTTCCCCATAGAACTTGCCATCCTGAATTCCTAAAGGCTAGATGTGAGAGGCACATTCTGCTGCTTCCTCCCTTAGAGTTAAACTTGCTTCAGAAAGCTCAACCTCCGGGGAGTTTGTTTGGCAGAGATATAGAACACACTTTTCCAAGCCTGTTGGAAGGCATTTGCAGTTTCATTTCGCGTCTAATTTCCCAAACCAAACTGCTTGCAGCTCTAACTCCCTTCTAACTACCACTTCTTCGGTTCAGTGAGATATGCTGGATTCTAAACGGAGAAGCTTCTCTGACGCTTTTTCACAGAGATTTTGAAACTGAAATTTCCAAACCCGTTTCCAACGAAGGCGCCTATGGGCTTCCCCATAGAACTTGCCAACCTGAATTCCTACAGGCTAGATGTGAGAGGCACATTCTGCTGCTTCCTCCCTTAGAGTTAAACTAGCTTCTGAAAGCTCAACCTCCGGGGAGTTTGTTTGGCAGAGATATAGAACACACTTTTCCAAGCCTGTTGGAAGGCATTTGCAGTTTCATTTCGCATCTAATTTCCCAAACCAAACTGCTTGCAGCTCTAACTCCCTTCTAACTACCACTTCTTCGGTTCAGTGAGATATGCTGGATTCTAAACGGAGAAGCTTCTCTGACGCTTTTTCACAGAGATTTTGAAACTGAAATTTCCAAACCCGTTTCCAACGAAGGCGCCTATGGGCTTCCCCATAGAACTTGCCAACCTGAATTCCTACAGGCTAGATGTGAGAGGCACATTCTGCTGCTTCCTCCCTTAGAGTTAAACTAGCTTCTGAAAGCTCAACCTCCGGGGAGTTTGTTTGGCAGAGATATAGAACACACTTTTCCAAGCCTGTTGGAAGGCATTTGCAGTTTCATTTCGCGTCTAATTTCCCAAACCAAACTGCTTGAAGCTCTAACTCCCTTCTAACTACCACTTCTTCGGTTCAGTGAGATATGCTGGATTCTAAACGGAGAAGCTTCTCTGACGCTTTTTCACAGAGATTTTGAAACTGAAATCTCCCATGCCGTTTCCACCATAGGCAGCAATGGGCTTCCCCATAGAACTTGCCAACCTGAATTCCTACAGGCTAGATGTGAGAGGCACATTCTGCTGCTTCCTCCCTTAGAGTTAAACTTGCTTCTGAAAGCTCAACCTCCGGGGAGTTTGTTTGGCAGAGATATAGAACACACTTTTCCAAGCCTGTTGGAAGGCATTTGCAGTTTCATTTCGCGTCTAATTTCCCAAACCAAACTGCTTGCAGCTCTGACTCCCTTCTAACTACCACTTCTTCGGTTCAGTGAGATATGCTGGATTCTAAACGGAGAAGCTTCTCTGACGCTTTTTCACAGAGATTTTGAAACTGAAATCTCCCATGCCGTTTCCACCATAGGCAGCAATGGGCTTCCCCATAGAACTTGCCAACCTGAATTCCTACAGGCTAGATGTGAGAGGCACATTCTGCTGCTTCCTCCCTTAGAGTTAAACTTGCTTCTGAAAGCTCAACCTCCGGGGAGTCTGTTTGGCAGAGATATAGAACACACTTTTCCAAGCCTGTTTTAAGGCATTTGCAGTTTCATTTCGCGTCTAATTTCCCAAACCAAACTGCTTGCAGCTCTAACTCCCTTCTAACTACCACTTCTTCGGTTCAGTGAGATATGCTGGATTGTAAACGGAGAACCTTCTCTGACGCTTTTTCACAGAGATTTTGAAACTGAAATTTCCCATGCCGTTTTCACCATAGGCAGCAATGGGCTTCCCCATAGAACTTGCCAACCTGAATTCCTACAGGCTAGATGTGAGAGGCACATTCTGCTGCTTCCTCCCTTAGAGTTAAACTAGCTTCTGAAAGCTCAACCTCCGGGGAGTTTGTTTGGCAGAGATATAGAACACACTTTTCCAAGCCTGTTGGAAGGCATTTGCAGTTTCATTTCGCGTCTAATTTCCCAAACCAAACTGCTTGCAGCTCTAACTCCCTTCTAACTACCACTTCTTCGGTTCAGTGAGATATGCTGGATTCTAAACGGAGAAGCTTCTCTGACGCTTTTTCACAGAGATATTGAAACTGAAATCTCCCATGCCGTTTCTACCATTGGCAGCAATGGGCTTCCCCATAGAACTTGCCAACCTGAATTCCTACAGGCTAGATGTGAGAGGCACATTCTGCTGCTCCCTCCCTAACAGTTAAGCTTGCTTCTGAAACCTCAACCTCCGGGGACTCTGTTTGGCAGAGATATAGAACACACTTTTCCAAGCCTGTTGCAAGGCCTTAGCAGTGTCATTTCGCATCTAATTTCCCAAACCAAACTGCTTGCAGCTCTAACTCCCTTCTAACTACCACTTCTTCGGTTCAGTGAGATATGCTGGATTCTAAACGGAGAAGCTTCTCTGACGCTTTTTCACAGAGATTTTGAAACTGAAATCTCCCATGCCGTTTCTACCATTGGCAGCAATGGGCTTCCCCATAGAACTTGCCAACCTGAATTCCTACAGGCTAGATGTGAGAGGCACATTCTGCTGCTCCCTCCCTAACAGTTAAGCTTGCTTCTGAAAGCTCAACCTCCGGGGACTCTGTTTGGCAGAGATATAGAACACACTTTTCCAAGCCTGTTGCAAGGCCTTTGCAGTGTCATTTCGCATCTAATTTCCCAAACCAAACTGCTTGCAGCTCTAACTCCCTTCTAACTACCACTTCTTCGGTTCAGTGAGATATGCTGGATTCTAAACGGAGAAGCTTCTCTGACGCTTTTTCACAGAGATTTTGAAACTGAAATCTCCCATGCCGTTTCCACCATAGGCAGCAATGGGCTACCCCATAGAACTTGCCAACCTGAATTCCTAAAGGCTAGATGTGAGAGGCACATTCTGCTGCTTCCTCCCTTAGAGTTAAACTTGCTTCTGAAAGCTCAACCTCCGGGGAGTCTGTTTGGCAGAGATATAGAACACACTTTTCCAAGCCTGTTTTAAGGCATTTGCAGTTTCATTTCGCGTCTAATTTCCCAAACCAAACTGCTTGCAGCTCTAACTCCCTTCTAACTACCACTTCTTCGGTTCAGTGAGATATGCTGGATTGTAAACGGAGAACCTTCTCTGACGCTTTTTCACAGAGATTTTGAAACTGAAATTTCCCATGCCGTTTTCACCATAGGCAGCAATGGGCTTCCCCATAGAACTTGCCAACCTGAATTCCTACAGGCTAGATGTGAGAGGCACATTCTGCTGCTTCCTCCCTTAGAGTTAAACTTGCTTCAGAAAGCTCAACCTCCGGGGAGTTTGTTTGGCAGAGATATAGAACACACTTTTCCAAGCCTGTTGGAAGGCATTTGCAGTTTCATTTCGCGTCTAATTTCCCAAACCAAACTGCTTGCAGCTCTAACTCCCTTCTAACTACCACTTCTTCGGTTCAGTGAGATATGCTGGATTCTAAACGGAGAAGCTTCTCTGACGCTTTTTCACAGAGATTTTGAAACTGAAATTTCCAAACCCGTTTCCAACGAAGGCGCCTATGGGCTTCCCCATAGAACTTGCCAACCTGAATTCCTACAGGCTAGATGTGAGAGGCACATTCTGCTGCTTCCTCCCTTAGAGTTAAACTAGCTTCTGAAAGCTCAACCTCCGGGGAGTTTGTTTGGCAGAGATATAGAACACACTTTTCCAAGCCTGTTGGAAGGCATTTGCAGTTTCATTTCGCGTCTAATTTCCCAAACCAAACTGCTTGCAGCTCTAACTCCCTTCTAACTACCACTTCTTCGGTTCAGTGAGATATGCTGGATTCTAAACGGAGAAGCTTCTCTGACGCTTTTTCACAGAGATTTTGAAACTGAAATTTCCAAACCCGTTTCCAACGAAGGCGCCTATGGGCTTCCCCATAGAACTTGCCAACCTGAATTCCTACAGGCTAGATGTGAGAGGCACATTCTGCTGCTTCCTCCCTTAGAGTTAAACTAGCTTCTGAAAGCTCAACCTCCGGGGAGTTTGTTTGGCAGAGATATAGAACACACTTTTCCAAGCCTGTTGGAAGGCATTTGCAGTTTCATTTCGCGTCTAATTTCCCAAACCAAACTGCTTGCAGCTCTAACTCCCTTCTAACTACCACTTCTTCGGTTCAGTGAGATATGCTGGATTCTAAACGGAGAAGCTTCTCTGACGCTTTTTCACACAGATTTTGAAACTGAAATCTCCCATGCCGTTTCCACCATAGGCAGCAATGGGCTTATCCATAGAACTTGCCAACCTGAATTCCTACAGGCTAGATGTGAGAGGCACATTCTGCTGCTTCCTCCCTTAGAGTTAAACTAGCTTCTGAAAGCTCAACCTCCGGGGAGTTTGTTTGGCAGAGATATAGAACACACTTTTCCAAGCCTGTTGGAAGGCATTTGCAGTTTCATTTCGCGTCTAATTTCCCAAACCAAACTGCTTGCAGCTCTAACTCCCTTCTAACTACCACTTCTTCGGTTCAGTGAGATATGCTGGATTCTAAACGGAGAAGCTTCTCTGACGCTTTTTCACACAGATTTTGAAACTGAAATCTCCCATGCCGTTTCCACCATAGGCAGCAATGGGCTTATCCATAGAACTTGCCAACCTGAATTCCTACAGGCTAGATGTGAGAGGCACATTCTGCTGCTTCCTCCCTTAGAGTTAAACTTGCTTCTGAAAGCTCAACCTCCGGGGAGTTTGTTTGGCAGAGATATAGAACACACTTTTCCAAGCCTGTTGGAAGGCATTTGCAGTTTCATTTCGCGTCTAATTTCCCAAACCAAACTGCTTGCAGCTCTGACTCCCTTCTAACTACCACTTCTTCGGTTCAGTGAGATATGCTGGATTCTAAACGGAGAAGCTTCTCTGACGCTTTTTCACAGAGATTTTGAAACTGAAATCTCCCATGCCGTTTCCACCATAGTCAGCAATGGGCTTCCCCATAGAACTTGCCAACCTGAATTCCTACAGGCTAGATGTGAGAGGCACATTCTGCTGCTTCCTCCCTTAGAGTTAAACTTGCTTCTGAAAGCTCAACCTCCGGGGAGTTTGTTTGGCAGAGATATAGAACACACTTTTCCAAGCCTGTTGGAAGGCATTTGCAGTTTCATTTCGCGTCTAATTTCCCAAACCAAACTGCTTGCAGCTCTAACTCCCTTCTAACTACCACTTCTTCGGTTCAGTGAGATATGCTGGATTCTAAACGGAGAAGCTTCTCTGACGCTTTTTCACAGAGATTTTGAAACTGAAATCTCCCATGCCGTTTCCACCATAGGCAGCAATGGGCTTCCCCATAGAACTTGCCAACCTGAATTCCTACAGGCTAGATGTGAGAGGCACATTCTGCTGCTTCCTCCCTTAGAGTTAAACTTGCTTCTGAAAGCTCAACCTCCGGGGCGTTTGTTTGGCAGAGATATAGAACACACTTTTCCAAGCCTGTTGGAAGGCATTTGCAGTTTCATTTCGCGTCTAATTTCCCAAAGCAAACTGCTTGCAGCTCTAACTCCCATCTAACTACCACTTTTTCGGTTCAGTGAGATATGCTGGATTCTAAACGGAGAAGCTTCTCTGACGCTTTTTCACAGAGATTTTGAAACTGAAATTTCCAAACCCGTTTCCAACGAAGGCGCCAATGGGCTTCCCCATAGAACTTGCCAACCTGAATTCCTACAGGCTAGATGTGAGAGGCACATTCTGCTGCTTCCTCCCTTAGAGTTAAACTAGCTTCTGAAAGCTCAACCTCCGGGGAGTTTGTTTGGCAGAGATCTAGAACACACTTTTCCAAGCCTGTTGGAAGGCATTTGCAGTTTCATTTCGCGTCTAATTTCCCAAACCAAACTGCTTGCAGCTCTAACTGCCTTCTAACTACCACTTCTTCGGTTCAGTGAGATATGCTGGATTCTAAACGGAGAAGCTTCTCTGACGCTTTTTCACAGAGATTTTGAAACTGAAATCTCCCATGCCGTTTCCACCATAGGCAGCAATGGGCTTCCCCATAGAACTTGCCATCCTGAATTCCTAAAGGCTAGATGTGAGAGGCACATTCTGCTGCTTCCTCCCTTAGAGTTAAACTTGCTTCAGAAAGCTCAACTTCCGGGGAGTTTGTTTGGCAGAGATATAGAACACACTTTTCCAAGCCTGTTGGAAGGCATTTGCAGTTTCATTTCGCGTCTAATTTCCCAAACCAAACTGCTTGCAGCTCTAACTCCCTTCTAACTACCACTTCTTCGGTTCAGTGAGATATGCTGGATTCTAAACGGAGAAGCTTCTCTGACGCTTTTTCACAGAGATTTTGAAACTGAAATTTCCAAACCCGTTTCCAACGAAGGCGCCTATGGGCTTCCCCATAGAACTTGCCAACCTGAATTCCTACAGGCTAGATGTGAGAGGCACATTCTGCTGCTTCCTCCCTTAGAGTTAAACTAGCTTCTGAAAGCTCAACCTCCGGGGAGTTTGTTTGGCAGAGATATAGAACACACTTTTCCAAGCCTGTTGGAAGGCATTTGCAGTTTCATTTCGCATCTAATTTCCCAAACCAAACTGCTTGCAGCTCTAACTCCCTTCTAACTACCACTTCTTCGGTTCAGTGAGATATGCTGGATTCTAAACGGAGAAGCTTCTCTGACGCTTTTTCACAGAGATTTTGAAACTGAAATTTCCAAACCCGTTTCCAACGAAGGCGCCTATGGGCTTCCCCATAGAACTTGCCAACCTGAATTCCTACAGGCTAGATGTGAGAGGCACATTCTGCTGCTTCCTCCCTTAGAGTTAAACTAGCTTCTGAAAGCTCAACCTCCGGGGAGTTTGTTTGGCAGAGATATAGAACACACTTTTCCAAGCCTGTTGGAAGGCATTTGCAGTTTCATTTCGCGTCTAATTTCCCAAACCAAACTGCTTGAAGCTCTAACTCCCTTCTAACTACCACTTCTTCGGTTCAGTGAGATATGCTGGATTCTAAACGGAGAAGCTTCTCTGACGCTTTTTCACAGAGATTTTGAAACTGAAATCTCCCATGCCGTTTCCACCATAGGCAGCAATGGGCTTCCCCATAGAACTTGCCAACCTGAATTCCTACAGGCTAGATGTGAGAGGCACATTCTGCTGCTTCCTCCCTTAGAGTTAAACTTGCTTCTGAAAGCTCAACCTCCGGGGAGTTTGTTTGGCAGAGATATAGAACACACTTTTCCAAGCCTGTTGGAAGGCATTTGCAGTTTCATTTCGCGTCTAATTTCCCAAACCAAACTGCTTGCAGCTCTGACTCCCTTCTAACTACCACTTCTTCGGTTCAGTGAGATATGCTGGATTCTAAACGGAGAAGCTTCTCTGACGCTTTTTCACAGAGATTTTGAAACTGAAATCTCCCATGCCGTTTCCACCATAGGCAGCAATGGGCTTCCCCATAGAACTTGCCAACCTGAATTCCTACAGGCTAGATGTGAGAGGCACATTCTGCTGCTTCCTCCCTTAGAGTTAAACTTGCTTCTGAAAGCTCAACCTCCGGGGAGTCTGTTTGGCAGAGATATAGAACACACTTTTCCAAGCCTGTTTTAAGGCATTTGCAGTTTCATTTCGCGTCTAATTTCCCAAACCAAACTGCTTGCAGCTCTAACTCCCTTCTAACTACCACTTCTTCGGTTCAGTGAGATATGCTGGATTCTAAACGGAGAAGCTTCTCTGACGCTTTTTCACAGAGATTTTGAAACTGAAATTTCCAAACCCGTTTCCAACGAAGGCGCCTATGGGCTTCCCCATAGAACTTGCCAACCTGAATTCCTACAGGCTAGATGTGAGAGGCACATTCTGCTGCTTCCTCCCTTAGAGTTAAACTAGCTTCTGAAAGCTCAACCTCCGGGGAGTTTGTTTGGCAGAGATATAGAACACACTTTTCCAAGCCTGTTGGAAGGCATTTGCAGTTTCATTTCGCATCTAATTTCCCAAACCAAACTGCTTGCAGCTCTAACTCCCTTCTAACTACCACTTCTTCGGTTCAGTGAGATATGCTGGATTCTAAACGGAGAAGCTTCTCTGACGCTTTTTCACAGAGATTTTGAAACTGAAATTTCCAAACCCGTTTCCAACGAAGGCGCCTATGGGCTTCCCCATAGAACTTGCCAACCTGAATTCCTACAGGCTAGATGTGAGAGGCACATTCTGCTGCTTCCTCCCTTAGAGTTAAACTAGCTTCTGAAAGCTCAACCTCCGGGGAGTTTGTTTGGCAGAGATATAGAACACACTTTTCCAAGCCTGTTGGAAGGCATTTGCAGTTTCATTTCGCGTCTAATTTCCCAAACCAAACTGCTTGAAGCTCTAACTCCCTTCTAACTACCACTTCTTCGGTTCAGTGAGATATGCTGGATTCTAAACGGAGAAGCTTCTCTGACGCTTTTTCACAGAGATTTTGAAACTGAAATCTCCCATGCCGTTTCCACCATAGGCAGCAATGGGCTTCCCCATAGAACTTGCCAACCTGAATTCCTACAGGCTAGATGTGAGAGGCACATTCTGCTGCTTCCTCCCTTAGAGTTAAACTTGCTTCTGAAAGCTCAACCTCCGGGGAGTTTGTTTGGCAGAGATATAGAACACACTTTTCCAAGCCTGTTGGAAGGCATTTGCAGTTTCATTTCGCGTCTAATTTCCCAAACCAAACTGCTTGCAGCTCTGACTCCCTTCTAACTACCACTTCTTCGGTTCAGTGAGATATGCTGGATTCTAAACGGAGAAGCTTCTCTGACGCTTTTTCACAGAGATTTTGAAACTGAAATCTCCCATGCCGTTTCCACCATAGGCAGCAATGGGCTTCCCCATAGAACTTGCCAACCTGAATTCCTACAGGCTAGATGTGAGAGGCACATTCTGCTGCTTCCTCCCTTAGAGTTAAACTTGCTTCTGAAAGCTCAACCTCCGGGGAGTCTGTTTGGCAGAGATATAGAACACACTTTTCCAAGCCTGTTTTAAGGCATTTGCAGTTTCATTTCGCGTCTAATTTCCCAAACCAAACTGCTTGCAGCTCTAACTCCCTTCTAACTACCACTTCTTCGGTTCAGTGAGATATGCTGGATTGTAAACGGAGAACCTTCTCTGACGCTTTTTCACAGAGATTTTGAAACTGAAATTTCCCATGCCGTTTTCACCATAGGCAGCAATGGGCTTCCCCATAGAACTTGCCAACCTGAATTCCTACAGGCTAGATGTGAGAGGCACATTCTGCTGCTTCCTCCCTTAGAGTTAAACTAGCTTCTGAAAGCTCAACCTCCGGGGAGTTTGTTTGGCAGAGATATAGAACACACTTTTCCAAGCCTGTTGGAAGGCATTTGCAGTTTCATTTCGCGTCTAATTTCCCAAACCAAACTGCTTGCAGCTCTAACTCCCTTCTAACTACCACTTCTTCGGTTCAGTGAGATATGCTGGATTCTAAACGGAGAAGCTTCTCTGACGCTTTTTCACAGAGATATTGAAACTGAAATCTCCCATGCCGTTTCTACCATTGGCAGCAATGGGCTTCCCCATAGAACTTGCCAACCTGAATTCCTACAGGCTAGATGTGAGAGGCACATTCTGCTGCTCCCTCCCTAACAGTTAAGCTTGCTTCTGAAACCTCAACCTCCGGGGACTCTGTTTGGCAGAGATATAGAACACACTTTTCCAAGCCTGTTGCAAGGCCTTAGCAGTGTCATTTCGCATCTAATTTCCCAAACCAAACTGCTTGCAGCTCTAACTCCCTTCTAACTACCACTTCTTCGGTTCAGTGAGATATGCTGGATTCTAAACGGAGAAGCTTCTCTGACGCTTTTTCACAGAGATTTTGAAACTGAAATCTCCCATGCCGTTTCTACCATTGGCAGCAATGGGCTTCCCCATAGAACTTGCCAACCTGAATTCCTACAGGCTAGATGTGAGAGGCACATTCTGCTGCTCCCTCCCTAACAGTTAAGCTTGCTTCTGAAAGCTCAACCTCCGGGGACTCTGTTTGGCAGAGATATAGAACACACTTTTCCAAGCCTGTTGCAAGGCCTTTGCAGTGTCATTTCGCATCTAATTTCCCAAACCAAACTGCTTGCAGCTCTAACTCCCTTCTAACTACCACTTCTTCGGTTCAGTGAGATATGCTGGATTCTAAACGGAGAAGCTTCTCTGACGCTTTTTCACAGAGATTTTGAAACTGAAATCTCCCATGCCGTTTCCACCATAGGCAGCAATGGGCTACCCCATAGAACTTGCCAACCTGAATTCCTAAAGGCTAGATGTGAGAGGCACATTCTGCTGCTTCCTCCCTTAGAGTTAAACTTGCTTCTGAAAGCTCAACCTCCGGGGAGTCTGTTTGGCATAGATATAGAACACACTTTTCCAAGCCTGTTTTAAGGCATTTGCAGTTTCATTTCGCGTCTAATTTCCCAAACCAAACTGCTTGCAGCTCTAACTCCCTTCTAACTACCACTTCTTCGGTTCAGTGAGATATGCTGGATTGTAAACGGAGAACCTTCTCTGACGCTTTTTCACAGAGATTTTGAAACTGAAATTTCCCATGCCGTTTTCACCATAGGCAGCAATGGGCTTCCCCATAGAACTTGCCAACCTGAATTCCTACAGGCTAGATGTGAGAGGCACATTCTGCTGCTTCCTCCCTTAGAGTTAAACTTGCTTCTGAAAGCTCAACCTCCGGGGAGTCTGTTTGGCAAAGATATAGAACACACTTTTCCAAGCCTGTTGGAAGGCATTTGCAGTTTCATTTCGCGTCTAATTTCCAAACCAAACTGCTTGTAGCTCTAACTCCCTTCTAACTACCACTTCTTCGGTTCAGTGAGATATGCTGGATTCTAAACGGAGAAGCTTCTCTGACGCTTTTTCACAGAGATTTTGAAACTGAAATTTCCAAACCCGTTTCCAACGAAGGCGCCTATGGGCTTCCCCATAGAACTTGCCAACCTGAATTCCTACAGGCTAGATGTGAGAGGCACATTCTGCTGCTTCCTCCCTTAGAGTTAAACTAGCTTCTGAAAGCTCAACCTCCGGGGAGTTTGTTTGGCAGAGATATAGAACACACTTTTCCAAGCCTGTTGGAAGGCATTTGCAGTTTCATTTCACGTCTAATTTCCCAAACCAAACTGCTTGCAGCTCTAACTCCCTTCTAACTACCACTTCTTCGGTTCAGTGAGATATGCTGGATTGTAAACGGAGAACCTTCTCTGACGCTTTTTCACAGAGATTTTGAAACTGAAATCTCCCATGCCGTTTCCACCATAGGCAGCAATGGGCTTCCCCATAGAACTTGCCAACCTGAATTCCTACAGGCTAGATGTGAGAGGCACATTCTGCTGCTTCCTCCCTTAGAGTTAAACTAGCTTCTGAAAGCTCAACCTCCGGGGAGTTTGTTTGGCAGAGATATAGAACACACTTTTCCAAGCCTGTTGGAAGGCATTTGGAGTTTCATTTCGCGTCTAATTTCCCAAACCAAACTGCTTGCAGCTCTAACTCCCTTCTAACTACCACTTCTTCGGTTCAGTGAGATATGCTGGATTCTAAACGGAGAAGCTTCTCTGACGCTTTTTCACAGAGATTTTGAAACTGAAATCTCCCATGCCGTTTCTACCATTGGCAGCAATGGGCTTCCCCATAGAACTTGCCAACCTGAATTCCTACAGGCTAGATGTGAGAGGCAGATTCTGCTGCTTCCTCCCTAACAGTTAAGCTTGCTTCTGAAAGCTCAACCTCCGGGGACTCTGTTTGGCAGAGATATAGAACACAATTTTCCAAGCCTGTTGGAAGGCATTTGCAGTTTCATTTCGCGTCTAATTTCCCAAACCAAACTGCTTGCAGCTCTAACTCCCTTCTAACTACCACTTCTTCGGTTCAGTGAGATATGCTGGATTGTAAACGGAGAAGCTTCTCTGACGCTTTTTCACAGAGATTTTGAAACTGAAATTTCCAAACCCGTTTCCAACGAAGGCGCCAATGGGCTTCCCCATAGAACTTGCCAACCTGAATTCCTACAGGCTAGATGTGAGAGGCACATTCTGCTGCTTCCTCCCTTAGAGTTAAACTAGCTTCTGAAAGCTCAACCTCCGGGGAGTCTGTTTGGCAGAGATATAGAACACAATTTTCCAAGCCTGTTGGAAGGCATTTGCAGTTTCATTTCGCGTCTAATTTCCCAAACCAAACTGCTTGCAGCTCTAACTCCCTTCTAACTACCACTTCTTCGGTTCAGTGAGATATGCTGGATTCTAAACGGAGAAGCTTCTCTGACGCTTTTTCACAGAGATTTTGAAACTGAAATCTCCCATGCCGTTTCCACCATAGGCAGCAATGGGCTTCCCCATGGAACTTGCCAACCTGAATTCCTACAGGCTAGATGTGAGAGGCACATTCTGCTGCTTCCTCCCTTAGAGTTAAACTTGCTTCTGAAAGCTCAACCTCCGGGGAGTTTGTTTGGCAGAGATATAGAACACACTTTTCCAAGCCTGTTGGAAGGCATTTGCAGTTTCATTTCGCGTCTAATTTCCCAAACCAAACTGCTTGCAGCTCTAACTCCCTTCTAACTACCACTTCTTCGGTTCAGTGAGATATGCTGGATTCTAAACGGAGAAGCTTCTCTGACGCTTTTTCACAGAGATTTTGAAACTGAAATCTCCCATGCCGTTTCCACCATAGGCAGCAATGGGCTTCCCCATAGAACTTGCCAAACTGAATTCCTACAGGCTAGATGTGAGAGGCACATTCTGCTGCTCCCTCCCTAACAGTTAAGCTTGCTTCTGAAAGCTCAACCTCTGGGGACTCTGTTTGGCAGAGATATAGAACACACTTTTCCAAGCCTGTTGCAAGGCCTTTGCAGTGTCATTTCGCATCTAATTTCCCAAACCAAACTGCTTGCAGCTCTAACTCCCTTCTAACTACCACTTCTTCGGTTCAGTGAGATATGCTGGATTCTAAACGGAGAAGCTTCTCTGACGCTTTTTCACAGAGATTTTGAAACTGAAATCTCCCATGCCGTTTCCACCATAGGCAGCAATGGGCTTCCCCATAGAACTTGCCAACCTGAATTCCTACAGGCTAGATGTGAGAGGCACATTCTGCTGCTTCCTCCCTTAGAGTTAAACTTGCTTCTGAAAGCTCAACCTCCGGGGAGTTTGTTTGGCAGAGATATAGAACACACTTTTCCAAGCCTGTTGGAAGGCATTTGCAGTTTCATTTCGCGTCTAATTTCCCAAAGCAAACTGCTTGCAGCTCTAACTCCCATCTAACTACCACTTCTTCGGTTCAGTGAGATATGCTGGATTCTAAACGGAGAAGCTTCTCTGACGCTTTTTCACAGAGATTTTGAAACTGAAATTTCCAAACCCGTTTCCAACGAAGGCGCCAATGGGCTTCCCCATAGAACTTGCCAACCTGAATTCCTACAGGCTAGATGTGAGAGGCACATTCTGCTGCTTCCTCCCTTAGAGTTAAACTAGCTTCTGAAAGCTCAACCTCCGGGGAGTTTGTTTGGCAGAGATATAGAACACACTTTTCCAAGCCTGTTGGAAGGCATTTGCAGTTTCATTTCGCGTCTAATTTCCCAAACCAAACTGCTTGCAGCTCCAACTGCCTTCTAACTACCACTTCTTCGGTTCAGTGAGATATGCTGGATTCTAAACGGAGAAGCTTCTCTGACGCTTTTTCACAGAGATTTTGAAACTGAAATCTCCCATGCCGTTTCCACCATAGGCAGCAATGGGCTTCCCCATAGAACTTGCCATCCTGAATTCCTAAAGGCTAGATGTGAGAGGCACATTCTGCTGCTTCCTCCCTTAGAGTTAAACTTGCTTCAGAAAGGTCAACCTCCGGGGAGTTTGTTTGGCAGAGATATAGAACACACTTTTCCAAGCCTGTTGGAAGGCATTTGCAGTTTCATTACGCGTCTAATTTCCCAAACCAAACTGCTTGCAGCTCTAACTCCCTTCTAACTACCACTTCTTCGGTTCAGTGAGATATGCTGGATTCTAAACGGAGAAGCTTCTCTGACGCTTTTTCACAGAGATTTTGAAACTGAAATTTCCAAACCCGTTTCCAACGAAGGCGCCTATGGGCTTCCCCATAGAACTTGCCAACCTGAATTCCTACAGGCTAGATGTGAGAGGCACATTCTGCTGCTTCCTCCCTTAGAGTTAAACTAGCTTCTGAAAGCTCAACCTCCGGGGAGTTTGTTTGGCAGAGATATAGAACACACTTTTCCAAGCCTGTTGGAAGGCATTTGCAGTTTCATTTCGCGTCTAATTTCCCAAACCAAACTGCTTGCAGCTCTAACTCCCTTCTAACTACCACTTCTTCGGTTCAGTGAGATATGCTGGATTCTAAACGGAGAAGCTTCTCTGACGCTTTTTCACAGAGATTTTGAAACTGAAATCTCCCATGCCGTTTCCACCATAGGCAGCAATGGGCTTCCCCATAGAACTTGCCAACCTGAATTCCTACAGGCTAGATGTGAGAGGCACATTCTGCTGCTTCCTCCCTTAGAGTTAAACTTGCTTCTGAAAGCTCAACCTCCGGGGAGTTTGTTTGGCAGAGATATAGAACACACTTTTCCAAGCCTGTTGGAAGGCATTTGCAGTTTCATTTCGCGTCTAATTTCCCAAACCAAACTGCTTGCAGCTCTGACTCCCTTCTAACTACCACTTCTTCGGTTCAGTGAGATATGCTGGATTCTAAACGGAGAAGCTTCTCTGACGCTTTTTCACAGAGATTTTGAAACTGAAATTTCCAAACCCGTTTCCAACAAAGGCGCCAATGGGCTTTCCCATAGAACTTGCCAACCTGAATTCCTACAGGCTAGATGTGAGAGGCACATTCTGCTGCTTCCTCCCTTAGAGTTAAGCTAGCTTCTGAAAGCTCAACCTCCGGGGAGTCTGTTTGGCAGAGATATAGAACACACTTTTCCAAGCCTGTTTTAAGGCATTTGCAGTTTCATTTCGCGTCTAATTTCCCAAACCAAACTGCTTGCAGCTCTAACTCCCTTCTAACTACCACTTCTTCGGTTCAGTGAGATATGCTGGATTCTAAACGGAGAAGCTTCTCTGACGCTTTTTCACAGAGATTTTGAAACTGAAATTTCCCATGCCGTTTTCACCATAGGCAGCAATGGGCTTCCCCATAGAACTTGCCAACCTGAATTCCTACAGGCTAGATGTGAGAGGCACATTCTGCTGCTTCCTCCCTTAGAGTTAAACTTGCTTCTGAAAGCTCAACCTCCGGGGAGTCTGTTTGGCAAAGATATAGAACACACTTTTCCAAGCCTGTTGGAAGGCATTTGCAGTTTCATTTCGCGTCTAATTTCCCAAACCAAACTGCTTGTAGCTCTAACTCCCTTCTAACTACCACTTCTTCGGTTCAGTGGGATATGCTGGATTCTAAACGGAGAAGCTTCTCTGACGCTTTTTCACAGAGATTTTGAAACTGAAATTTCCAAACCCGTTTCCAACGAAGGCGCCAATGGGCTTCCCCATAGAACTTGCCAACCTGAATTCCTACAGGCTAGATGTGAGAGGCACATTCTGCTGCTTCCTCCCTTAGAGTTAAACTAGCTTCTGAAAGCTCAACCTCCGGGGAGTTTGTTTGGCAGAGATCTAGAACACACTTTTCCAAGCCTGTTGGAAGGCATTTGCAGTTTCATTTCGCGTCTAATTTCCCAAACCAAACTGCTTGCAGCTCTAACTGCCTTCTAACTACCACTTCTTCGGTTCAGTGAGATATGCTGGATTCTAAACGGAGAAGCTTCTCTGACGCTTTTTCACAGAGATTTTGAAACTGAAATCTCCCATGCCGTTTCCACCATAGGCAGCAATGGGCTTCCCCATAGAACTTGCCATCCTGAATTCCTAAAGGCTAGATGTGAGAGGCACATTCTGCTGCTTCCTCCCTTAGAGTTAAACTTGCTTCAGAAAGCTCAACCTCCGGGGAGTTTGTTTGGCAGAGATATAGAACACACTTTTCCAAGCCTGTTGGAAGGCATTTGCAGTTTCATTTCGCGTCTAATTTCCCAAACCAAACTGCTTGCAGCTCTAACTCCCTTCTAACTACCACTTCTTCGGTTCAGTGAGATATGCTGGATTCTAAACGGAGAAGCTTCTCTGACGCTTTTTCACAGAGATTTTGAAACTGAAATTTCCAAACCCGTTTCCAACGAAGGCGCCTATGGGCTTCCCCATAGAACTTGCCAACCTGAATTCCTACAGGCTAGATGTGAGAGGCACATTCTGCTGCTTCCTCCCTTAGAGTTAAACTTGCTTCTGAAAGCTCAACCTCCGGGGAGTTTGTTTGGCAGAGATATAGAACACACTTTTCCAAGCCTGTTGGAAGGCATTTGCAGTTTCATTTCGCGTCTAATTTCCCAAACCAAACTGCTTGCAGCTCTGACTCCCTTCTAACTACCACTTCTTCGGTTCAGTGAGATATGCTGGATTCTAAACGGAGAAGCTTCTCTGACGCTTTTTCACAGAGATTTTGAAACTGAAATCTCCCATGCCGTTTCCACCATAGGCAGCAATGGGCTTCCCCATAGAACTTGCCAACCTGAATTCCTACAGGCTAGATGTGAGAGGCACATTCTGCTGCTTCCTCCCTTAGAGTTAAACTTGCTTCTGAAAGCTCAACCTCCGGGGAGTCTGTTTGGCAGAGATATAGAACACACTTTTCCAAGCCTGTTTTAAGGCATTTGCAGTTTCATTTCGCGTCTAATTTCCCAAACCAAACTGCTTGCAGCTCTAACTCCCTTCTAACTACCACTTCTTCGGTTCAGTGAGATATGCTGGATTGTAAACGGAGAACCTTCTCTGACGCTTTTTCACAGAGATTTTGAAACTGAAATTTCCCATGCCGTTTTCACCATAGGCAGCAATGGGCTTCCCCATAGAACTTGCCAACCTGAATTCCTACAGGCTAGATGTGAGAGGCACATTCTGCTGCTTCCTCCCTTAGAGTTAAACTAGCTTCTGAAAGCTCAACCTCCGGGGAGTTTGTTTGGCAGAGATATAGAACACACTTTTCCAAGCCTGTTGGAAGGCATTTGCAGTTTCATTTCGCGTCTAATTTCCCAAACCAAACTGCTTGCAGCTCTAACTCCCTTCTAACTACCACTTCTTCGGTTCAGTGAGATATGCTGGATTCTAAACGGAGAAGCTTCTCTGACGCTTTTTCACAGAGATATTGAAACTGAAATCTCCCATGCCGTTTCTACCATTGGCAGCAATGGGCTTCCCCATAGAACTTGCCAACCTGAATTCCTAGAGGCTAGATGTGAGAGGCACATTCTGCTGCTCCCTCCCTAACAGTTAAGCTTGCTTCTGAAACCTCAACCTCCGGGGACTCTGTTTGGCAGAGATATAGAACACACTTTTCCAAGCCTGTTGCAAGGCCTTAGCAGTGTCATTTCGCATCTAATTTCCCAAACCAAACTGCTTGCAGCTCTAACTCCCTTCTAACTACCACTTCTTCGGTTCAGTGAGATATGCTGGATTCTAAACGGAGAAGCTTCTCTGACGCTTTTTCACAGAGATTTTGAAACTGAAATCTCCCATGCCGTTTCTACCATTGGCAGCAATGGGCTTCCCCATAGAACTTGCCAACCTGAATTCCTACAGGCTAGATGTGAGAGGCACATTCTGCTGCTCCCTCCCTAACAGTTAAGCTTGCTTCTGAAAGCTCAACCTCCGGGGACTCTGTTTGGCAGAGATATAGAACACACTTTTCCAAGCCTGTTGCAAGGCCTTTGCAGTGTCATTTCGCATCTAATTTCCCAAACCAAACTGCTTGCAGCTCTAACTCCCTTCTAACTACCACTTCTTCGGTTCAGTGAGATATGCTGGATTCTAAACGGAGAAGCTTCTCTGACGCTTTTTCACAGAGATTTTGAAACTGAAATCTCCCATGCCGTTTCCACCATAGGCAGCAATGGGCTACCCCATAGAACTTGCCAACCTGAATTCCTAAAGGCTAGATGTGAGAGGCACATTCTGCTGCTTCCTCCCTTAGAGTTAAACTTGCTTCTGAAAGCTCAACCTCCGGGGAGTCTGTTTGGCAGAGATATAGAACACACTTTTCCAAGCCTGTTTTAAGGCATTTGCAGTTTCATTTCGCGTCTAATTTCCCAAACCAAACTGCTTGCAGCTCTAACTCCCTTCTAACTACCACTTCTTCGGTTCAGTGAGATATGCTGGATTGTAAACGGAGAACCTTCTCTGACGCTTTTTCACAGAGATTTTGAAACTGAAATTTCCCATGCCGTTTTCACAATAGGCAGCAATGGGCTTCCCCATAGAACTTGCCAACCTGAATTCCTACAGGCTAGATGTGAGAGGCACATTCTGCTGCTTCCTCCCTTAGAGTTAAACTTGCTTCAGAAAGCTCAACCTCCGGGGAGTTTGTTTGGCAGAGATATAGAACACACTTTTCCAAGCCTGTTGGAAGGCATTTGCAGTTTCATTTCGCGTCTAATTTCCCAAACCAAACTGCTTGCAGCTCTAACTCCCTTCTAACTACCACTTCTTCGGTTCAGTGAGATATGCTGGATTCTAAACGGAGAAGCTTCTCTGACGCTTTTTCACAGAGATTTTGAAACTGAAATTTCCAAACCCGTTTCCAACGAAGGCGCCTATGGGCTTCCCCATAGAACTTGCCAACCTGAATTCCTACAGGCTAGATGTGAGAGGCACATTCTGCTGCTTCCTCCCTTAGAGTTAAACTAGCTTCTGAAAGCTCAACCTCCGGGGAGTTTGTTTGGCAGAGATATAGAACACACTTTTCCAAGCCTGTTGGAAGGCATTTGCAGTTTCATTTCGCGTCTAATTTCCCAAACCAAACTGCTTGCAGCTCTAACTCCCTTCTAACTACCACTTCTTCGGTTCAGTGAGATATGCTGGATTCTAAACGGAGAAGCTTCTCTGACGCTTTTTCACAGAGATTTTGAAACTGAAATTTCCAAACCCGTTTCCAACGAAGGCGCCTATGGGCTTCCCCATAGAACTTGCCAACCTGAATTCCTACAGGCTAGATGTGAGAGGCACATTCTGCTGCTTCCTCCCTTAGAGTTAAACTAGCTTCTGAAAGCTCAACCTCCGGGGAGTTTGTTTGGCAGAGATATAGAACACACTTTTCCAAGCCTGTTGGAAGGCATTTGCAGTTTCATTTCGCGTCTAATTTCCCAAACCAAACTGCTTGCAGCTCTAACTCCCTTCTAACTACCACTTCTTTGGTTCAGTGAGATATGCTGGATTCTAAACGGAGAAGCTTCTCTGACGCTTTTTCACAGAGATTTTGAAACTGAAATCTCCCATGCCGTTTCCACCATAGGCAGCAATGGGCTTATCCATAGAACTTGCCAACCTGAATTCCTACAGGCTAGATGTGAGAGGCACATTCTGCTGCTTCCTCCCTTAGAGTTAAACTTGCTTCTGAAAGCTCAACCTCCGGGGAGTTTGTTTGGCAGAGATATAGAACACACTTTTCCAAGCCTGTTGGAAGGCATTTGCAGTTTCATTTCGCGTCTAATTTCCCAAACCAAACTGCTTGCAGCTCTGACTCCCTTCTAACTACCACTTCTTCGGTTCAGTGAGATATGCTGGATTCTAAACGGAGAAGCTTCTCTGACGCTTTTTCACAGAGATTTTGAAACTGAAATCTCCCATGCCGTTTCCACCATAGGCAGCAATGGGCTTCCCCATAGAACTTGCCAACCTGAATTCCTACAGGCTAGATGTGAGAGGCACATTCTGCTGCTTCCTCCCTTAGAGTTAAACTTGCTTCTGAAAGCTCAACCTCCGGGGAGTCTGTTTGGCAGAGATATAGAACACACTTTTCCAAGCCTGTTTTAAGGCATTTGCAGTTTCATTTCGCGTCTAATTTCCCAAACCAAACTGCTTGCAGCTCTAACTCCCTTCTAACTACCACTTCTTCGGTTCAGTGAGATATGCTGGATTGTAAACGGAGAACCTTCTCTGACGCTTTTTCACAGAGATTTTGAAACTGAAATTTCCCATGCCATTTTCACCATAGGCAGCAATGGGCTTCCCCATAGAACTTGCCAACCTGAATTCCTACAGGCTAGATGTGAGAGGCACATTCTGCTGCTTCCTCCCTTAGAGTTAAACTAGCTTCTGAAAGCTCAACCTCCGGGGAGTTTGTTTGGCAGAGATATAGAACACACTTTTCCAAGCCTGTTGGAAGGCATTTGCAGTTTCATTTCGCGTCTAATTTCCCAAACCAAACTGCTTGCAGCTCTAACTCCCTTCTAACTACCACTTCTTCGGTTCAGTGAGATATGCTGGATTCTAAACGGAGAAGCTTCTCTGACGCTTTTTCACAGAGATTTTGAAACTGAAATCTCCCATGCCGTTTCTACCATTGGCAGCAATGGGCTTCCCCATAGAACTTGCCAACCTGAATTCCTACAGGCTAGATGTGAGAGGCACATTCTGCTGCTCCCTCCCTAACAGTTAAGCTTGCTTCTGAAACCTCAACCTCCGGGGACTCTGTTTGGCAGAGATATAGAACACACTTTTCCAAGCCTGTTGCAAGGCCTTAGCAGTGTCATTTCGCATCTAATTTCCCAAACCAAACTGCTTGCAGCTCTAACTCCCTTCTAACTACCACTTCTTCGGTTCAGTGAGATATGCTGGATTCTAAACGGAGAAGCTTCTCTGACGCTTTTTCACAGAGATTTTGAAACTGAAATCTCCCATGCCGTTTCTACCATTGGCAGCAATGGGCTTCCCCATAGAACTTGCCAACCTGAATTCCTACAGGCTAGATGTGAGAGGCACATTCTGCTGCTCCCTCCCTAACAGTTAAGCTTGCTTCTGAAAGCTCAACCTCCGGGGACTCTGTTTGGCAGAGATATAGAACACACTTTTCCAAGCCTGTTGCAAGGCCTTTGCAGTGTCATTTCGCATCTAATTTCCCAAACCAAACTGCTTGCAGCTCTAACTCCCTTCTAACTACCACTTCTTCGGTTCAGTGAGATATGCTGGATTCTAAACGGAGAAGCTTCTCTGACGCTTTTTCACAGAGATTTTGAAACTGAAATCTCCCATGCCGTTTCCACCATAGGCAGCAATGGGCTACCCCATAGAACTTGCCAACCTGAATTCCTAAAGGCTAGATGTGAGAGGCACATTCTGCTGCTTCCTCCCTTAGAGTTAAACTTGCTTCTGAAAGCTCAACCTCCGGGGAGTCTGTTTGGCAGAGATATAGAACACACTTTTCCAAGCCTGTTTTAAGGCATTTGCAGTTTCATTTCGCGTCTAATTTCCCAAACCAAACTGCTTGCAGCTCTAACTCCCTTCTAACTACCACTTCTTCGGTTCAGTGAGATATGCTGGATTGTAAACGGAGAACCTTCTCTGACGCTTTTTCACAGAGATTTTGAAACTGAAATTTCCCATGCCGTTTTCACCATAGGCAGCAATGGGCTTCCCCATAGAACTTGCCAACCTGAATTCCTACAGGCTAGATGTGAGAGGCACATTCTGCTGCTTCCTCCCTTAGAGTTAAACTTGCTTCTGAAAGCTCAACCTCCGGGGAGTCTGTTTGGCAAAGATATAGAACACACTTTTCCAAGCCTGTTGGAAGGCATTTGCAGTTTCATTTCGCGTCTAATTTCCAAACCAAACTGCTTGTAGCTCTAACTCCCTTCTAACTACCACTTCTTCGGTTCAGTGAGATATGCTGGATTCTAAACGGAGAAGCTTCTCTGACGCTTTTTCACAGAGATTTTGAAACTGAAATTTCCAAACCCGTTTCCAACGAAGGCGCCTATGGGCTTCCCCATAGAACTTGCCAACCTGAATTCCTACAGGCTAGATGTGAGAGGCACATTCTGCTGCTTCCTCCCTTAGAGTTAAACTAGCTTCTGAAAGCTCAACCTCCGGGGAGTTTGTTTGGCAGAGATATAGAACACACTTTTCCAAGCCTGTTGGAAGGCATTTGCAGTTTCATTTCACGTCTAATTTCCCAAACCAAACTGCTTGCAGCTCTAACTCCCTTCTAACTACCACTTCTTCGGTTCAGTGAGATATGCTGGATTCTAAACGGAGAAGCTTCTCTGACGCTTTTTCACAGAGATTTTGAAACTGAAATCTCCCATGCCGTTTCCACCATAGGCAGCAATGGGCTTCCCCATAGAACTTGCCAACCTGAATTCCTACAGGCTAGATGTGAGAGGCACATTCTGCTGCTTCCTCCCTTAGAGTTAAACTAGCTTCTGAAAGCTCAACCTCCGGGGAGTTTGTTTGGCAGAGATATAGAACACACTTTTCCAAGCCTGTTGGAAGGCATTTGGAGTTTCATTTCGCGTCTAATTTCCCAAACCAAACTGCTTGCAGCTCTAACTCCCTTCTAACTACCACTTCTTCGGTTCAGTGAGATATGCTGGATTCTAAACGGAGAAGCTTCTCTGACGCTTTTTCACAGAGATTTTGAAACTGAAATCTCCCATGCCGTTTCTACCATTGGCAGCAATGGGCTTCCCCATAGAACTTGCCAACCTGAATTCCTACAGGCTAGATGTGAGAGGCACATTCTGCTGCTTCCTCCCTAACAGTTAAGCTTGCTTCTGAAAGCTCAACCTCCGGGGACTCTGTTTGGCAGAGATATAGAACACAATTTTCCAAGCCTGTTGGAAGGCATTTGCAGTTTCATTTCGCGTCTAATTTCCCAAACCAAACTGCTTGCAGCTCTAACTCCCTTCTAACTACCACTTCTTCGGTTCAGTGAGATATGCTGGATTGTAAACGGAGAAGCTTCTCTGACGCTTTTTCACAGAGATTTTGAAACTGAAATTTCCAAACCCGTTTCCAACGAAGGCGCCAATGGGCTTCCCCATAGAACTTGCCAACCTGAATTCCTACAGGCTAGATGTGAGAGGCACATTCTGCTGCTTCCTCCCTTAGAGTTAAACTAGCTTCTGAAAGCTCAACCTCCGGGGAGTCTGTTTGGCAGAGATATAGAACACAATTTTCCAAGCCTGTTGGAAGGCATTTGCAGTTTCATTTCGCGTCTAATTTCCCAAACCAAACTGCTTGCAGCTCTAACTCCCTTCTAACTACCACTTCTTCGGTTCAGTGAGATATGCTGGATTCTAAACGGAGAAGCTTCTCTGACGCTTTTTCACAGAGATTTTGAAACTGAAATCTCCCATGCCGTTTCCACCATAGGCAGCAATGGGCTTCCCCATGGAACTTGCCAACCTGAATTCCTACAGGCTAGATGTGAGAGGCACATTCTGCTGCTTCCTCCCTTAGAGTTAAACTTGCTTCTGAAAGCTCAACCTCCGGGGAGTTTGTTTGGCAGAGATATAGAACACACTTTTCCAAGCCTGTTGGAAGGCATTTGCAGTTTCATTTCGCGTCTAATTTCCCAAACCAAACTGCTTGCAGCTCTAACTCCCTTCTAACTACCACTTCTTCGGTTCAGTGAGATATGCTGGATTCTAAACGGAGAAGCTTCTCTGACGCTTTTTCACAGAGATTTTGAAACTGAAATCTCCCATGCCGTTTCCACCATAGGCAGCAATGGGCTTCCCCATAGAACTTGCCAAACTGAATTCCTACAGGCTAGATGTGAGAGGCACATTCTGCTGCTCCCTCCCTAACAGTTAAGCTTGCTTCTGAAAGCTCAACCTCTGGGGACTCTGTTTGGCAGAGATATAGAACACACTTTTCCAAGCCTGTTGCAAGGCCTTTGCAGTGTCATTTCGCATCTAATTTCCCAAACCAAACTGCTTGCAGCTCTAACTCCCTTCTAACTACCACTTCTTCGGTTCAGTGAGATATGCTGGATTCTAAACGGAGAAGCTTCTCTGACGCTTTTTCACAGAGATTTTGAAACTGAAATCTCCCATGCCGTTTCCACCATAGGCAGCAATGGGCTTCCCCATAGAACTTGCCAACCTGAATTCCTACAGGCTAGATGTGAGAGGCACATTCTGCTGCTTCCTCCCTTAGAGTTAAACTAGCTTCTGAAAGCTCAACCTCCGGGGAGTTTGTTTGGCAGAGATATAGAACACACTTTTCCAAGCCTGTTGGAAGGCATTTGCAGTTTCATTTCGCGTCTAATTTCCCAAACCAAACTGCTTGCAGCTCTAACTCCCTTCTAACTACCACTTCTTCGGTTCAGTGAGATATGCTGGATTCTAAACGGAGAAGCTTCTCTGACGCTTTTTCACAGAGATTTTGAAACTGAAATCTCCCATGCCGTTTCCACCATAGGCAGCAATGGGCTTCCCCATAGAACTTGCCAACCTGAATTCCTACAGGCTAGATGTGAGAGGCACATTCTGCTGCTTCCTCCCTTAGAGTTAAACTTGCTTCTGAAAGCTCAACCTCCGGGGAGTTTGTTTGGCAGAGATATAGAACACACTTTTCCAAGCCTGTTGGAAGGCATTTGCAGTTTCATTTCGCGTCTAATTTCCCAAACCAAACTGCTTGCAGCTCTGACTCCCTTCTAACTACCACTTCTTCGGTTCAGTGAGATATGCTGGATTCTAAACGGAGAAGCTTCTCTGACGCTTTTTCACAGAGATTTTGAAACTGAAATTTCCAAACCCGTTTCCAACAAAGGCGCCAATGGGCTTTCCCATAGAACTTGCCAACCTGAATTCCTACAGGCTAGATGTGAGAGGCACATTCTGCTGCTTCCTCCCTTAGAGTTAAGCTAGCTTCTGAAAGCTCAACCTCCGGGGAGTCTGTTTGGCAGAGATATAGAACACACTTTTCCAAGCCTGTTTTAAGGCATTTGCAGTTTCATTTCGCGTCTAATTTCCCAAACCAAACTGCTTGCAGCTCTAACTCCCTTCTAACTACCACTTCTTCGGTTCAGTGAGATATGCTGGATTCTAAACGGAGAAGCTTCTCTGACGCTTTTTCACAGAGATTTTGAAACTGAAATTTCCCATGCCGTTTTCACCATAGGCAGCAATGGGCTTCCCCATAGAACTTGCCAACCTGAATTCCTACAGGCTAGATGTGAGAGGCACATTCTGCTGCTTCCTCCCTTAGAGTTAAACTTGCTTCTGAAAGCTCAACCTCCGGGGAGTCTGTTTGGCAAAGATATAGAACACACTTTTCCAAGCCTGTTGGAAGGCATTTGCAGTTTCATTTCGCGTCTAATTTCCCAAACCAAACTGCTTGTAGCTCTAACTCCCTTCTAACTACCACTTCTTCGGTTCAGTGGGATATGCTGGATTCTAAACGGAGAAGCTTCTCTGACGCTTTTTCACAGAGATTTTGAAACTGAAATTTCCAAACCCGTTTCCAACGAAGGCGCCAATGGGCTTCCCCATAGAACTTGCCAACCTGAATTCCTACAGGCTAGATGTGAGAGGCACATTCTGCTGCTTCCTCCCTTAGAGTTAAACTAGCTTCTGAAAGCTCAACCTCCGGGGAGTTTGTTTGGCAGAGATCTAGAACACACTTTTCCAAGCCTGTTGGAAGGCATTTGCAGTTTCATTTCGCGTCTAATTTCCCAAACCAAACTGCTTGCAGCTCTAACTGCCTTCTAACTACCACTTCTTCGGTTCAGTGAGATATGCTGGATTCTAAACGGAGAAGCTTCTCTGACGCTTTTTCACAGAGATTTTGAAACTGAAATCTCCCATGCCGTTTCCACCATAGGCAGCAATGGGCTTCCCCATAGAACTTGCCATCCTGAATTCCTAAAGGCTAGATGTGAGAGGCACATTCTGCTGCTTCCTCCCTTAGAGTTAAACTTGCTTCAGAAAGCTCAACCTCCGGGGAGTTTGTTTGGCAGAGATATAGAACACACTTTTCCAAGCCTGTTGGAAGGCATTTGCAGTTTCATTTCGCGTCTAATTTCCCAAACCAAACTGCTTGCAGCTCTAACTCCCTTCTAACTACCACTTCTTCGGTTCAGTGAGATATGCTGGATTCTAAACGGAGAAGCTTCTCTGACGCTTTTTCACAGAGATTTTGAAACTGAAATTTCCAAACCCGTTTCCAACGAAGGCGCCTATGGGCTTCCCCATAGAACTTGCCAACCTGAATTCCTACAGGCTAGATGTGAGAGGCACATTCTGCTGCTTCCTCCCTTAGAGTTAAACTTGCTTCTGAAAGCTCAACCTCCGGGGAGTTTGTTTGGCAGAGATATAGAACACACTTTTCCAAGCCTGTTGGAAGGCATTTGCAGTTTCATTTCGCGTCTAATTTCCCAAACCAAACTGCTTGCAGCTCTAATTCCATTCTAACTACCACTTCTTCGGTTCAGTGAGATATGCTGGATTCTAAACGGAGAAGCTTCTCTGACGCTTTTTCACAGAGATTTTGAAACTGAAATCTCCCATGCCGTTTCCACCATAGGCAGCAATGGGCTTCCCCATAGAACTTGCCAACCTGAATTCCTACAGGCTAGATGTGAGAGGCACATTCTGCTGCTTCCTCCCTTAGAGTTAAACTTGCTTCTGAAAGCTCAACCTCCGGGGAGTTTGTTTGGCAGAGATATAGAACACACTTTTCCAAGCCTGTTGGAAGGCATTTGGAGTTTCATTTCGCGTCTAATTTCCCAAACCAAACTGCTTGCAGCTCTAACTCCCTTCTAACTACCACTTCTTCGGTTCAGTGAGATATGCTGGATTCTAAACGGAGAAGCTTCTCTGACGCTTTTTCACAGAGATTTTGAAACTGAAATCTCCCATGCCGTTTCTACCATTGGCAGCAATGGGCTTCCCCATAGAACTTGCCAACCTGAATTCCTACAGGCTAGATGTGAGAGGCACATTCTGCTGCTCCCTCCCTAACAGTTAAGCTTGCTTCTGAAAGCTCAACCTCCGGGGACTCTGTTTGGCAGAGATATAGAACACACTTTTCCAAGCCTGTTGCAAGGCCTTTGCAGTGTCATTTCGCATCTAATTTCCCAAACCAAACTGCTTGCAGCTCTAACTCCCTTCTAACTACCACTTCTTCGGTTCAGTGAGATATGCTGGATTCTAAACGGAGAAGCTTCTCTGACGCTTTTTCAAAGAGATTTTGAAACTGAAATCTCCCATGCCGTTTCCACCATAGGCAGCAATGGGCTACCCCATAGAACTTGCCAACCTGAATTCCTTAAGGCTAGATGTGAGAGGCACATTCTGCTGCTTCCTCCCTTAGAGTTAAACTTGCTTCTGAAAGCTCAACCTCCGGGGAGTTTGTTTGGCAGAGATATAGAACACACTTTTCCAAGCCTGTTGGAAGGCATTTGCAGTTTCATTTCGCGTCTAATTTCCCAAACCAAACTGCTTGCAGCTCCAACTGCCTTCTAACTACCACTTCTTCGGTTCAGTGAGATATGCTGGATTCTAAACGGAGAAGCTTCTCTGACGCTTTTTCACAGAGATTTTGAAACTGAAATCTCCCATGCCGTTTCCACCATAGGCAGCAATGGGCTTCCCCATGGAACTTGCCAACCTGAATTCCTACAGGCTAGATGTGAGAGGCACATTCTGCTGCTTCCTCCCTTAGAGTTAAACTTGCTTCTGAAAGCTCAACCTCCGGGGAGTTTGTTTGGCAGAGATATAGAACACACTTTTCCAAGCCTGTTGGAAGGCATTTGCAGTTTCATTTCGCGTCTAATTTCCCAAACCAAACTGCTTGCAGCTCTAACTCCCTTCTAACTACCACTTCTTCGGTTCAGTGAGATATGCTGGATTCTAAACGGAGAAGCTTCTCTGACGCTTTTTCACAGAGATTTTGAAACTGAAATCTCCCATGCCGTTTCCACCATAGGCAGCAATGGGCTTCCCCATAGAACTTGCCAACCTGAATTCCTACAGGCTAGATGTGAGAGGCACATTCTGCTGCTCCCTCCCTAACAGTTAAGCTTGCTTCTGAAAGCTCAACCTCTGGGGACTCTGTTTGGCAGAGATATAGAACACACTTTTCCAAGCCTGTTGCAAGGCCTTTGCAGTGTCATTTCGCATCTAATTTCCCAAACCAAACTGCTTGCAGCTCTAACTCCCTTCTAACTACCACTTCTTCGGTTCAGTGAGATATGCTGGATTCTAAACGGAGAAGCTTCTCTGACGCTTTTTCACAGAGATTTTGAAACTGAAATTTCCAAACCCGTTTGCAACGAAGGCGCCAATGGGCTTCCCCATAGAACTTGCCAACCTGAATTCCTTAAGGCTAGATGTGAGAGGCACATTCTGCTGCTTCCTCCCTTAGAGTTAAACTAGCTTCTGAAAGCTCAACCTCCGGGGAGTTTGTTTGGCAGAGATATAGAACACACTTTTCCAAGCCTGTTGGAAGGCATTTGCCGTTTCATTTCGCGTCTAATTTCCCAAACCAAACTGCTTGCAGCTCCAACTGCCTTCTAACTACCACTTCTTCGGTTCAGTGAGATATGCTGGATTCTAAACGGAGAAGCTTCTCTGACGCTTTTTCACAGAGATTTTGAAACTGAAATCTCCCATGCCGTTTCCACCATAGGCAGCAATGGGCTTCCCCATAGAACTTGCCATCCTGAATTCCTAAAGGCTAGATGTGAGAGGCACATTCTGCTGCTTCCTCCCTTAGAGTTAAACTTGCTTCAGAAAGCTCAACCTCCGGGGAGTTTGTTTGGCAGAGATATAGAACACACTTTTCCAAGCCTGTTGGAAGGCATTTGCAGTTTCATTACGCGTCTAATTTCCCAAACCAAACTGCTTGCAGCTCTAACTACCTTCTAACTACCACTTCTTCGGTTCAGTGAGATATGCTGGATTCTAAACGGAGAAGCTTCTCTGACGCTTTTTCACAGAGATTTTGAAACTGAAATTTCCAAACCCGTTTCCAACGAAGGCGCCTATGGGCTTCCCCATAGAACTTGCCAACCTGAATTCCTACAGGCTAGATGTGAGAGGCACATTCTGCTGCTTCCTCCCTTAGAGTTAAACTAGCTTCTGAAAGCTCAACCTCCGGGGAGTTTGTTTGGCAGAGATATAGAACACACTTTTCCAAGCCTGTTGGAAGGCATTTGCAGTTTCATTTCGCGTCTAATTTCCCAAACCAAACTGCTTGCAGCTCTAACTCCCTTCTAACTACCACTTCTTCGGTTCAGTGAGATATGCTGGATTCTAAACGGAGAAGCTTCTCTGACGCTTTTTCACAGAGATTTTGAAACTGAAATCTCCCATGCCGTTTCCACCATAGGCAGCAATGGGCTTCCCCATAGAACTTGCCAACCTGAATTCCTACAGGCTAGATGTGAGAGGCACATTCTGCTGCTTCCTCCCTTAGAGTTAAACTTGCTTCTGAAAGCTCAACCTCCGGGGAGTTTGTTTGGCAGAGATATAGAACACACTTTTCCAAGCCTGTTGGAAGGCATTTGCAGTTTCATTTCGCGTCTAATTTCCCAAACCAAACTGCTTGCAGCTCTGACTCCCTTCTAACTACCACTTCTTCGGTTCAGTGAGATATGCTGGATTCTAAACGGAGAAGCTTCTCTGACGCTTTTTCACAGAGATTTTGAAACTGAAATCTCCCATGCCGTTTCCACCATAGGCAGCAATGGGCTTCCCCATAGAACTTGCCAACCTGAATTCCTACAGGCTAGATGTGAGAGGCACATTCTGCTGCTTCCTCCCTTAGAGTTAAACTTGCTTCTGAAAGCTCAACCTCCGGGGAGTCTGTTTGGCAGAGATATAGAACACACTTTTCCAAGCCTGTTTTAAGGCATTTGCAGTTTCATTTCGCGTCTAATTTCCCAAACCAAACTGCTTGCAGCTCTAACTCCCTTCTAACTACCACTTCTTCGGTTCAGTGAGATATGCTGGATTGTAAACGGAGAAGCTTCTCTGACGCTTTTTCACAGAGATTTTGAAACTGAAATCTCCCATGCCGTTTCCACCATAGGCAGCAATGGGCTACCCCATAGAACTTGCCAACCTGAATTCCTAAAGGCTAGATGTGAGAGGCACATTCTGCTGCTTCCTCCCTTAGAGTTAAACTTGCTTCTGAAAGCTCAACCTCCGGGGAGTTTGTTTGGCAGAGATATAGAACACACTTTTCCAAGCCTGTTGGAAGGCATTTGCAGTTTCATTTCGCGTCTAATTTCCCAAACCAAACTGCTTGCAGCTCTAACTCCCTTCTAACTACCACTTCTTCGGTTCAGTGAGATATGCTGGATTCTAAACGGAGAAGCTTCTCTGACGCTTTTTCACAGAGATTTTGAAACTGAAATTTCCAAACCCGTTTCCAAAGAAGGCGCCAATGGGCTTTCCCATAGAACTTCCCAACCTGAATTCCTACAGGCTAGATGTGAGAGGCACATTCTGCTGCTTCCTCCCTTAGAGTTAAGCTAGCTTCTGAAAGCTCAACCTCTGGGGAGTCTGTTTGGCAGAGATATAGAACACACTTTTCCAAGCCTGTTTTAAGGCATTTGCAGTTTCATTTCGCGTCTAATTTCCCAAACCAAACTGCTTGCAGCTCTAACTCCCTTCTAACTACCACTTCTTCGGTTCAGTGAGATATGCTGGATTGTAAACGGAGAAGCTTCTCTGACGCTTTTTCACAGAGATTTTGAAACTGAAATCTCCCATGCCGTTTCCCCCATAGGCAGCAATGGGCTTCCCCATAGAACTTGCCAACCTGAATTCCTACAGGCTAGATGTGAGAGGCACATTCTGCTGCTTCCTCCCTTAGAGTTAAACTTGCTTCTGAAAGCTCAACCTCCGGGGAGTCTGTTTGGCAAAGATATAGAACACACTTTTCCAAGCCTGTTGGAAGGCATTTGCAGTTTCATTTCGCGTCTAATGTCCCAAACCAAACTGCTTGCAGCTCTAACTCCCTTCTAACTACCACTTCTTCGGTTCAGTGAGATATGCTGGATTCTAAACGGAGAAGCTTCTCTGACGCTTTTTCACAGAGATTTTGAAACTGAAATCTCCCATGCCGTTTCCACCATAGGCAGCAATGGGCTTCCCCATAGAACTTGCCAACCTGAATTCCTACAGGCTAGATGTGAGAGGCACATTCTGCTGCTTCCTCCCTAACAGTTAAGCTTGCTTCTGAAAGCTCAAACTCCGGGGACTCTGTTTGGCAGAGATATAGAACACAATTTTCCAAGCCTGTTGGAAGGCATTTGCAGTTTCATTTCGCGTCTAATTTCCCAAACCAAACTGCTTGCAGCTCTAACTCCCTTCTAACTACCACTTCTTCGGTTCAGTGAGATATGCTGGATTCTAAACGGAGAAGCTTCTCTGACGCTTTTTCACAGAGATTTTGAAACTGAAATCTCCCATGCCGTTTCCACCATAGGCAGCAAAGGGCTTCCCCATAGAACTTGCCAACCTGAATTCCTACAGGCTAGATGTGAGAGGCACATTCTGCTGCTCCCTCCCTAACAGTTAAGCTTGCTTCTGAAAGCTCAACCTCCGGGGACTCTGTTTGGCAGAGATATAGAACACACTTTTCCAAGCCTGTTGCAAGGCCTTTGCAGTGTCATTTCGCATCTAATTTCCCAAACCAAACTGCTTGCAGCTCTAACTCCCTTCTAACTACCACTTCTTCGGTTCAGTGAGATATGCTGGATTCTAAACGGAGAAGCTTCTCTGACGCTTTTTCACAGAGATTTTGAAACTGAAATCTCCCATGCCGTTTCCACCATAGGCAGCAATGGGCTTCCCCATAGAACTTGCCAACCTGAATTCCTAAAGGCTAGATGTGAGAGGCACATTCTGCTGCTTCCTCCCTTAGAGTTAAACTTGCTTCAGAAAGCTCAACCTCCGGGGAGTTTGTTTGGCATAGATATAGTACACACTTTTCCAAGCCTGTTGGAAGGCATTTGCAGTTTCATTTCGCGTCTAATTTCCCAAACCAAACTGCTTGCAGCTCTAACTCCCTTCTAACTACCACTTCTTCGGTTCAGTGAGATATGCTGGATTCTAAACGGAGAAGCTTCTCTGACGCTTTTTCACAGAGATTTTGAAACTGAAATCTCCCATGCCGTTTCGACCATAGGCAGCAAAGGGCTTCCCCATAGAACTTGCCAACCTGAATTCCTACAGGCTAGATGTGAGAGGCACATTCTGCTGCTCCCTCCCTAACAGTTAAGCTTGCTTCTGAAAGCTCAACCTCCGGGGACTCTGTTTGGCAGAGATATAGAACACACTTTTCCAAGCCTGTTGCAAGGCCTTTGCAGTGTCATTTCGCATCTAATTTCCCAAACCAAACTGCTTGCAGCTCTAACTCCCTTCTAACTACCACTTCTTCGGTTCAGTGAGATATGCTGGATTCTAAACGGAGAAGCTTCTCTGACGCTTTTTCACAGAGATTTTGAAACTGAAATCTCCCATGCCGTTTCCACCATAGGCAGCAATGGGCTTCCCCATAGAACTTGCCAACCTGAATTCCTAAAGGCTAGATGTGAGAGGCACATTCTGCTGCTTCCTCCCTTAGAGTTAAACTTGCTTCAGAAAGCTCAACCTCCGGGGAGTTTGTTTGGCATAGATATAGTACACACTTTTCCAAGCCTGTTGGAAGGCATTTGGAGTTTCATTTCGCGTCTAATTTCCCAAACCAAACTGCTTGCAGCTCTAACTCCCTTCTAACTACCAATACTTCGGTTCAGTGAGATATGCTGGATTCTAAACGGAGAAGCTTCTCTGACGCTTTTTCACAGAGATTTTGAAACTGAAATTTCCCATGCCGTTTCCACCATAGGCAGCAATGGGCTTCCCCATAGAACTTGCCAACCTGAATTCCTACAGGCTAGATGTGAGAGGCACATTCTGCTGCTTCCTCCCTTAGAGTTAAACTTGCTTCTGAAAGCTCAACCTCCGGGGAGTTTGTTTGGCAGAGATATAGAACACACTTTTCCAAGCCTGTTGGAAGGCATTTGCAGTTTCATTTCGCGTCTAATTTCCCAAAGCAAACTGCTTGCAGCTCTAACTCCCATCTAACTACCACTTCTTCGGTTCAGTGAGATATGCTGGATTCTAAACGGAGAAGCTTCTCTGACGCTTTTTCACAGAGATTGTGAAACTGAAATTTCCAAACCCGTTTCCAACGAAGGCGCCAATGGGCTTCCCCATAGAAATTGCCAACCTGAATTCCTACAGGCTAGATGTGAGAGGCACATTCTGCTGCTTCCTCCCTTAGAGTTAAACTAGCTTCTGAAAGCTCAACCTCCGGGGAGTTTGTTTGGCAGAGATATAGAACACACTTTTCCAAGCCTGTTGGAAGGCATTTGCAGTTTCATTTCGCGTCTAATTTCCCAAAGCAAACTGCTTGCAGCTCTAACTCCCATCTAACTACCACTTCTTCGGTTCAGTGAGATATGCTGGATTCTAAACGGAGAAGCTTCTCTGACGCTTTTTCACAGAGATTTTGAAACTGAAATCTCCCATCCCGTTTCCACCATAGGCAGCAATGGGCTTCCCCATAGAACTTGCCAACCTGAATTCCTACAGGCTAGATGTGAGAGGCACATTCTGCTGCTTCCTCCCTAACAGTTAAGCTTGCTTCTGAAAGCTCAACCTCCGGGGACTCTGTTTGGCAGAGATATAGAACACAATTTTCCAAGCCTGTTGGAAGGCATTTGCAGTTTCATTTCGCGTCTAATTTCCCAAACCAAACTGCTTGCAGCTCTAACTCCCTTCTAACTACCACTTCTTCGGTTCAGTGAGACATGCTGGATTCTAAACGGAGAAGCTTCTCTGACGCTTTTTCACAGAGATTTTGAAACTGAAATTTCCAAACCCGTTTCCAACGAAGGCGCCAATGGGCTTCCCCATAGAACTTGCCAACCTGAATTCCTACAGGCTAGATGTGAGAGGCACATTCTGCTGCTTCCTCCCTTAGAGTTAAACTAGCTTCTGAAAGCTCAACCTCCGGGGAGTTTGTTTGGCAGAGATATAGAACACACTTTACCAAACCTGTTGGAAGGCATTTGCAGTTTCATTTCGCGTCTAATTTCCCAAACCAAACTGCTTGCAGCTCTAACTCCCTTCTAACTACCACTTCTTCGGTTCAGTGAGATATGCTGGATTCTAAACGGAGAAGCTTCTCTGACGCTTTTTCACAGAGATTTTGAAACTGAAATCTCCCATGCCGTTTCCACCATAGGCAGCAATGGGCTACCCCATAGAACTTGCCAACCTGAATTCCTAAAGGCTAGATGTGAGAGGCACATTCTGCTGCTTCCTCCCTTAGAGTTAAACTTGCTTCTGAAAGCTCAACCTCCGGGGAGTTTGTTTGGCAGAGATATAGAACACACTTTTCCAAGCCTGTTGGAAGGCATTTGCAGTTTCATTTCGCGTCTAATTTCCCAAACCAAACTGCTTGCAGCTCTAACTCCCTTCTAACTACCACTTCTTCGGTTCAGTGAGATATGCTGGATTCTAAACGGAGAAGCTTCTCTGACGCTTTTTCACAGAGATTTTGAAACTGAAATTTCCAAACCCGTTTCCAAAGAAGGCGCCAATGGGCTTTCCCATAGAACTTCCCAACCTGAATTCCTACAGGCTAGATGTGAGAGGCACATTCTGCTGCTTCCTCCCTTAGAGTTAAGCTAGCTTCTGAAAGCTCAACCTCTGGGGAGTCTGTTTGGCAGAGATATAGAACACACTTTTCCAAGCCTGTTTTAAGGCATTTGCAGTTTCATTTCGCGTCTAATTTCCCAAACCAAACTGCTTGCAGCTCTAACTCCCTTCTAACTACCACTTCTTCGGTTCAGTGAGATATGCTGGATTGTAAACGGAGAAGCTTCTCTGACGCTTTTTCACAGAGATTTTGAAACTGAAATCTCCCATGCCGTTTCCCCCATAGGCAGCAATGGGCTTCCCCATAGAACTTGCCAACCTGAATTCCTACAGGCTAGATGTGAGAGGCACATTCTGCTGCTTCCTCCCTTAGAGTTAAACTTGCTTCTGAAAGCTCAACCTCCGGGGAGTCTGTTTGGCAAAGATATAGAACACACTTTTCCAAGCCTGTTGGAAGGCATTTGCAGTTTCATTTCGCGTCTAATGTCCCAAACCAAACTGCTTGCAGCTCTAACTCCCTTCTAACTACCACTTCTTCGGTTCAGTGAGATATGCTGGATTCTAAACGGAGAAGCTTCTCTGACGCTTTTTCACAGAGATTTTGAAACTGAAATCTCCCATGCCGTTTCCACCATAGGCAGCAATGGGCTTCCCCATAGAACTTGCCAACCTGAATTCCTACAGGCTAGATGTGAGAGGCACATTCTGCTGCTTCCTCCCTAACAGTTAAGCTTGCTTCTGAAAGCTCAAACTCCGGGGACTCTGTTTGGCAGAGATATAGAACACAATTTTCCAAGCCTGTTGGAAGGCATTTGCAGTTTCATTTCGCGTCTAATTTCCCAAACCAAACTGCTTGCAGCTCTAACTCCCTTCTAACTACCACTTCTTCGGTTCAGTGAGATATGCTGGATTCTAAACGGAGAAGCTTCTCTGACGCTTTTTCACAGAGATTTTGAAACTGAAATCTCCCATGCCGTTTCCACCATAGGCAGCAAAGGGCTTCCCCATAGAACTTGCCAACCTGAATTCCTACAGGCTAGATGTGAGAGGCACATTCTGCTGCTCCCTCCCTAACAGTTAAGCTTGCTTCTGAAAGCTCAACCTCCGGGGACTCTGTTTGGCAGAGATATAGAACACACTTTTCCAAGCCTGTTGCAAGGCCTTTGCAGTGTCATTTCGCATCTAATTTCCCAAACCAAACTGCTTGCAGCTCTAACTCCCTTCTAACTACCACTTCTTCGGTTCAGTGAGATATGCTGGATTCTAAACGGAGAAGCTTCTCTGACGCTTTTTCACAGAGATTTTGAAACTGAAATCTCCCATGCCGTTTCCACCATAGGCAGCAATGGGCTTCCCCATAGAACTTGCCAACCTGAATTCCTAAAGGCTAGATGTGAGAGGCACATTCTGCTGCTTCCTCCCTTAGAGTTAAACTTGCTTCAGAAAGCTCAACCTCCGGGGAGTTTGTTTGGCATAGATATAGTACACACTTTTCCAAGCCTGTTGGAAGGCATTTGCAGTTTCATTTCGCGTCTAATTTCCCAAACCAAACTGCTTGCAGCTCTAACTCCCTTCTAACTACCACTTCTTCGGTTCAGTGAGATATGCTGGATTCTAAACGGAGAAGCTTCTCTGACGCTTTTTCACAGAGATTTTGAAACTGAAATCTCCCATGCCGTTTCGACCATAGGCAGCAAAGGGCTTCCCCATAGAACTTGCCAACCTGAATTCCTACAGGCTAGATGTGAGAGGCACATTCTGCTGCTCCCTCCCTAACAGTTAAGCTTGCTTCTGAAAGCTCAACCTCCGGGGACTCTGTTTGGCAGAGATATAGAACACACTTTTCCAAGCCTGTTGCAAGGCCTTTGCAGTGTCATTTCGCATCTAATTTCCCAAACCAAACTGCTTGCAGCTCTAACTCCCTTCTAACTACCACTTCTTCGGTTCAGTGAGATATGCTGGATTCTAAACGGAGAAGCTTCTCTGACGCTTTTTCACAGAGATTTTGAAACTGAAATCTCCCATGCCGTTTCCACCATAGGCAGCAATGGGCTTCCCCATAGAACTTGCCAACCTGAATTCCTAAAGGCTAGATGTGAGAGGCACATTCTGCTGCTTCCTCCCTTAGAGTTAAACTTGCTTCAGAAAGCTCAACCTCCGGGGAGTTTGTTTGGCATAGATATAGTACACACTTTTCCAAGCCTGTTGGAAGGCATTTGGAGTTTCATTTCGCGTCTAATTTCCCAAACCAAACTGCTTGCAGCTCTAACTCCCTTCTAACTACCAATACTTCGGTTCAGTGAGATATGCTGGATTCTAAACGGAGAAGCTTCTCTGACGCTTTTTCACAGAGATTTTGAAACTGAAATTTCCCATGCCGTTTCCACCATAGGCAGCAATGGGCTTCCCCATAGAACTTGCCAACCTGAATTCCTACAGGCTAGATGTGAGAGGCACATTCTGCTGCTTCCTCCCTTAGAGTTAAACTTGCTTCTGAAAGCTCAACCTCCGGGGAGTTTGTTTGGCAGAGATATAGAACACACTTTTCCAAGCCTGTTGGAAGGCATTTGCAGTTTCATTTCGCGTCTAATTTCCCAAAGCAAACTGCTTGCAGCTCTAACTCCCATCTAACTACCACTTCTTCGGTTCAGTGAGATATGCTGGATTCTAAACGGAGAAGCTTCTCTGACGCTTTTTCACAGAGATTGTGAAACTGAAATTTCCAAACCCGTTTCCAACGAAGGCGCCAATGGGCTTCCCCATAGAAATTGCCAACCTGAATTCCTACAGGCTAGATGTGAGAGGCACATTCTGCTGCTTCCTCCCTTAGAGTTAAACTAGCTTCTGAAAGCTCAACCTCCGGGGAGTTTGTTTGGCAGAGATATAGAACACACTTTTCCAAGCCTGTTGGAAGGCATTTGCAGTTTCATTTCGCGTCTAATTTCCCAAAGCAAACTGCTTGCAGCTCTAACTCCCATCTAACTACCACTTCTTCGGTTCAGTGAGATATGCTGGATTCTAAACGGAGAAGCTTCTCTGACGCTTTTTCACAGAGATTTTGAAACTGAAATCTCCCATCCCGTTTCCACCATAGGCAGCAATGGGCTTCCCCATAGAACTTGCCAACCTGAATTCCTACAGGCTAGATGTGAGAGGCACATTCTGCTGCTTCCTCCCTAACAGTTAAGCTTGCTTCTGAAAGCTCAACCTCCGGGGACTCTGTTTGGCAGAGATATAGAACACAATTTTCCAAGCCTGTTGGAAGGCATTTGCAGTTTCATTTCGCGTCTAATTTCCCAAACCAAACTGCTTGCAGCTCTAACTCCCTTCTAACTACCACTTCTTCGGTTCAGTGAGACATGCTGGATTCTAAACGGAGAAGCTTCTCTGACGCTTTTTCACAGAGATTTTGAAACTGAAATTTCCAAACCCGTTTCCAACGAAGGCGCCAATGGGCTTCCCCATAGAACTTGCCAACCTGAATTCCTACAGGCTAGATGTGAGAGGCACATTCTGCTGCTTCCTCCCTTAGAGTTAAACTAGCTTCTGAAAGCTCAACCTCCGGGGAGTTTGTTTGGCAGAGATATAGAACACACTTTACCAAACCTGTTGGAAGGCATTTGCAGTTTCATTTCGCGTCTAATTTCCCAAACCAAACTGCTTGCAGCTCTAACTCCCTTCTAACTACCACTTCTTCGGTTCAGTGAGATATGCTGGATTCTAAACGGAGAAGCTTCTCTGACGCTTTTTCACAGAGATTTTGAAACTGAAATCTCCCATGCCGTTTCCACCATAGGCAGCAATGGGCTTCCCCATAGAACTTGCCAAACTGAATTCCTACAGGCTAGATGTGAGAGGCACATTCTGCTGCTCCCTCCCTAACAGTTAAGCTTGCTTCTGAAAGCTCAACCTCTGGGGACTCTGTTTGGCAGAGATATAGAACACACTTTTCCAAGCCTGTTGCAAGGCCTTTGCAGTGTCATTTCGCATCTAATTTCCCAAACCAAACTGCTTGCAGCTCTAACTCCCTTCTAACTACCACTTCTTCGGTTCAGTGAGATATGCTGGATTCTAAACGGAGAAGCTTCTCTGACGCTTTTTCACAGAGATTTTGAAACTGAAATCTCCCATGCCGTTTCCACCATAGGCAGCAATGGGCTTCCCCATAGAACTTGCCAACCTGAATTCCTACAGGCTAGATGTGAGAGGCACATTCTGCTGCTTCCTCCCTTAGAGTTAAACTTGCTTCTGAAAGCTCAACCTCCGGGGAGTTTGTTTGGCAGAGATATAGAACACACTTTTCCAAGCCTGTTGGAAGGCATTTGCAGTTTCATTTCGCGTCTAATTTCCCAAAGCAAACTGCTTGCAGCTCTAACTCCCATCTAACTACCACTTCTTCGGTTCAGTGAGATATGCTGGATTCTAAACGGAGAAGCTTCTCTGTCGCTTTTTCACAGAGATTTTGAAACTGAAATTTCCAAACCCGTTTCCAACGAAGGCGCCAATGGGCTTCCCCATAGAACTTGCCAACCTGAATTCCTTAAGGCTAGATGTGAGAGGCACATTCTGCTGCTTCCTCCCTTAGAGTTAAACTAGCTTCTGAAAGCTCAACCTCCGGGGAGTTTGTTTGGCAGAGATATAGAACACACTTTTCCAAGCCTGTTGGAAGGCATTTGCAGTTTCATTTCGCGTCTAATTTCCCAAACCAAACTGCTTGCAGCTCCAACTGCCTTCTAACTACCACTTCTTCGGTTCAGTGAGATATGCTGGATTCTAAACGGAGAAGCTTCTCTGACGCTTTTTCACAGAGATTTTGAAACTGAAATCTCCCATGCCGTTTCCACCATAGGCAGCAATGGGCTTCCCCATAGAACTTGCCATCCTGAATTCCTAAAGGCTAGATGTGAGAGGCACATTCTGCTGCTTCCTCCCTTAGAGTTAAACTTGCTTCAGAAAGCTCAACCTCCAGGGAGTTTGTTTGGCAGAGATATAGAACACACTTTTCCAAGCCTGTTGGAAGGCATTTGCAGTTTCATTACGCGTCTAATTTCCCAAACCAAACTGCTTGCAGCTCTAACTCCCTTCTAACTACCACTTCTTCGGTTCAGTGAGATATGCTGGATTCTAAACGGAGAAGCTTCTCTGACGCTTTTTCACAGAGATTTTGAAACTGAAATCTCCCATGCCGTTTCCACCATAGGCAGCAATGGGCTTCCCCATAGAACTTGCCAACCTGAATTCCTACAGGCTAGATGTGAGAGGCACATTCTGCTGCTTCCTCCCTTAGAGTTAAACTTGCTTCTGAAAGCTCAACCTCCGGGGAGTTTGTTTGGCAGAGATATAGAACACACTTTTCCAAGCCTGTTGGAAGGCATTTGCAGTTTCATTTCGCGTCTAATTTCCCAAACCAAACTGCTTGCAGCTCTAACTCCCTTCTAACTACCACTTCTTCGGTTCAGTGAGATATGCTGGATTCTAAACGGAGAAGCTTCTCTGACGCTTTTTCACAGGGATTTTGAAACTGAAATCTCCCATGCCTTTTCCACCATAGGCAGCAATGGGCTTCCCCATAGAACTTGCCAAACTGAATTCCTACAGGCTAGATGTGAGAGGCACATTCTGCTGCTCCCTCCCTAACAGTTAAGCTTGCTTCTGAAAGCTCAACCTCTGGGGACTCTGTTTGGCAGAGATATAGAACACACTTTTCCAAGCCTGTTGCAAGGCCTTTGCAGTGTCATTTCGCATCTAATTTCCCAAACCAAACTGCTTGCAGCTCTAACTCCCTTCTAACTACCACTTCTTCGGTTCAGTGAGATATGCTGGATTCTAAACGGAGAAGCTTCTCTGACGCTTTTTCACAGAGATTTTGAAACTGAAATCTCCCATGCCGTTTCCACCATAGGCAGCAATGGGCTTCCCCATAGAACTTGCCAACCTGAATTCCTACAGGCTAGATGTGAGAGGCACATTCTGCTGCTTCCTCCCTTAGAGTTAAACTTGCTTCTGAAAGCTCAACCTCCGGGGAGTTTGTTTGGCAGAGATATAGAACACACTTTTCCAAGCCTGTTGGAAGGCATTTGCAGTTTCATTTCGCGTCTAATTTCCCAAAGCAAACTGCTTGCAGCTCTAACTCCCATCTAACTACCACTTCTTCGGTTCAGTGAGATATGCTGGATTCTAAACGGAGAAGCTTCTCTGACGCTTTTTCACAGAGATTTTGAAACTGAAATTTCCAAACCCGTTTCCAACGAAGGCGCCAATGGGCTTCCCCATAGAACTTGCCAACCTGAATTCCTTAAGGCTAGATGTGAGAGGCACATTCTGCTGCTTCCTCCCTTAGAGTTAAACTAGCTTCTGAAAGCTCAACCTCCGGGGAGTTTGTTTGGCAGAGATATAGAACACACTTTTCCAAGCCTGTTGGAAGGCATTTGCAGTTTCATTTCGCGTCTAATTTCCCAAACCAAACTGCTTGCAGCTCCAACTGCCTTCTAACTACCACTTCTTCGGTTCAGTGAGATATGCTGGATTCTAAACGGAGAAGCTTCTCTGACGCTTTTTCACAGAGATTTTGAAACTGAAATCTCCCATGCCGTTTCCACCATAGGCAGCAATGGGCTTCCCCATAGAACTTGCCATCCTGAATTCCTAAAGGCTAGATGTGAGAGGCACATTCTGCTGCTTCCTCCCTTAGAGTTAAACTTGCTTCAGAAAGCTCAACCTCCAGGGAGTTTGTTTGTCAGAGATATAGAACACACTTTTCCAAGCCTGTTGGAAGGCATTTGCAGTTTCATTACGCGTCTAATATCCCAAACCAAACTGCTTGCAGCTCTAACTCCCTTCTAACTACCACTTCTTCGGTTCAGTGAGATATGCTGGATTCTAAACGGAGAAGCTTCTCTGACGCTTTTTCACAGAGATTTTGAAACTGAAATCTCCCATGCCGTTTCCACCATAGGCAGCAATGGGCTTCCCCATAGAACTTGCCAACCTGAATTCCTACAGGCTAGATGTGAGAGGCACATTCTGCTGCTTCCTCCCTAACAGTTAAGCTTGCTTCTGAAAGCTCAAACTCCAGGGACTCTGTTTGGCAGAGATATAGAACACAATTTTCCAAGCCTGTTGGAAGGCATTTGCAGTTTCATTTCGCGTCTAATTTCCCAAACCAAACTGCTTGCAGCTCTAACTCCCTTCTAACTACCACTTCTTCGGTTCAGTGAGATATGCTGGATTCTAAACGGAGAAGCTTCTCTGACGCTTTTTCACAGAGATTTTGAAACTGAAATCTCCCATGCCGTTTCCACCATAGGCAGCAAAGGGCTTCCCCATAGAACTTGCCAACCTGAATTCCTACAGGCTAGATGTGAGAGGCACATTCTGCTGCTCCCTCCCTAACAGTTAAGCTTGCTTCTGAAAGCTCAACCTCCGGGGACTCTGTTTGGCAGAGATATAGAACACACTTTTCCAAGCCTGTTGCAAGGCCTTTGCAGTGTCATTTCGCATCTAATTTCCCAAACCAAACTGCTTGCAGCTCTAACTCCCTTCTAACTACCACTTCTTCGGTTCAGTGAGATATGCTGGATTCTAAACGGAGAAGCTTCTCTGACGCTTTTTCACAGAGATTTTGAAACTGAAATCTCCCATGCCGTTTCCACCATAGGCAGCAATGGGCTTCCCCATAGAACTTGCCAACCTGAATTCCTACAGGCTAGATGTGAGAGGCACATTCTGCTGCTTCCTCCCTTAGAGTTAAACTTGCTTCTGAAAGCTCAACCTCCGGGGAGTTTGTTTGGCAGAGATATAGAACACACTTTTCCAAGCCTGTTGGAAGGCATTTGCAGTTTCATTTCGCGTCTAATTTCCCAAAGCAAACTGCTTGCAGCTCTAACTCCCATCTAACTACCACTTCTTCGGTTCAGTGAGATATGCTGGATTCTAAACGGAGAAGCTTCTCTGACGCTTTTTCACAGAGATTTTGAAACTGAAATTTCCAAACCCGTTTCCAACGAAGGCGCCAATGGGCTTCCCCATAGAACTTGCCAACCTGAATTCCTTAAGGCTAGATGTGAGAGGCACATTCTGCTGCTTCCTCCCTTAGAGTTAAACTAGCTTCTGAAAGCTCAACCTCCGGGGAGTTTGTTTGGCAGAGATATAGAACACACTTTTCCAAGCCTGTTGGAAGGCATTTGCAGTTTCATTTCGCGTCTAATTTCCCAAACCAAACTGCTTGCAGCTCCAACTGCCTTCTAACTACCACTTCTTCGGTTCAGTGAGATATGCTGGATTCTAAACGGAGAAGCTTCTCTGACGCTTTTTCACAGAGATTTTGAAACTGAAATCTCCCATGCCGTTTCCACCATAGGCAGCAATGGGCTTCCCCATAGAACTTGCCATCCTGAATTCCTAAAGGCTAGATGTGAGAGGCACATTCTGCTGCTTCCTCCCTTAGAGTTAAACTTGCTTCAGAAAGCTCAACCTCCAGGGAGTTTGTTTGTCAGAGATATAGAACACACTTTTCCAAGCCTGTTGGAAGGCATTTGCAGTTTCATTACGCGTCTAATATCCCAAACCAAACTGCTTGCAGCTCTAACTCCCTTCTAACTACCACTTCTTCGGTTCAGTGAGATATGCTGGATTCTAAACGGAGAAGCTTCTCTGACGCTTTTTCACAGAGATTTTGAAACTGAAATCTCCCATGCCGTTTCCACCATAGGCAGCAATGGGCTTCCCCATAGAACTTGCCAACCTGAATTCCTACAGGCTAGATGTGAGAGGCACATTCTGCTGCTTCCTCCCTAACAGTTAAGCTTGCTTCTGAAAGCTCAAACTCCAGGGACTCTGTTTGGCAGAGATATAGAACACAATTTTCCAAGCCTGTTGGAAGGCATTTGCAGTTTCATTTCGCGTCTAATTTCCCAAACCAAACTGCTTGCAGCTCTAACTCCCTTCTAACTACCACTTCTTCGGTTCAGTGAGATATGCTGGATTCTAAACGGAGAAGCTTCTCTGACGCTTTTTCACAGAGATTTTGAAACTGAAATCTCCCATGCCGTTTCCACCATAGGCAGCAAAGGGCTTCCCCATAGAACTTGCCAACCTGAATTCCTACAGGCTAGATGTGAGAGGCACATTCTGCTGCTCCCTCCCTAACAGTTAAGCTTGCTTCTGAAAGCTCAACCTCCGGGGACTCTGTTTGGCAGAGATATAGAACACACTTTTCCAAGCCTGTTGCAAGGCCTTTGCAGTGTCATTTCGCATCTAATTTCCCAAACCAAACTGCTTGCAGCTCTAACTCCCTTCTAACTACCACTTCTTCGGTTCAGTGAGATATGCTGGATTCTAAACGGAGAAGCTTCTCTGACGCTTTTTCACAGAGATTTTGAAACTGAAATCTCCCATGCCGTTTCCACCATAGGCAGCAATGGGCTTCCCCATAGAACTTGCCAACCTGAATTCCTAAAGGCTAGATGTGAGAGGCACATTCTGCTGCTTCCTCCCTTAGAGTTAAACTTGCTTCAGAAAGCTCAACCTCCGGGGAGTTTGTTTGGCATAGATATAGTACACACTTTTCCAAGCCTGTTGGAAGGCATTTGGAGTTTCATTTCGCGTCTAATTTCCCAAACCAAACTGCTTGCAGCTCTAACTCCCTTCTAACTACCAATACTTCGGTTCAGTGAGATATGCTGGATTCTAAACGGAGAAGCTTCTCTGACGCTTTTTCACAGAGATTTTGAAACTGAAATTTCCCATGCCGTTTCCACCATAGGCAGCAATGGGCTTCCCCATAGAACTTGCCAACCTGAATTCCTACAGGCTAGATGTGAGAGGCACATTCTGCTGCTTCCTCCCTTAGAGTTAAACTTGCTTCTGAAAGCTCAACCTCCGGGGAGTTTGTTTGGCAGAGATATAGAACACACTTTTCCAAGCCTGTTGGAAGGCATTTGCAGTTTCATTTCGCGTCTAATTTCCCAAAGCAAACTGCTTGCAGCTCTAACTCCCATCTAACTACCACTTCTTCGGTTCAGTGAGATATGCTGGATTCTAAACGGAGAAGCTTCTCTGACGCTTTTTCACAGAGATTGTGAAACTGAAATTTCCAAACCCGTTTCCAACGAAGGCGCCAATGGGCTTCCCCATAGAAATTGCCAACCTGAATTCCTACAGGCTAGATGTGAGAGGCACATTCTGCTGCTTCCTCCCTTAGAGTTAAACTAGCTTCTGAAAGCTCAACCTCCGGGGAGTTTGTTTGGCAGAGATATAGAACACACTTTTCCAAGCCTGTTGGAAGGCATTTGCAGTTTCATTTCGCGTCTAATTTCCCAAAGCAAACTGCTTGCAGCTCTAACTCCCATCTAACTACCACTTCTTCGGTTCAGTGAGATATGCTGGATTCTAAACGGAGAAGCTTCTCTGACGCTTTTTCACAGAGATTTTGAAACTGAAATCTCCCATCCCGTTTCCACCATAGGCAGCAATGGGCTTCCCCATAGAACTTGCCAACCTGAATTCCTACAGGCTAGATGTGAGAGGCACATTCTGCTGCTTCCTCCCTAACAGTTAAGCTTGCTTCTGAAAGCTCAACCTCCGGGGACTCTGTTTGGCAGAGATATAGAACACAATTTTCCAAGCCTGTTGGAAGGCATTTGCAGTTTCATTTCGCGTCTAATTTCCCAAACCAAACTGCTTGCAGCTCTAACTCCCTTCTAACTACCACTTCTTCGGTTCAGTGAGACATGCTGGATTCTAAACGGAGAAGCTTCTCTGACGCTTTTTCACAGAGATTTTGAAACTGAAATTTCCAAACCCGTTTCCAACGAAGGCGCCAATGGGCTTCCCCATAGAACTTGCCAACCTGAATTCCTATAGGCTAGATGTGAGAGGCACATTCTGCTGCTTCCTCCCTTAGAGTTAAACTAGCTTCTGAAAGCTCAACCTCCGGGGAGTTTGTTTGGCAGAGATATAGAACACACTTTACCAAACCTGTTGGAAGGCATTTGCAGTTTCATTTCGCGTCTAATTTCCCAAACCAAACTGCTTGCAGCTCTAACTCCCTTCTAACTACCACTTCTTCGGTTCAGTGAGATATGCTGGATTCTAAACGGAGAAGCTTCTCTGACGCTTTTTCACAGAGATTTTGAAACTGAAATCTCCCATGCCGTTTCCACCATAGGCAGCAATGGGCTTCCCCATAGAACTTGCCAAACTGAATTCCTACAGGCTAGATGTGAGAGGCACATTCTGCTGCTCCCTCCCTAACAGTTAAGCTTGCTTCTGAAAGCTCAACCTCTGGGGACTCTGTTTGGCAGAGATATAGAACACACTTTTCCAAGCCTGTTGCAAGGCCTTTGCAGTGTCATTTCGCATCTAATTTCCCAAACCAAACTGCTTGCAGCTCTAACTCCCTTCTAACTACCACTTCTTCGGTTCAGTGAGATATGCTGGATTCTAAACGGAGAAGCTTCTCTGACGCTTTTTCACAGAGATTTTGAAACTGAAATCTCCCATGCCGTTTCCACCATAGGCAGCAATGGGCTTCCCCATAGAACTTGCCAACCTGAATTCCTACAGGCTAGATGTGAGAGGCACATTCTGCTGCTTCCTCCCTTAGAGTTAAACTTGCTTCTGAAAGCTCAACCTCCGGGGAGTTTGTTTGGCAGAGATATAGAACACACTTTTCCAAGCCTGTTGGAAGGCATTTGCAGTTTCATTTCGCGTCTAATTTCCCAAAGCAAACTGCTTGCAGCTCTAACTCCCATCTAACTACCACTTCTTCGGTTCAGTGAGATATGCTGGATTCTAAACGGAGAAGCTTCTCTGTCGCTTTTTCACAGAGATTTTGAAACTGAAATTTCCAAACCCGTTTCCAACGAAGGCGCCAATGGGCTTCCCCATAGAACTTGCCAACCTGAATTCCTTAAGGCTAGATGTGAGAGGCACATTCTGCTGCTTCCTCCCTTAGAGTTAAACTAGCTTCTGAAAGCTCAACCTCCGGGGAGTTTGTTTGGCAGAGATATAGAACACACTTTTCCAAGCCTGTTGGAAGGCATTTGCAGTTTCATTTCGCGTCTAATTTCCCAAACCAAACTGCTTGCAGCTCCAACTGCCTTCTAACTACCACTTCTTCGGTTCAGTGAGATATGCTGGATTCTAAACGGAGAAGCTTCTCTGACGCTTTTTCACAGAGATTTTGAAACTGAAATCTCCCATGCCGTTTCCACCATAGGCAGCAATGGGCTTCCCCATAGAACTTGCCATCCTGAATTCCTAAAGGCTAGATGTGAGAGGCACATTCTGCTGCTTCCTCCCTTAGAGTTAAACTTGCTTCAGAAAGCTCAACCTCCAGGGAGTTTGTTTGGCAGAGATATAGAACACACTTTTCCAAGCCTGTTGGAAGGCATTTGCAGTTTCATTACGCGTCTAATTTCCCAAACCAAACTGCTTGCAGCTCTAACTCCCTTCTAACTACCACTTCTTCGGTTCAGTGAGATATGCTGGATTCTAAACGGAGAAGCTTCTCTGACGCTTTTTCACAGAGATTTTGAAACTGAAATCTCCCATGCCGTTTCCACCATAGGCAGCAATGGGCTTCCCCATAGAACTTGCCAAACTGAATTCCTACAGGCTAGATGTGAGAGGCACATTCTGCTGCTCCCTCCCTAACAGTTAAGCTTGCTTCTGAAAGCTCAACCTCTGGGGACTCTGTTTGGCAGAGATATAGAACACACTTTTCCAAGCCTGTTGCAAGGCCTTTGCAGTGTCATTTCGCATCTAATTTCCCAAACCAAACTGCTTGCAGCTCTAACTCCCTTCTAACTACCACTTCTTCGGTTCAGTGAGATATGCTGGATTCTAAACGGAGAAGCTTCTCTGACGCTTTTTCACAGAGATTTTGAAACTGAAATCTCCCATGCCGTTTCCACCATAGGCAGCAATGGGCTTCCCCATAGAACTTGCCAACCTGAATTCCTACAGGCTAGATGTGAGAGGCACATTCTGCTGCTTCCTCCCTTAGAGTTAAACTTGCTTCTGAAAGCTCAACCTCCGGGGAGTTTGTTTGGCAGAGATATAGAACACACTTTTCCAAGCCTGTTGGAAGGCATTTGCAGTTTCATTTCGCGTCTAATTTCCCAAAGCAAACTGCTTGCAGCTCTAACTCCCATCTAACTACCACTTCTTCGGTTCAGTGAGATATGCTGGATTCTAAACGGAGAAGCTTCTCTGTCGCTTTTTCACAGAGATTTTGAAACTGAAATTTCCAAACCCGTTTCCAACGAAGGCGCCAATGGGCTTCCCCATAGAACTTGCCAACCTGAATTCCTTAAGGCTAGATGTGAGAGGCACATTCTGCTGCTTCCTCCCTTAGAGTTAAACTAGCTTCTGAAAGCTCAACCTCCGGGGAGTTTGTTTGGCAGAGATATAGAACACACTTTTCCAAGCCTGTTGGAAGGCATTTGCAGTTTCATTTCGCGTCTAATTTCCCAAACCAAACTGCTTGCAGCTCCAACTGCCTTCTAACTACCACTTCTTCGGTTCAGTGAGATATGCTGGATTCTAAACGGAGAAGCTTCTCTGACGCTTTTTCACAGAGATTTTGAAACTGAAATCTCCCATGCCGTTTCCACCATAGGCAGCAATGGGCTTCCCCATAGAACTTGCCATCCTGAATTCCTAAAGGCTAGATGTGAGAGGCACATTCTGCTGCTTCCTCCCTTAGAGTTAAACTTGCTTCAGAAAGCTCAACCTCCAGGGAGTTTGTTTGGCAGAGATATAGAACACACTTTTCCAAGCCTGTTGGAAGGCATTTGCAGTTTCATTACGCGTCTAATTTCCCAAACCAAACTGCTTGCAGCTCTAACTCCCTTCTAACTACCACTTCTTCGGTTCAGTGAGATATGCTGGATTCTAAACGGAGAAGCTTCTCTGACGCTTTTTCACAGAGATTTTGAAACTGAAATCTCCCATGCCGTTTCCACCATAGGCAGCAATGGGCTTCCCCATAGAACTTGCCAACCTGAATTCCTACAGGCTAGATGTGAGAGGCACATTCTGCTGCTTCCTCCCTAACAGTTAAGCTTGCTTCTGAAAGCTCAAACTCCGGGGACTCTGTTTGGCAGAGATATAGAACACAATTTTCCAAGCCTGTTGGAAGGCATTTGCAGTTTCATTTCGCGTCTAATTTCCCAAACCAAACTGCTTGCAGCTCTAACTCCCTTCTAACTACCACTTCTTCGGTTCAGTGAGATATGCTGGATTCTAAACGGAGAAGCTTCTCTGACGCTTTTTCACAGAGATTTTGAAACTGAAATCTCCCATGCCGTTTCCACCATAGGCAGCAATGGGCTTCCCCATAGAACTTGCCAACCTGAATTCCTACAGGCTAGATGTGAGAGGCACATTCTGCTGCTTCCTCCCTAACAGTTAAGCTTGCTTCTGAAAGCTCAAACTCCGGGGACTCTGTTTGGCAGAGATATAGAACACAATTTTCCAAGCCTGTTGGAAGGCATTTGCAGTTTCATTTCGCGTCTAATTTCCCAAACCAAACTGCTTGCAGCTCTAACTCCCTTCTAACTACCACTTCTTCGGTTCAGTGAGATATGCTGGATTCTAAACGGAGAAGCTTCTCTGACGCTTTTTCACAGAGATTTTGAAACTGAAATCTCCCATGCCGTTTCCACCATAGGCAGCAAAGGGCTTCCCCATAGAACTTGCCAACCTGAATTCCTACAGGCTAGATGTGAGAGGCACATTCTGCTGCTCCCTCCCTAACAGTTAAGCTTGCTTCTGAAAGCTCAACCTCCGGGGACTCTGTTTGGCAGAGATATAGAACACACTTTTCCAAGCCTGTTGCAAGGCCTTTGCAGTGTCATTTCGCATCTAATTTCCCAAACCAAACTGCTTGCAGCTCTAACTCCCTTCTAACTACCACTTCTTCGGTTCAGTGAGATATGCTGGATTCTAAACGGAGAAGCTTCTCTGACGCTTTTTCACAGAGATTTTGAAACTGAAATCTCCCATGCCGTTTCCACCATAGGCAGCAATGGGCTTCCCCATAGAACTTGCCAACCTGAATTCCTAAAGGCTAGATGTGAGAGGCACATTCTGCTGCTTCCTCCCTTAGAGTTAAACTTGCTTCAGAAAGCTCAACCTCCGGGGAGTTTGTTTGGCATAGATATAGTACACACTTTTCCAAGCCTGTTGGAAGGCATTTGGAGTTTCATTTCGCGTCTAATTTCCCAAACCAAACTGCTTGCAGCTCTAACTCCCTTCTAACTACCAATACTTCGGTTCAGTGAGATATGCTGGATTCTAAACGGAGAAGCTTCTCTGACGCTTTTTCACAGAGATTTTGAAACTGAAATTTCCCATGCCGTTTCCACCATAGGCAGCAATGGGCTTCCCCATAGAACTTGCCAACCTGAATTCCTACAGGCTAGATGTGAGAGGCACATTCTGCTGCTTCCTCCCTTAGAGTTAAACTTGCTTCTGAAAGCTCAACCTCCGGGGAGTTTGTTTGGCAGAGATATAGAACACACTTTTCCAAGCCTGTTGGAAGGCATTTGCAGTTTCATTTCGCGTCTAATTTCCCAAAGCAAACTGCTTGCAGCTCTAACTCCCATCTAACTACCACTTCTTCGGTTCAGTGAGATATGCTGGATTCTAAACGGAGAAGCTTCTCTGACGCTTTTTCACAGAGATTGTGAAACTGAAATTTCCAAACCCGTTTCCAACGAAGGCGCCAATGGGCTTCCCCATAGAAATTGCCAACCTGAATTCCTACAGGCTAGATGTGAGAGGCACATTCTGCTGCTTCCTCCCTTAGAGTTAAACTAGCTTCTGAAAGCTCAACCTCCGGGGAGTTTGTTTGGCAGAGATATAGAACACACTTTTCCAAGCCTGTTGGAAGGCATTTGCAGTTTCATTTCGCGTCTAATTTCCCAAAGCAAACTGCTTGCAGCTCTAACTCCCATCTAACTACCACTTCTTCGGTTCAGTGAGATATGCTGGATTCTAAACGGAGAAGCTTCTCTGACGCTTTTTCACAGAGATTTTGAAACTGAAATCTCCCATCCCGTTTCCACCATAGGCAGCAATGGGCTTCCCCATAGAACTTGCCAACCTGAATTCCTACAGGCTAGATGTGAGAGGCACATTCTGCTGCTTCCTCCCTAACAGTTAAGCTTGCTTCTGAAAGCTCAACCTCCGGGGACTCTGTTTGGCAGAGATATAGAACACAATTTTCCAAGCCTGTTGGAAGGCATTTGCACTTTCATTTCGCGTCTAATTTCCCAAACCAAACTGCTTGCAGCTCTAACTCCCTTCTAACTACCACTTCTTCGGTTCAGTGAGACATGCTGGATTCTAAACGGAGAAGCTTCTCTGACGCTTTTTCACAGAGATTTTGAAACTGAAATTTCCAAACCCGTTTCCAACGAAGGCGCCAATGGGCTTCCCCATAGAACTTGCCAACCTGAATTCCTACAGGCTAGATGTGAGAGGCACATTCTGCTGCTTCCTCCCTTAGAGTTAAACTAGCTTCTGAAAGCTCAACCTCCGGGGAGTTTGTTTGGCAGAGATATAGAACACACTTTACCAAACCTGTTGGAAGGCATTTGCAGTTTCATTTCGCGTCTAATTTCCCAAACCAAACTGCTTGCAGCTCTAACTCCCTTCTAACTACCACTTCTTCGGTTCAGTGAGATATGCTGGATTCTAAACGGAGAAGCTTCTCTGACGCTTTTTCACAGAGATTTTGAAACTGAAATCTCCCATGCCGTTTCCACCATAGGCAGCAATGGGCTTCCCCATAGAACTTGCCAAACTGAATTCCTACAGGCTAGATGTGAGAGGCACATTCTGCTGCTCCCTCCCTAACAGTTAAGCTTGCTTCTGAAAGCTCAACCTCTGGGGACTCTGTTTGGCAGAGATATAGAACACACTTTTCCAAGCCTGTTGCAAGGCCTTTGCAGTGTCATTTCGCATCTAATTTCCCAAACCAAACTGCTTGCAGCTCTAACTCCCTTCTAACTACCACTTCTTCGGTTCAGTGAGATATGCTGGATTCTAAACGGAGAAGCTTCTCTGACGCTTTTTCACAGAGATTTTGAAACTGAAATTTCCAAACCCGTTTCCAACGAAGGCGCCAATGGGCTTCCCCATAGAACTTGCCAACCTGAATTCCTTAAGGCTAGATGTGAGAGGCACATTCTGCTGCTTCCTCCCTTAGAGTTAAACTAGCTTCTGAAAGCTCAACCTCCGGGGAGTTTGTTTGGCAGAGATATAGAACACACTTTTCCAAGCCTGTTGGAAGGCATTTGCAGTTTCATTTCGCGTCTAATTTCCCAAACCAAACTGCTTGCAGCTCCAACTGCCTTCTAACTACCACTTCTTCGGTTCAGTGAGATATGCTGGATTGTAAACGGAGAAGCTTCTCTGACGCTTTTTCACAGAGATTTTGAAACTGAAATCTCCCATGCCGTTTCCACCATAGGCAGCAATGGGCTTCCCCATAGAACTTGCCATCCTGAATTCCTAAAGGCTAGATGTGAGAGGCACATTCTGCTGCTTCCTCCCTTAGAGTTAAACTTGCTTCAGAAAGCTCAACCTCCAGGGAGTTTGTTTGGCAGAGATATAGAACACACTTTTCCAAGCCTGTTGGAAGGCATTTGCAGTTTCATTACGCGTCTAATTTCCCAAACCAAACTGCTTGCAGCTCTAACTCCCTTCTAACTACCACTTCTTCGGTTCAGTGAGATATGCTGGATTCTAAACGGAGAAGCTTCTCTGACGCTTTTTCACAGAGATTTTGAAACTGAAATCTCCCATGCCGTTTCCACCATAGGCAGCAATGGGCTTCCCCATAGAACTTGCCAACCTGAATTCCTACAGGCTAGATGTGAGAGGCACATTCTGCTGCTTCCTCCCTAACAGTTAAGCTTGCTTCTGAAAGCTCAAACTCCGGGGACTCTGTTTGGCAGAGATATAGAACACAATTTTCCAAGCCTGTTGGAAGGCATTTGCAGTTTCATTTCGCGTCTAATTTCCCAAACCAAACTGCTTGCAGCTCTAACTCCCTTCTAACTACCACTTCTTCGGTTCAGTGAGATATGCTGGATTCTAAACGGAGAAGCTTCTCTGACGCTTTTTCACAGAGATTTTGAAACTGAAATCTCCCATGCCGTTTCCACCATAGGCAGCAAAGGGCTTCCCCATAGAACTTGCCAACCTGAATTCCTACAGGCTAGATGTGAGAGGCACATTCTGCTGCTCCCTCCCTAACAGTTAAGCTTGCTTCTGAAAGCTCAACCTCCGGGGACTCTGTTTGGCAGAGATATAGAACACACTTTTCCAAGCCTGTTGCAAGGCCTTTGCAGTGTCATTTCGCATCTAATTTCCCAAACCAAACTGCTTGCAGCTCTAACTCCCTTCTAACTACCACTTCTTCGGTTCAGTGAGATATGCTGGATTCTAAACGGAGAAGCTTCTCTGACGCTTTTTCACAGAGATTTTGAAACTGAAATCTCCCATGCCGTTTCCACCATAGGCAGCAATGGGCTTCCCCATAGAACTTGCCAACCTGAATTCCTAAAGGCTAGATGTGAGAGGCACATTCTGCTGCTTCCTCCCTTAGAGTTAAACTTGCTTCAGAAAGCTCAACCTCCGGGGAGTTTGTTTGGCATAGATATAGTACACACTTTTCCAAGCCTGTTGGAAGGCATTTGCAGTTTCATTTCGCGTCTAATTTCCCAAACCAAACTGCTTGCAGCTCTAACTCCCTTCTAACTACCACTTCTTCGGTTCAGTGAGATATGCTGGATTCTAAACGGAGAAGCTTCTCTAACGCTTTTTCACAGAGATTTTGAAACTGAAATCTCCCATGCCGTTTCGACCATAGGCAGCAATGGGCTTCCCCATAGAACTTGCCAACCTGAATTCCTACAGGCTAGATGTGAGAGGCACATTCTCCTGCTTCCTCCCTTAGAGTTAAACTTGCTTCTGAAAGCTCAACCTCCGGGGAGTTTGTTTGGCAGAGATATAGAACACACTTTTCCAAGCCTGTTGGAAGGCATTTGCAGTTTCATTTCGCGTCTAATTTCCCAAACCAAACTGCTTGCAGCTCTAACTCCCTTCTAACTACCACTTCTTCGGTTCAGTGAGATATGCTGGATTCTAAACGGAGAAGCTTCTCTGACGCTTTTTCACAGAGATTTTGAAACTGAAATCTCCCATGCCGTTTCCACCATAGGCAGCAATGGGCTTCCCCATAGAACTTGCCAACCTGAATTCCTACAGGCTAGATGTGAGAGGCACATTCTGCTGCTTCCTCCCTTAGAGTTAAACTTGCTTCTGAAAGCTCAACCTCCGGGGAGTTTGTTTGGCAGAGATATAGAACACACTTTTCCAAGCCTGTTGGAAGGCATTTGGAGTTTCATTTCGCGTCTAATTTCCCAAACCAAACTGCTTGCAGCTCTAACTCCCTTCTAACTACCACTTCTTCGGTTCAGTGAGATATGCTGGATTCTAAACGGAGAAGCTTCTCTGACGCTTTTTCACAGAGATTTTGAAACTGAAATCTCCCATGCCGTTTCTACCATTGGCAGCAATGGGCTTCCCCATAGAACTTGCCAACCCGAATTCCTACAGGCTAGATGTGAGAGGCACATTCTGCTGCTCCCTCCCTAACAGTTAAGCTTGCTTCTGAAAGCTCAACCTCCGGGGACTCTGTTTGGCAGAGACATAGAACACAATTTTCCAAGCCTGTTGGAAGGCATTTGCAGTTTCATTTCGCGTCTAATTTCCCAAACCAAACTGCTTGCAGCTCCAACTGCCTTCTAACTACCACTTCTTCGGTTCAGTGAGATATGCTGGATTCTAAACGGAGAAGCTTCTCTGACGCTTTTTCACAGAGATTTTGAAACTGAAATCTCCCATGCCGTTTCCACCATAGGCAGCAATGGGCTTCCCCATAGAACTTGCCATCCTGAATTCCTAAAGGCTAGATGTGAGAGGCACATTCTGCTGCTTCCTCCCTTAGAGTTAAACTTGCTTCAGAAAGCTCAACCTCCAGGGAGTTTGTTTGGCAGAGATATAGAACACACTTTTCCAAGCCTGTTGGAAGGCATTTGCAGTTTCATTACGCGTCTAATTTCCCAAACCAAACTGCTTGCAGCTCTAACTCCCTTCTAACTACCACTTCTTCGGTTCAGTGAGATATGCTGGATTCTAAACGGAGAAGCTTCTCTGACGCTTTTTCACAGAGATTTTGAAACTGAAATCTCCCATGCCGTTTCCACCATAGGCAGCAATGGGCTTCCCCATAGAACTTGCCAACCTGAATTCCTACAGGCTAGATGTGAGAGGCACATTCTGCTGCTTCCTCCCTAACAGTTAAGCTTGCTTCTGAAAGCTCAAACTCCGGGGACTCTGTTTGGCAGAGATATAGAACACAATTTTCCAAGCCTGTTGGAAGGCATTTGCAGTTTCATTTCGCGTCTAATTTCCCAAACCAAACTGCTTGCAGCTCTAACTCCCTTCTAACTACCACTTCTTCGGTTCAGTGAGATATGCTGGATTCTAAACGGAGAAGCTTCTCTGACGCTTTTTCACAGAGATTTTGAAACTGAAATCTCCCAGGCCGTTTCCACCATAGGCAGCAAAGGGCTTCCCCATAGAACTTGCCAACCTGAATTCCTACAGGCTAGATGTGAGAGGCACATTCTGCTGCTCCCTCCCTAACAGTTAAGCTTGCTTCTGAAAGCTCAACCTCCGGGGACTCTGTTTGGCAGAGATATAGAACACACTTTTCCAAGCCTGTTGCAAGGCCTTTGCAGTGTCATTTCGCATCTAATTTCCCAAACCAAACTGCTTGCAGCTCTAACTCCCTTCTAACTACCACTTCTTCGGTTCAGTGAGATATGCTGGATTCTAAACGGAGAAGCTTCTCTGACGCTTTTTCACAGAGATTTTGAAACTGAAATCTCCCATGCCGTTTCCACCATAGGCAGCAATGGGCTTCCCCATAGAACTTGCCAACCTGAATTCCTAAAGGATAGATGTGAGAGGCACATTCTGCTGCTTCCTCCCTTAGAGTTAAACTTGCTTCAGAAAGCTCAACCTCCGGGGAGTTTGTTTGGCATAGATATAGTACACACTTTTCCAAGCCTGTTGGAAGGCATTTGCAGTTTCATTTCGCGTCTAATTTCCCAAACCAAACTGCTTGCAGCTCTAACTCCCTTCTAACTACCACTTCTTCGGTTCAGTGAGATATGCTGGATTCTAAACGGAGAAGCTTCTCTGACGCTTTTTCACAGAGATTTTGAAACTGAAATTTCCAAACCCGTTTCCAACGAAGGCGCCTATGGGCTTCCCCATAGAACTTGCCAACCTGAATTCCTACAGGCTAGATGTGAGAGGCACATTCTGCTGCTTCCTCCCTTAGAGTTAAACTAGCTTCTGAAAGCTCAACCTCCGGGGAGTTTGTTTGGCAGAGATATAGAACACACTTTTCCAAGCCTGTTGGAAGGCATTTGCAGTTTCATTTCGCGTCTAATTTCCCAAACCAAACTGCTTGCAGCTCTAACTCCCTTCTAACTACCACTTCTTCGGTTCAGTGAGATATGCTGGATTCTAAACGGAGAAGCTTCTCTGACGCTTTTTCACAGAGATTTTGAAACTGAAATCTCCCATGCCGTTTCCACCATAGGCAGCAATGGGCTTCCCCATAGAACTTGCCAACCTGAATTCCTACAGGCTAGATGTGAGAGGCACATTCTGCTGCTTCCTCCCTTAGAGTTAAACTTGCTTCTGAAAGCTCAACCTCCGGGGAGTTTGTTTGGCAGAGATATAGAACACACTTTTCCAAGCCTGTTGGAAGGCATTTGCAGTTTCATTTCGCGTCTAATTTCCCAAACCAAACTGCTTGCAGCTCTAACTCCCTTCTAACTACCACTTCTTCGGTTCAGTGAGATATGCTGGATTCTAAACGGAGAAGCTTCTCTGACGCTTTTTCACAGAGATTTTGAAACTGAAATCTCCCATGCCTTTTCCACCATAGGCAGCAATGGGCTTCCCCATAGAACTTGCCAAACTGAATTCCTACAGGCTAGATGTGAGAGGCACATTCTGCTGCTCCCTCCCTAACAGTTAAGCTTGCTTCTGAAAGCTCAACCTCTGGGGACTCTGTTTGGCAGAGATATAGAACACACTTTTCCAAGCCTGTTGCAAGGCCTTTGCAGTGTCATTTCGCATCTAATTTCCCAAACCAAACTGCTTGCAGCTCTAACTCCCTTCTAACTACCACTTCTTCGGTTCAGTGAGATATGCTGGATTCTAAACGGAGAAGCTTCTCTGACGCTTTTTCACAGAGATTTTGAAACTGAAATCTCCCATGCCGTTTCCACCATAGGCAGCAATGGGCTTCCCCATAGAACTTGCCAACCTGAATTCCTACAGGCTAGATGTGAGAGGCACATTCTGCTGCTTCCTCCCTTAGAGTTAAACTTGCTTCTGAAAGCTCAACCTCCGGGGAGTTTGTTTGGCAGAGATATAGAACACACTTTTCCAAGCCTGTTGGAAGGCATTTGCAGTTTCATTTCGCGTCTAATTTCCCAAAGCAAACTGCTTGCAGCTCTAACTCCCATCTAACTACCACTTCTTCGGTTCAGTGAGATATGCTGGATTCTAAACGGAGAAGCTTCTCTGACGCTTTTTCACAGAGATTTTGAAACTGAAATTTCCAAACCCGTTTCCAACGAAGGCGCCAATGGGCTTCCCCATAGAACTTGCCAACCTGAATTCCTTAAGGCTAGATGTGAGAGGCACATTCTGCTGCTTCCTCCCTTAGAGTTAAACTAGCTTCTGAAAGCTCAACCTCCGGGGAGTTTGTTTGGCAGAGATATAGAACACACTTTTCCAAGCCTGTTGGAAGGCATTTGCAGTTTCATTTCGCGTCTAATTTCCCAAACCAAACTGCTTGCAGCTCCAACTGCCTTCTAACTACCACTTCTTCGGTTCAGTGAGATATGCTGGATTCTAAACGGAGAAGCTTCTCTGACGCTTTTTCACAGAGATTTTGAAACTGAAATCTCCCATGCCGTTTCCACCATAGGCAGCAATGGGCTTCCCCATAGAACTTGCCATCCTGAATTCCTAAAGGCTAGATGTGAGAGGCACATTCTGCTGCTTCCTCCCTTAGAGTTAAACTTGCTTCAGAAAGCTCACCCTCCAGGGAGTTTGTTTGGCAGAGATATAGAACACACTTTTCCAAGCCTGTTGCAAGGCCTTTGCAGTGTCATTTCGCATCTAATTTCCCAAACCAAACTGCTTGCAGCTCTAACTCCCTTCTAACTACCACTTCTTCGGTTCAGTGAGATATGCTGGATTCTAAACGGAGAAGCTTCTCTGACGCTTTTTCACAGAGATTTTGAAACTGAAATTTCCAAACCCGTTTCCAACGAAGGCGCCTATGGGCTTCCCCATAGAACTTGCCAACCTGAATTCCTACAGGCTAGATGTGAGAGGCACATTCTGCTGCTTCCTCCCTTAGAGTTAAACTAGCTTCTGAAAGCTCAACCTCCGGGGAGTTTGTTTGGCAGAGATATAGAACACACTTTTCCAAGCCTGTTGGAAGGCATTTGCAGTTTCATTTCGCGTCTAATTTCCCAAACCAAACTGCTTGCAGCTCTAACTCCCTTCTAACTACCACTTCTTCGGTTCAGTGAGATATGCTGGATTCTAAACGGAGAAGCTTCTCTGACGCTTTTTCACAGAGATTTTGAAACTGAAATCTCCCATGCCGTTTCCACCATAGGCAGCAATGGGCTTCCCCATAGAACTTGCCAACCTGAATTCCTACAGGCTAGATGTGAGAGGCACATTCTGCTGCTTCCTCCCTTAGAGTTAAACTTGCTTCTGAAAGCTCAACCTCCGGGGAGTTTGTTTGGCAGAGATATAGAACACACTTTTCCAAGCCTGTTGGAAGGCATTTGGAGTTTCATTTCGCGTCTAATTTCCCAAACCAAACTGCTTGCAGCTCTAACTCCCTTCTAACTACCACTTCTTCGGTTCAGTGAGATATGCTGGATTCTAAACGGAGAAGCTTCTCTGACGCTTTTTCACAGAGATTTTGAAACTGAAATCTCCCATGCCGTTTCTACCATTGGCAGCAATGGGCTTCCCCATAGAACTTGCCAACCCGAATTCCTACAGGCTAGATGTGAGAGGCACATTCTGCTGCTCCCTCCCTAACAGTTAAGCTTGCTTCTGAAAGCTCAACCTCCGGGGACTCTGTTTGGCAGAGACATAGAACACAATTTTCCAAGCCTGTTGGAAGGCATTTGCAGTTTCATTTCGCGTCTAATTTCCCAAACCAAACTGCTTGCAGCTCCAACTGCCTTCTAACTACCACTTCTTCGGTTCAGTGAGATATGCTGGATTCTAAACGGAGAAGCTTCTCTGACGCTTTTTCACAGAGATTTTGAAACTGAAATTTCCAAACCCGTTTCCAACGAAGGCGCCAATGGGCTTCCCCATAGAACTTGCCAACCTGAATTCCTACAGGCTAGATGTGAGAGGCACATTCTGCTGCTTCCTCCCTTAGAGTTAAACTAGCTTCTGAAAGCTCAACCTCCGGGGAGTTTGTTTGGCAGAGATATAGAACACACTTTACCAAACCTGTTGGAAGGCATTTGCAGTTTCATTTCGCGTCTAATTTCCCAAACCAAACTGCTTGCAGCTCTAACTCCCTTCTAACTACCACTTCTTCGGTTCAGTGAGATATGCTGGATTCTAAACGGAGAAGCTTCTCTGACGCTTTTTCACAGAGATTTTGAAACTGAAATCTCCCATGCCGTTTCCACCATAGGCAGCAATGGGCTTCCCCATGGAACTTGCCAACCTGAATTCCTACAGGCTAGATGTGAGAGGCACATTCTGCTGCTTCCTCCCTTAGAGTTAAACTTGCTTCTGAAAGCTCAACCTCCGGGGAGTTTGTTTGGCAGAGATATAGAACACACTTTTCCAAGCCTGTTGGAAGGCATTTGCAGTTTCATTTCGCGTCTAATTTCCCAAACCAAACTGCTTGCAGCTCTAACTCCCTTCTAACTACCACTTCTTCGGTTCAGTGAGATATGCTGGATTCTAAACGGAGAAGCTTCTCTGACGCTTTTTCACAGAGATTTTGAAACTGAAATCTCCCATGCCTTTTCCACCATAGGCAGCAATGGGCTTCCCCATAGAACTTGCCAAACTGAATTCCTACAGGCTAGATGTGAGAGGCACATTCTGCTGCTCCCTCCCTAACAGTTAAGCTTGCTTCTGAAAGCTCAACCTCTGGGGACTCTGTTTGGCAGAGATATAGAACACACTTTTCCAAGCCTGTTGCAAGGCCTTTGCAGTGTCATTTCGCATCTAATTTCCCAAACCAAACTGCTTGCAGCTCTAACTCCCTTCTAACTACCACTTCTTCGGTTCAGTGAGATATGCTGGATTCTAAACGGAGAAGCTTCTCTGACGCTTTTTCACACAGATTTTGAAACTGAAATCTCCCATGCCGTTTCCACCATAGGCAGCAATGGGCTTCCCCATAGAACTTGCCAACCTGAATTCCTACAGGCTAGATGTGAGAGGCACATTCTGCTGCTTCCTCCCTTAGAGTTAAACTTGCTTCTGAAAGCTCAACCTCCGGGGAGTTTGTTTGGCAGAGATATAGAACACACTTTTCCAAGCCTGTTGGAAGGCATTTGCAGTTTCATTTCGCGTCTAATTTCCCAAACCAAACTGCTTGCAGCTCTAACTCCCTTCTAACTACCACTACTTCGGTTCAGTGAGATATGCTGGATTCTAAACGGAGAAGCTTCTCTGACGCTTTTTCACAGAGATTTTGAAACTGAAATTTCCCATGCCGTTTCCACCATAGGCAGCAATGGGCTTCCCCATAGAACTTGCCAACCTGAATTCCTACAGGCTAGATGTGAGAGGCACATTCTGCTGCTTCCTCCCTTAGAGTTAAACTTGCTTCTGAAAGCTCAACCTCCGGGGAGTTTGTTTGGCAGAGATATAGAACACACTTTTCCAAGCCTGTTGGAAGGCATTTGCAGTTTCATTTCGCGTCTAATTTCCCAAAGCAAACTGCTTGCAGCTCTAACTCCCATCTAACTACCACTTCTTCGGTTCAGTGAGATATGCTGGATTCTAAACGGAGAAGCTTCTCTGACGCTTTTTCACAGAGATTTTGAAACTGAAATTTCCAAACCCGTTTCCAACGAAGGCGCCAATGGGCTTCCCCATAGAAATTGCCAACCTGAATTCCTACAGGCTAGATGTGAGAGGCACATTCTGCTGCTTCCTCCCTTAGAGTTAAACTAGCTTCTGAAAGCTCAACCTCCGGGGAGTTTGTTTGGCAGAGATATAGAACACACTTTTCCAAGCCTGTTGGAAGGCATTTGCAGTTTCATTTCGCGTCTAATTTCCCAAAGCAAACTGCTTGCAGCTCTAACTCCCATCTAACTACCACTTCTTCGGTTCAGTGAGATATGCTGGATTCTAAACGGAGAAGCATCTCTGACGCTTTTTCACAGAGATTTTGAAACTGAAATCTCCCATGCCGTTTCCACCATAGGCAGCAATGGGCTTCCCCATAGAACTTGCCAACCTGAATTCCTACAGGCTAGATGTGAGAGGCACATTCTGCTGCTTCCTCCCTAACAGTTAAGCTTGCTTCTGAAAGCTCAACCTCCGGGGAGGCTCTTTGGCAGAGATATAGAACACACTTTTCCAAGCCTGTTGGAAGGCATTTGCAGTTTCATTTCGCGTCTAATTTCCCAAACCAAACTGCTTGCAGCTCTAACTCCCTTCTAACTACCACTTCTTCGGTTCAGTGAGATATGCTGGATTCTAAACGGAGAAGCTTCTCTGACGCTTTTTCACAGAGATTTTGAAACTGAAATCTCCCATGCCGTTTCCACCATAGGCAGCAATGGGCTTCCCCATAGAACTTGCCAACCCGAATTCCTACAGGCTAGATGTGAGAGGCACATTCTGCTGCTCCCTCCCTAACAGTTAAGCTTGCTTCTGAAAGCTCAACCTCCGGGGACTCTGTTTGGCAGAGACATAGAACACAATTTTCCAAGCCTGTTGGAAGGCATTTGCAGTTTCATTTCGCGTCTAATTTCCCAAACCAAACTGCTTGCAGCTCCAACTGCCTTCTAACTACCACTTCTTCGGTTCAGTGAGATATGCTGGATTCTAAACGGAGAAGCTTCTCTGACGCTTTTTCACAGAGATTTTGAAACTGAAATTTCCAAACCCGTTTCCAACGAAGGCGCCAATGGGCTTCCCCATAGAACTTGCCAACCTGAATTCCTACAGGCTAGATGTGAGAGGCACATTCTGCTGCTTCCTCCCTTAGAGTTAAACTAGCTTCTGAAAGCTCAACCTCCGGGGAGTTTGTTTGGCAGAGATATAGAACACACTTTACCAAACCTGTTGGAAGGCATTTGCAGTTTCATTTCGCGTCTAATTTCCCAAACCAAACTGCTTGCAGCTCTAACTCCCTTCTAACTACCACTTCTTCGGTTCAGTGAGATATGCTGGATTCTAAACGGAGAAGCTTCTCTGACGCTTTTTCACAGAGATTTTGAAACTGAAATCTCCCATGCCGTTTCCACCATAGGCAGCAATGGGCTTCCCCATGGAACTTGCCAACCTGAATTCCTACAGGCTAGATGTGAGAGGCACATTCTGCTGCTTCCTCCCTTAGAGTTAAACTTGCTTCTGAAAGCTCAACCTCCGGGGAGTTTGTTTGGCAGAGATATAGAACACACTTTTCCAAGCCTGTTGGAAGGCATTTGCAGTTTCATTTCGCGTCTAATTTCCCAAACCAAACTGCTTGCAGCTCTAACTCCCTTCTAACTACAACTTCTTCGGTTCAGTGAGATATGCTGGATTCTAAACGGAGAAGCTTCTCTGACGCTTTTTCACAGAGATTTTGAAACTGAAATCTCCCATGCATTTTCCACCATAGGCAGCAATGGGCTTCCCCATAGAACTTGCCAAACTGAATTCCTACAGGCTAGATGTGAGAGGCACATTCTGCTGCTCCCTCCCTAACAGTTAAGCTTGCTTCTGAAAGCTCAACCTCTGGGGACTCTGTTTGGCAGAGATATAGAACACACTTTTCCAAGCCTGTTGCAAGGCCTTTGCAGTGTCATTTCGCATCTAATTTCCCAAACCAAACTGCTTGCAGCTCTAACTCCCTTCTAACTACCACTTCTTCGGTTCAGTGAGATATGCTGGATTCTAAACGGAGAAGCTTCTCTGACGCTTTTTCACACAGATTTTGAAACTGAAATCTCCCATGCCGTTTCCACCATAGGCAGCAATGGGCTTCCCCATAGAACTTGCCAACCTGAATTCCTACAGGCTAGATGTGAGAGGCACATTCTGCTGCTTCCTCCCTTAGAGTTAAACTTGCTTCTGAAAGCTCAACCTCCGGGGAGTTTGTTTGGCAGAGATATAGAACACACTTTTCCAAGCCTGTTGGAAGGCATTTGCAGTTTCATTTCGCGTCTAATTTCCCAAACCAAACTGCTTGCAGCTCTAACTCCCTTCTAACTACCACTACTTCGGTTCAGTGAGATATGCTGGATTCTAAACGGAGAAGCTTCTCTGACGCTTTTTCACAGAGATTTTGAAACTGAAATTTCCCATGCCGTTTCCACCATAGGCAGCAATGGGCTTCCCCATAGAACTTGCCAACCTGAATTCCTACAGGCTAGATGTGAGAGGCACATTCTGCTGCTTCCTCCCTTAGAGTTAAACTTGCTTCTGAAAGCTCAACCTCCGGGGAGTTTGTTTGGCAGAGATATAGAACACACTTTTCCAAGCCTGTTGGAAGGCATTTGCAGTTTCATTTCGCGTCTAATTTCCCAAAGCAAACTGCTTGCAGCTCTAACTCCCATCTAACTACCACTTCTTCGGTTCAGTGAGATATGCTGGATTCTAAACGGAGAAGCTTCTCTGACGCTTTTTCACAGAGATTTTGAAACTGAAATTTCCAAACCCGTTTCCAACGAAGGCGCCAATGGGCTTCCCCATAGAAATTGCCAACCTGAATTCCTACAGGCTAGATGTGAGAGGCACATTCTGCTGCTTCCTCCCTTAGAGTTAAACTAGCTTCTGAAAGCTCAACCTCCGGGGAGTTTGTTTGGCAGAGATATAGAACACACTTTTCCAAGCCTGTTGGAAGGCATTTGCAGTTTCATTTCGCGTCTAATTTCCCAAAGCAAACTGCTTGCAGCTCTAACTCCCATCTAACTACCACTTCTTCGGTTCAGTGAGATATGCTGGATTCTAAACGGAGAAGCATCTCTGACGCTTTTTCACAGAGATTTTGAAACTGAAATCTCCCATGCCGTTTCCACCATAGGCAGCAATGGGCTTCCCCATAGAACTTGCCAACCTGAATTCCTACAGGCTAGATGTGAGAGGCACATTCTGCTGCTTCCTCCCTAACAGTTAAGCTTGCTTCTGAAAGCTCAACCTCCGGGGAGGCTCTTTGGCAGAGATATAGAACACACTTTTCCAAGCCTGTTGGAAGGCATTTGCAGTTTCATTTCGCGTCTAATTTCCCAAACCAAACTGCTTGCAGCTCTAACTCCCTTCTAACTACCACTTCTTCGGTTCAGTGAGATATGCTGGATTCTAAACGGAGAAGCTTCTCTGACGCTTTTTCACAGAGATTTTGAAACTGAAATCTCCCATGCCGTTTCCACCATAGGCAGCAATGGGCTTCCCCATAGAACTTGCCAACCTGAATTCCTACAGGCTAGATGTGAGAGGCACATTCTGCTGCTTCCTCCCTAACAGTTAAGCTTGCTTCTGAAAGCTCAAACTCCGGGGACTCTGTTTGGCAGAGATATAGAACACAATTTTCCAAGCCTGTTGGAAGGCATTTGCAGTTTCATTTCGCGTCTAATTTCCCAAACCAAACTGCTTGCAGCTCTAACTCCCTTCTAACTACCACTTCTTCGGTTCAGTGAGATATGCTGGATTCTAAACGGAGAAGCTTCTCTGACGCTTTTTCACAGAGATTTTGAAACTGAAATCTCCCATGCCGTTTCCACCATAGGCAGCAATGGGCTTCCCCATAGAACTTGCCAACCTGAATTCCTACAGGCTAGATGTGAGAGGCACATTCTGCTGCTTCCTCCCTAACAGTTAAGCTTGCTTCTGAAAGCTCAAACTCCGGGGACTCTGTTTGGCAGAGATATAGAACACAATTTTCCAAGCCTGTTGGAAGGCATTTGCAGTTTCATTTCGCGTCTAATTTCCCAAACCAAACTGCTTGCAGCTCTAACTCCCTTCTAACTACCACTTCTTCGGTTCAGTGAGATATGCTGGATTCTAAACGGAGAAGCTTCTCTGACGCTTTTTCACAGAGATTTTGAAACTGAAATCTCCCATGCCGTTTCCACCATAGGCAGCAAAGGGCTTCCCCATAGAACTTGCCAACCTGAATTCCTACAGGCTAGATGTGAGAGGCACATTCTGCTGCTCCCTCCCTAACAGTTAAGCTTGCTTCTGAAAGCTCAACCTCCGGGGACTCTGTTTGGCAGAGATATAGAACACACTTTTCCAAGCCTGTTGCAAGGCCTTTGCAGTGTCATTTCGCATCTAATTTCCCAAACCAAACTGCTTGCAGCTCTAACTCCCTTCTAACTACCACTTCTTCGGTTCAGTGAGATATGCTGGATTCTAAACGGAGAAGCTTCTCTGACGCTTTTTCACAGAGATTTTGAAACTGAAATCTCCCATGCCGTTTCCACCATAGGCAGCAATGGGCTTCCCCATAGAACTTGCCAACCTGAATTCCTAAAGGCTAGATGTGAGAGGCACATTCTGCTGCTTCCTCCCTTAGAGTTAAACTTGCTTCAGAAAGCTCAACCTCCGGGGAGTTTGTTTGGCATAGATATAGTACACACTTTTCCAAGCCTGTTGGAAGGCATTTGGAGTTTCATTTCGCGTCTAATTTCCCAAACCAAACTGCTTGCAGCTCTAACTCCCTTCTAACTACCAATACTTCGGTTCAGTGAGATATGCTGGATTCTAAACGGAGAAGCTTCTCTGATGCTTTTTCACAGAGATTTTGAAACTGAAATTTCCCATGCCGTTTCCACCATAGGCAGCAATGGGCTTCCCCATAGAACTTGCCAACCTGAATTCCTACAGGCTAGATGTGAGAGGCACATTCTGCTGCTTCCTCCCTTAGAGTTAAACTTGCTTCTGAAAGCTCAACCTCCGGGGAGTTTGTTTGGCAGAGATATAGAACACACTTTTCCAAGCCTGTTGGAAGGCATTTGCAGTTTCATTTCGCGTCTAATTTCCCAAAGCAAACTGCTTGCAGCTCTAACTCCCATCTAACTACCACTTCTTCGGTTCAGTGAGATATGCTGGATTCTAAACGGAGAAGCTTCTCTGACGCTTTTTCACAGAGATTGTGAAACTGAAATTTCCAAACCCGTTTCCAACGAAGGCGCCAATGGGCTTCCCCATAGAAATTGCCAACCTGAATTCCTACAGGCTAGATGTGAGAGGCACATTCTGCTGCTTCCTCCCTTAGAGTTAAACTAGCTTCTGAAAGCTCAACCTCCGGGGAGTTTGTTTGGCAGAGATATAGAACACACTTTTCCAAGCCTGTTGGAAGGCATTTGCAGTTTCATTTCGCGTCTAATTTCCCAAAGCAAACTGCTTGCAGCTCTAACTCCCATCTAACTACCACTTCTTCGGTTCAGTGAGATATGCTGGATTCTAAACGGAGAAGCTTCTCTGACGCTTTTTCACAGAGATTTTGAAACTGAAATCTCCCATCCCGTTTCCACCATAGGCAGCAATGGGCTTCCCCATAGAACTTGCCAACCTGAATTCCTACAGGCTAGATGTGAGAGGCACATTCTGCTGCTTCCTCCCTAACAGTTAAGCTTGCTTCTGAAAGCTCAACCTCCGGGGACTCTGTTTGGCAGAGATATAGAACACAATTTTCCAAGCCTGTTGGAAGGCATTTGCAGTTTCATTTCGCGTCTAATTTCCCAAACCAAACTGCTTGCAGCTCTAACTCCCTTCTAACTACCACTTCTTCGGTTCAGTGAGACATGCTGGATTCTAAACGGAGAAGCTTCTCTGACGCTTTTTCACAGAGATTTTGAAACTGAAATTTCCAAACCCGTTTCCAACGAAGGCGCCAATGGGCTTCCCCATAGAACTTGCCAACCTGAATTCCTACAGGCTAGATGTGAGAGGCACATTCTGCTGCTTCCTCCCTTAGAGTTAAACTAGCTTCTGAAAGCTCAACCTCCGGGGAGTTTGTTTGGCAGAGATATAGAACACACTTTACCAAACCTGTTGGAAGGCATTTGCAGTTTCATTTCGCGTCTAATTTCCCAAACCAAACTGCTTGCAGCTCTAACTCCCTTCTAACTACCACTTCTTCGGTTCAGTGAGATATGCTGGATTCTAAACGGAGAAGCTTCTCTGACGCTTTTTCACAGAGATTTTGAAACTGAAATCTCCCATGCCGTTTCCACCATAGGCAGCAATGGGCTTCCCCATAGAACTTGCCAAACTGAATTCCTACAGGCTAGATGTGAGAGGCACATTCTGCTGCTCCCTCCCTAACAGTTAAGCTTGCTTCTGAAAGCTCAACCTCTGGGGACTCTGTTTGGCAGAGATATAGAACACACTTTTCCAAGCCTGTTGCAAGGCCTTTGCAGTGTCATTTCGCATCTAATTTCCCAAACCAAACTGCTTGCAGCTCTAACTCCCTTCTAACTACCACTTCTTCGGTTCAGTGAGATATGCTGGATTCTAAACGGAGAAGCTTCTCTGACGCTTTTTCACAGAGATTTTGAAACTGAAATCTCCCATGCCGTTTCCACCATAGGCAGCAATGGGCTTCCCCATAGAACTTGCCAACCTGAATTCCTACAGGCTAGATGTGAGAGGCACATTCTGCTGCTTCCTCCCTTAGAGTTAAACTTGCTTCTGAAAGCTCAACCTCCGGGGAGTTTGTTTGGCAGAGATATAGAACACACTTTTCCAAGCCTGTTGGAAGGCATTTGCAGTTTCATTTCGCGTCTAATTTCCCAAAGCAAACTGCTTGCAGCTCTAACTCCCATCTAACTACCACTTCTTCGGTTCAGTGAGATATGCTGGATTCTAAACGGAGAAGCTTCTCTGACGCTTTTTCACAGAGATTTTGAAACTGAAATTTCCAAACCCGTTTCCAACGAAGGCGCCAATGGGCTTCCCCATAGAACTTGCCAACCTGAATTCCTTAAGGCTAGATGTGAGAGGCACATTCTGCTGCTTCCTCCCTTAGAGTTAAACTAGCTTCTGAAAGCTCAACCTCCGGGGAGTTTGTTTGGCAGAGATATAGAACACACTTTTCCAAGCCTGTTGGAAGGCATTTGCAGTTTCATTTCGCGTCTAATTTCCCAAACCAAACTGCTTGCAGCTCCAACTGCCTTCTAACTACCACTTCTTCGGTTCAGTGAGATATGCTGGATTCTAAACGGAGAAGCTTCTCTGACGCTTTTTCACAGAGATTTTGAAACTGAAATCTCCCATGCCGTTTCCACCATAGGCAGCAATGGGCTTCCCCATAGAACTTGCCATCCTGAATTCCTAAAGGCTAGATGTGAGAGGCACATTCTGCTGCTTCCTCCCTTAGAGTTAAACTTGCTTCAGAAAGCTCAACCTCCAGGGAGTTTGTTTGGCAGAGATATAGAACACACTTTTCCAAGCCTGTTGGAAGGCATTTGCAGTTTCATTACGCGTCTAATTTCCCAAACCAAACTGCTTGCAGCTCTAACTCCCTTCTAACTACCACTTCTTCGGTTCAGTGAGATATGCTGGATTCTAAACGGAGAAGCTTCTCTGACGCTTTTTCACAGAGATTTTGAAACTGAAATCTCCCATGCCGTTTCCACCATAGGCAGCAATGGGCTTCCCCATAGAACTTGCCAACCTGAATTCCTACAGGCTAGATGTGAGAGGCACATTCTGCTGCTTCCTCCCTAACAGTTAAGCTTGCTTCTGAAAGCTCAAACTCCGGGGACTCTGTTTGGCAGAGATATAGAACACAATTTTCCAAGCCTGTTGGAAGGCATTTGCAGTTTCATTTCGCGTCTAATTTCCCAAACCAAACTGCTTGCAGCTCTAACTCCCTTCTAACTACCACTTCTTCGGTTCAGTGAGATATGCTGGATTCTAAACGGAGAAGCTTCTCTGACGCTTTTTCACAGAGATTTTGAAACTGAAATCTCCCATGCCGTTTCCACCATAGGCAGCAAAGGGCTTCCCCATAGAACTTGCCAACCTGAATTCCTACAGGCTAGATGTGAGAGGCACATTCTGCTGCTCCCTCCCTAACAGTTAAGCTTGCTTCTGAAAGCTCAACCTCCGGGGACTCTGTTTGGCAGAGATATAGAACACACTTTTCCAAGCCTGTTGCAAGGCCTTTGCAGTGTCATTTCGCATCTAATTTCCCAAACCAAACTGCTTGCAGCTCTAACTCCCTTCTAACTACCACTTCTTCGGTTCAGTGAGATATGCTGGATTCTAAACGGAGAAGCTTCTCTGACGCTTTTTCACAGAGATTTTGAAACTGAAATCTCCCATGCCGTTTCCACCATAGGCAGCAATGGGCTTCCCCATAGAACTTGCCAACCTGAATTCCTAAAGGCTAGATGTGAGAGGCACATTCTGCTGCTTCCTCCCTTAGAGTTAAACTTGCTTCAGAAAGCTCAACCTCCGGGGAGTTTGTTTGGCAGAGATATAGAACACACTTTTCCAAGCCTGTTGGAAGGCATTTGCAGTTTCATTTCGCGTCTAATTTCCCAAACCAAACTGCTTGCAGCTCTAACTCCCTTCTAACTACCACTTCTTCGGTTCAGTGAGATATGCTGGATTCTAAACGGAGAAGCTTCTCTGACGCTTTTTCACAGAGATTTTGAAACTGAAATCTCCCATGCCGTTTCCACCATAGGCAGCAATGGGCTTCCCCATAGAACTTGCCAACCTGAATTCCTACAGGCTAGATGTGAGAGGCACATTCTGCTGCTTCCTCCCTTAGAGTTAAACTTGCTTCTGAAAGCTCAACCTCCGGGGAGTTTGTTTGGCAGAGATATAGAACACACTTTTCCAAGCCTGTTGGAAGGCATTTGGAGTTTCATTTCGCGTCTAATTTCCCAAACCAAACTGCTTGCAGCTCTAACTCCCTTCTAACTACCACTTCTTCGGTTCAGTGAGATATGCTGGATTCTAAACGGAGAAGCTTCTCTGACGCTTTTTCACAGAGATTTTGAAACTGAAATCTCCCATGCCGTTTCTACCATTGGCAGCAATGGGCTTCCCCATAGAACTTGCCAACCCGAATTCCTACAGGCTAGATGTGAGAGGCACATTCTGCTGCTCCCTCCCTAACAGTTAAGCTTGCTTCTGAAAGCTCAACCTCCGGGGACTCTGTTTGGCAGAGACATAGAACACAATTTTCCAAGCCTGTTGGAAGGCATTTGCAGTTTCATTTCGCGTCTAATTTCCCAAACCAAACTGCTTGCAGCTCCAACTGCCTTCTAACTACCACTTCTTCGGTTCAGTGAGATATGCTGGATTCTAAACGGAGAAGCTTCTCTGACGCTTTTTCACAGAGATTTTGAAACTGAAATTTCCAAACCCGTTTCCAACGAAGGCGCCAATGGGCTTCCCCATAGAACTTGCCAACCTGAATTCCTACAGGCTAGATGTGAGAGGCACATTCTGCTGCTTCCTCCCTTAGAGTTAAACTAGCTTCTGAAAGCTCAACCTCCGGGGAGTTTGTTTGGCAGAGATATAGAACACACTTTACCAAACCTGTTGGAAGGCATTTGCAGTTTCATTTCGCGTCTAATTTCCCAAACCAAACTGCTTGCAGCTCTAACTCCCTTCTAACTACCACTTCTTCGGTTCAGTGAGATATGCTGGATTCTAAACGGAGAAGCTTCTCTGACGCTTTTTCACAGAGATTTTGAAACTGAAATCTCCCATGCCGTTTCCACCATAGGCAGCAATGGGCTTCCCCATGGAACTTGCCAACCTGAATTCCTACAGGCTAGATGTGAGAGGCACATTCTGCTGCTTCCTCCCTTAGAGTTAAACTTGCTTCTGAAAGCTCAACCTCCGGGGAGTTTGTTTGGCAGAGATATAGAACACACTTTTCCAAGCCTGTTGGAAGGCATTTGCAGTTTCATTTCGCGTCTAATTTCCCAAACCAAACTGCTTGCAGCTCTAACTCCCTTCTAACTACCACTTCTTCGGTTCAGTGAGATATGCTGGATTCTAAACGGAGAAGCTTCTCTGACGCTTTTTCACAGAGATTTTGAAACTGAAATCTCCCATGCCTTTTCCACCATAGGCAGCAATGGGCTTCCCCATAGAACTTGCCAAACTGAATTCCTACAGGCTAGATGTGAGAGGCACATTCTGCTGCTCCCTCCCTAACAGTTAAGCTTGCTTCTGAAAGCTCAACCTCTGGGGACTCTGTTTGGCAGAGATATAGAACACACTTTTCCAAGCCTGTTGCAAGGCCTTTGCAGTGTCATTTCGCATCTAATTTCCCAAACCAAACTGCTTGCAGCTCTAACTCCCTTCTAACTACCACTTCTTCGGTTCAGTGAGATATGCTGGATTCTAAACGGAGAAGCTTCTCTGACGCTTTTTCACAGAGATTTTGAAACTGAAATCTCCCATGCCGTTTCCACCATAGGCAGCAATGGGCTTCCCCATAGAACTTGCCAACCTGAATTCCTACAGGCTAGATGTGAGAGGCACATTCTGCTGCTTCCTCCCTTAGAGTTAAACTTGCTTCTGAAAGCTCAACCTCCGGGGAGTTTGTTTGGCAGAGATATAGAACACACTTTTCCAAGCCTGTTGGAAGGCATTTGCAGTTTCATTTCGCGTCTAATTTCCCAAAGCAAACTGCTTGCAGCTCTAACTCCCATCTAACTACCACTTCTTCGGTTCAGTGAGATATGCTGGATTCTAAACGGAGAAGCTTCTCTGACGCTTTTTCACAGAGATTTTGAAACTGAAATCTCCCATGCCGTTTCCACCATAGGCAGCAATGGGCTTCCCCATAGAACTTGCCATCCTGAATTCCTAAAGGCTAGATGTGAGAGGCACATTCTGCTGCTTCCTCCCTTAGAGTTAAACTTGCTTCAGAAAGCTCAACCTCCAGGGAGTTTGTTTGGCAGAGATATAGAACACACTTTTCCAAGCCTGTTGCAAGGCCTTTGCAGTGTCATTTCGCATCTAATTTCCCAAACCAAACTGCTTGCAGCTCTAACTCCCTTCTAACTACCACTTCTTCGGTTCAGTGAGATATGCTGGATTCTAAACGGAGAAGCTTCTCTGACGCTTTTTCACAGAGATTTTGAAACTGAAATTTCCAAACCCGTTTCCAACGAAGGCGCCAATGGGCTTCCCCATAGAACTTGCCAACCTGAATTCCTACAGGCTAGATGTGAGAGGCACATTCTGCTGCTCCCTCCCTAACAGTTAAGCTTGCTTCTGAAAGCTCAACCTCCGGGGACTCTGTTTGGCAGAGACATAGAACACAATTTTCCAAGCCTGTTGGAAGGCATTTGCAGTTTCATTTCGCGTCTAATTTCCCAAACCAAACTGCTTGCAGCTCCAACTGCCTTCTAACTACCACTTCTTCGGTTCAGTGAGATATGCTGGATTCTAAACGGAGAAGCTTCTCTGACGCTTTTTCACAGAGATTTTGAAACTGAAATTTCCAAACCCGTTTCCAACGAAGGCGCCAATGGGCTTCCCCATAGAACTTGCCAACCTGAATTCCTACAGGCTAGATGTGAGAGGCACATTCTGCTGCTTCCTCCCTTAGAGTTAAACTTGCTTCTGAAAGCTCAACCTCCGGGGAGTTTGTTTGGCAGAGATATAGAACACACTTTTCCAAGCCTGTTGGAAGGCATTTGGAGTTTCATTTCGCGTCTAATTTCCCAAACCAAACTGCTTGCAGCTCTAACTCCCTTCTAACTACCACTTCTTCGGTTCAGTGAGATATGCTGGATTCTAAACGGAGAAGCTTCTCTGACGCTTTTTCACAGAGATTTTGAAACTGAAATCTCCCATGCCGTTTCTACCATTGGCAGCAATGGGCTTCCCCATAGAACTTGCCAACCTGAATTCCTACAGGCTAGATGTGAGAGGCACATTCTGCTGCTCCCTCCCTAACAGTTAAGCTTGCTTCTGAAAGCTCAACCTCCGGGGACTCTGTTTGGCAGAGACATAGAACACAATTTTCCAAGCCTGTTGGAAGGCATTTGCAGTTTCATTTCGCGTCTAATTTCCCAAACCAAACTGCTTGCAGCTCTAACTCCCTTCTAACTACCACTTCTTCGGTTCAGTGAGATATGCTGGATTCTAAACGGAGAAGCTTCTCTGACGCTTTTTCACACAGATTTTGAAACTGAAATCTCCCATGCCGTTTCCACCATAGGCAGCAATGGGCTTCCCCATAGAACTTGCCAACCTGAATTCCTACAGGCTAGATGTGAGAGGCACATTCTGCTGCTTCCTCCCTTAGAGTTAAACTTGCTTCTGAAAGCTCAACCTCCGGGGAGTTTGTTTGGCAGAGATATAGAACACACTTTTCCAAGCCTGTTGGAAGGCATTTGAAGTTTCATTTCGCGTCTAATTTCCCAAACCAAACTGCTTGCAGCTCTAACTCCCTTCTAACTACCACTACTTCGGTTCAGTGAGATATGCTGGATTCTAAACGGAGAAGCTTCTCTGACGCTTTTTCACAGAGATTTTGAAACTGAAATTTCCCATGCCGTTTCCACCATAGGCAGCAATGGGCTTCCCCATAGAACTTGCCAACCTGAATTCCTACAGGCTAGATGTGAGAGGCACATTCTGCTGCTTCCTCCCTTAGAGTTAAACTTGCTTCTGAAAGCTCAACCTCCGGGGAGTTTGTTTGGCAGAGATATAGAACACACTTTTCCAAGCCTGTTGGAAGGCATTTGCAGTTTCATTTCGCGTCTAATTTCCCAAAGCAAACTGCTTGCAGCTCTAACTCCCATCTAACTACCACTTCTTCGGTTCAGTGAGATATGCTGGATTCTAAACGGAGAAGCTTCTCTGACGCTTTTTCACAGAGATTTTGAAACTGAAATTTCCAAACCCGTTTCCAACGAAGGCGCCAATGGGCTTCCCCATAGAAATTGCCAACCTGAATTCCTACAGGCTAGATGTGAGAGGCACATTCTGCTGCTTCCTCCCTTAGAGTTAAACTAGCTTCTGAAAGCTCAACCTCCGGGGAGTTTGTTTGGCAGAGATATAGAACACACTTTTCCAAGCCTGTTGGAAGGCATTTGCAGTTTCATTTCGCGTCTAATTTCCCAAAGCAAACTGCTTGCAGCTCTAACTCCCATCTAACTACCACTTCTTCGGTTCAGTGAGATATGCTGGATTCTAAACGGAGAAGCATCTCTGACGCTTTTTCACAGAGATTTTGAAACTGAAATCTCCCATGCCGTTTCCACCATAGGCAGCAATGGGCTTCCCCATAGAACTTGCCAACCTGAATTCCTACAGGCTAGATGTGAGAGGCACATTCTGCTGCTTCCTCCCTAACAGTTAAGCTTGCTTCTGAAAGCTCAACCTCCGGGGAGGCTCTTTGGCAGAGATATAGAACACACTTTTCCAAGCCTGTTGGAAGGCATTTGCAGTTTCATTTCGCGTCTAATTTCCCAAACCAAACTGCTTGCAGCTCTAACTCCCTTCTAACTACCACTTCTTCGGTTCAGTGAGATATGCTGGATTCTAAACGGAGAAGCTTCTCTGACGCTTTTTCACAGAGATTTTGAAACTGAAATCTCCCATGCCGTTTCCACCATAGGCAGCAATGGGCTTCCCCATGGAACTTGCCAACCTGAATTCCTACAGTCTAGATGTGAGAGGCACATTCTGCTGCTTCCTCCCTTAGAGTTAAACTTGCTTCTGAAAGCTCAACCTCCGGGGAGTTTGTTTGGCAGAGATATAGAACACACTTTTCCAAGCCTGTTGGAAGGCATTTGCAGTTTCATTTCGCGTCTAATTTCCCAAACCAAACTGCTTGCAGCTCTAACTCCCTTCTAACTACCACTTCTTCGGTTCAGTGAGATATGCTGGATTCTAAACGGAGAAGCTTCTCTGACGCTTTTTCACAGAGATTTTGAAACTGAAATCTCCCATGCCGTTTCCACCATAGGCAGCAATGGGCTTCCCCATAGAACTTGCCAACCTGAATTCCTACAGGCTAGATGTGAGAGGCACATTCTGCTGCTCCCTCCCTAACAGTTAAGCTTGCTTCTGAAAGCTCAACCTCTGGGGACTCTGTTTGGCAGAGATATAGAACACACTTTTCCAAGCCTGTTGCAAGGCCTTTGCAGTGTCATTTCGCATCTAATTTCCCAAACCAAACTGCTTGCAGCTCTAACTCCCTTCTAACTACCACTTCTTCGGTTCAGTGAGATATGCTGGATTCTAAACGGAGAAGCTTCTCTGACGCTTTTTCACAGAGATTTTGAAACTGAAATTTCCAAACCCGTTTCCAACGAAGGCGCCAATGGGCTTCCCCATAGAACTTGCCAACCTGAATTCCTTAAGGCTAGATGTGAGAGGCACATTCTGCTGCTTCCTCCCTTAGAGTTAAACTAGCTTCTGAAAGCTCAACCTCCGGGGAGTTTGTTTGGCAGAGATATAGAACACACTTTTCCAAGCCTGTTGGAAGGCATTTGCCGTTTCATTTCGCGTCTAATTTCCCAAACCAAACTGCTTGCAGCTCCAACTGCCTTCTAACTACCACTTCTTCGGTTCAGTGAGATATGCTGGATTCTAAACGGAGAAGCTTCTCTGACGCTTTTTCACAGAGATTTTGAAACTGAAATCTCCCATGCCGTTTCCACCATAGGCAGCAATGGGCTTCCCCATAGAACTTGCCATCCTGAATTCCTAAAGGCTAGATGTGAGAGGCACATTCTGCTGCTTCCTCCCTTAGAGTTAAACTTGCTTCAGAAAGCTCAACCTCCGGGGAGTTTGTTTGGCAGAGATATAGAACACACTTTTCCAAGCCTGTTGGAAGGCATTTGCAGTTTCATTTCGCGTCTAATTTCCCAAACCAAACTGCTTGCAGCTCTAACTCCCTTCTAACTACCACTTCTTCGGTTCAGTGAGATATGCTGGATTCTAAACGGAGAAGCTTCTCTGACGCTTTTTCACAGAGATTTTGAAACTGAAATTTCCAAACCCGTTTCCAAAGAAGGCGCCAATGGGCTTTCCCATAGAACTTCCCAACCTGAATTCCTACAGGTTAGATGTGAGAGGCACATTCTGCTGCTTCCTCCCTTAGAGTTAAGCTAGCTTCTGAAAGCTCAACCTCCGGGGAGTCTGTTTGGCAGAGATATAGAACACACTTTTCCAAGCCTGTTTTAAGGCATTTGCAGTTTCATTTCGCGTCTAATTTCCCAAACCAAACTGCTTGCAGCTCTAACTCCCTTCTAACTACCACTTCTTCGGTTCAGTGAGATATGCTGGATTCTAAACGGAGAAGCTTCTCTGACGCTTTTTCACAGAGATTTTGAAACTGAAATTTCCCATGCCGTTTTCACCATAGGCAGCAATGGGCTTCCCCATAGAACTTGCCAACCTGAATTCCTACAGGCTAGATGTGAGAGGCACATTCTGCTGCTTCCTCCCTTAGAGTTAAACTTGCTTCTGTAAGCTCAACCTCCGGGGAGTCTGTTTGGCAGAGATATAGAACACACTTTTCCAAGCCTGTTGGAAGGCATTTGCAGTTTCATTTCGCGTCTAATTTCCCAAACCAAACTGCTTGCAGCTCTAACTCCCTTCTAACTACCACTTCTTCGGTTCAGTGAGATATGCTGGATTCTAAACGGAGAAGCTTCCCTGACGCTTTTTCACAGAGATTTTGAAACTGAAATCTCCCATGCCGTTTCCACCATAGGCAGCAATGGGCTTCCCCATAGAACTTGCCAACCTGAATTCCTACAGGCTAGATGTGAGAGGCACATTCTGCTGCTTCCTCCCTTAGAGTTAAACTTGCTTCTGAAAGCTCAACCTCCGGGGAGTCTGTTTGGCAAAGATATAGAACACACTTTTCCAAGCCTGTTGGAAGGCATTTGCAGTTTCATTTCGCGTCTAATGTCCCAAACCAAACTGCTTGCAGCTCTAACTCCCTTCTAACTACCACTTCTTCGGTTCAGTGAGATATGCTGGATTCTAAACGGAGAAGCTTCTCTGACGCTTTTTCACAGAGATTTTGAAACTGAAATCTCCCATGCCGTTTCCACCATAGGCAGCAATGGGCTTCCCCATAGAACTTGCCAACCTGAATTCCTACAGGCTAGATGTGAGAGGCACATTCTGCTGCTTCCTCCCTAACAGTTAAGCTTGCTTCTGAAAGCTCAAACTCCGGGGACTCTGTTTGGCAGAGATATAGAACACAATTTTCCAAGCCTGTTGGAAGGCATTTGCAGTTTCATTTCGCGTCTAATTTCCCAAACCAAACTGCTTGCAGCTCTAACTCCCTTCTAACTACCACTTCTTCGGTTCAGTGAGATATGCTGGATTCTAAACGGAGAAGCTTCTCTGACGCTTTTTCACAGAGATTTTGAAACTGAAATCTCCCATGCCGTTTCCACCATAGGCAGCAATGGGCTTCCCCATAGAACTTGCCAACCTGAATTCCTACAGGCTAGATGTGAGAGGCACATTCTGCTGCTCCCTCCCTAACAGTTAAGCTTGCTTCTGAAAGCTCAACCTCCGGGGACTCTGTTTGGCAGAGATATAGAACACACTTTTCCAAGCCTGTTGCAAGGCCTTTGCAGTGTCATTTCGCATCTAATTTCCCAAACCAAACTGCTTGCAGCTCTAACTCCCTTCTAACTACCACTTCTTCGGTTCAGTGAGATATGCTGGATTCTAAACGGAGAAGCTTCTCTGACGCTTTTTCACAGAGATTTTGAAACTGAAATCTCCCATGCCGTTTCCACCATAGGCAGCAATGGGCTTCCCCATAGAACTTGCCAACCTGAATTCCTAAAGGCTAGATGTGAGAGGCACATTCTGCTGCTTCCTCCCTTAGAGTTAAACTTGCTTCAGAAAGCTCAACCTCCGGGGAGTTTGTTTGGCATAGATATAGTACACACTTTTCCAAGCCTGTTGGAAGGCATTTGCAGTTTCATTTCGCGTCTAATTTCCCAAACCAAACTGCTTGCAGCTCTAACTCCCTTCTAACTACCACTTCTTCGGTTCAGTGAGATATGCTGGATTCTAAACGGAGAAGCTTCTCTGACGCTTTTTCACAGAGATTTTGAAACTGAAATCTCCCATGCCGTTTCGACCATAGGCAGCAATGGGCTTCCCCATAGAACTTGCCAACCTGAATTCCTACAGGCTAGATGTGAGAGGCACATTCTGCTGCTTCCTCCCTTAGAGTTAAACTTGCTTCTGAAAGCTCAACCTCCGGGGAGTTTGTTTGGCAGAGATATAGAACACACTTTTCCAAGCCTGTTGGAAGGCATTTGCAGTTTCATTTCGCGTCTAATTTCCCAAACCAAACTGCTTGCAGCTCTAACTCCCTTCTAACTACCACTTCTTCGGTTCAGTGAGATATGCTGGATTCTAAACGGAGAAGCTTCTCTGACGCTTTTTCACACAGATTTTGAAACTGAAATCTCCCATGCCGTTTCCACCATAGGCAGCAATGGGCTTCCCCATAGAACTTGCCAACCTGAATTCCTACAGGCTAGATGTGAGAGGCACATTCTGCTGCTTCCTCCCTTAGAGTTAAACTTGCTTCTGAAAGCTCAACCTCCGGGGAGTTTGTTTGGCAGAGATATAGAACACACTTTTCCAAGCCTGTTGGAAGGCATTTGGAGTTTCATTTCGCGTCTAATTTCCCAAACCAAACTGCTTGCAGCTCTAACTCCCTTCTAACTACCACTACTTCGGTTCAGTGAGATATGCTGGATTCTAAACGGAGAAGCTTCTCTGACGCTTTTTCACAGAGATTTTGAAACTGAAATTTCCCATGCCGTTTCCACCATAGGCAGCAATGGGCTTCCCCATAGAACTTGCCAACCTGAATTCCTACAGGCTAGATGTGAGAGGCACATTCTGCTGCTTCCTCCCTTAGAGTTAAACTTGCTTCTGAAAGCTCAACCTCCGGGGAGTTTGTTTGGCAGAGATATAGAACACACTTTTCCAAGCCTGTTGGAAGGCACTTGCAGTTTCATTTCGCGTCTAATTTCCCAAAGCAAACTGCTTGCAGCTCTAACTCCCATCTAACTACCACTTCTTCGGTTCAGTGAGATATGCTGGATTCTAAACGGAGAAGCTTCTCTGACGCTTTTTCACAGAGATTTTGAAACTGAAATCTCCCATGCCGTTTCCACCATAGGCAGCAATGGGCTTCCCCATAGAACTTGCCAACCTGAATTCCTACAGGCTAGATGTGAGAGGCACATTCTGCTGCTTCCTCCCTAACAGTTAAGCTTGCTTCTGAAAGCTCAACCTCCGGGGACTCTGTTTGGCAGAGATATAGAACACAATTTTCCAAGCCTGTTGGAAGGCATTTGCAGTTTCATTTCGCGTCTAATTTCCCAAACCAAACTGCTTGCAGCTCTAACTCCCTTCTAACTACCACTTCTTCGGTTCAGTGAGATATGCTGGATTCTAAACGGAGAAGCTTCTCTGACGCTTTTTCACAGAGATTTTGAAACTGAAATTTCCAAACCCGTTTCCAACGAAGGCGCCAATGGGCTTCCCCATAGAACTTGCCAACCTGAATTCCTACAGGCTAGATGTGAGAGGCACATTCTGCTGCTTCCTCCCTTAGAGTTAAACTAGCTTCTGAAAGCTCAACCTCCGGGGAGTTTGTTTGGCAGAGATATAGAACACAATTTTCCAAGCCTGTTGGAAGGCATTTGCAGTTTCATTTCGCGTCTAATTTCCCAAACCAAACTGCTTGCAGCTCTAACTCCCTTCTAACTACCACTTCTTCGGTTCAGTGAGATATGCTGGATTCTAAACGGAGAAGCTTCTCTGACGCTTTTTCACAGAGATTTTGAAACTGAAATTTCCAAACCCGTTTCCAAAGAAGGCGCCAATGGGCTTTCCCATAGAACTTCCCAACCTGAATTCCTACAGGCTAGATGTGAGAGGCACATTCTGCTGCTTCCTCCCTTAGAGTTAAGCTAGCTTCTGAAAGCTCAACCTCCGGGGAGTCTGTTTGGCAGAGATATAGAACACACTTTTCCAAGCCTGTTTTAAGGCATTTGCAGTTTCATTTCGCGTCTAATTTCCCAAACCAAACTGCTTGCAGCTCTAACTCCCTTCTAACTACCACTTCTTCGGTTCAGTGAGATATGCTGGATTCTAAACGGAGAAGCTTCTCTGACGCTTTTTCACAGAGATTTTGAAACTGAAATTTCCCATGCCGTTTTCACCATAGGCAGCAATGGGCTTCCCCATAGAACTTGCCAACCTGAATTCCTACAGGCTAGATGTGAGAGGCACATTCTGCTGCTTCCTCCCTTAGAGTTAAACTTGCTTCTGTAAGCTCAACCTCCGGGGAGTCTGTTTGGCAGAGATATAGAACACACTTTTCCAAGCCTGTTGGAAGGCATTTGCAGTTTCATTTCGCGTCTAATTTCCCAAACCAAACTGCTTGCAGCTCTAACTCCCTTCTAACTACCACTTCTTCGGTTCAGTGAGATATGCTGGATTCTAAACGGAGAAGCTTCTCTGACGCTTTTTCACAGAGATTTTGAAACTGAAATCTCCCATGCCGTTTCCACCATAGGCAGCAATGGGCTTCCCCATAGAACTTGCCAACCTGAATTCCTACAGGCTAGATGTGAGAGGCACATTCTGCTGCTTCCTCCCTTAGAGTTAAACTTGCTTCTGAAAGCTCAACCTCCGGGGAGTCTGTTTGGCAAAGATATAGAACACACTTTTCCAAGCCTGTTGGAAGGCATTTGCAGTTTCATTTCGCGTCTAATGTCCCAAACCAAACTGCTTGCAGCTCTAACTCCCTTCTAACTACCACTTCTTCGGTTCAGTGAGATATGCTGGATTCTAAACGGAGAAGCTTCTCTGACGCTTTCTCACAGAGATTTTGAAACTGAAATCTCCCATGCCGTTTCCACCATAGGCAGCAATGGGCTTCCCCATAGAACTTGCCAACCTGAATTCCTACAGGCTAGATGTGAGAGGCACATTCTGCTGCTTCCTCCCTAACAGTTAAGCTTGCTTCTGAAAGCTCAAACTCCGGGGACTCTGTTTGGCAGAGATATAGAACACAATTTTCCAAGCCTGTTGGAAGGCATTTGCAGTTTCATTTCGCGTCTAATTTCCCAAACCAAACTGCTTGCAGCTCTAACTCCCTTCTAACTACCACTTCTTCGGTTCAGTGAGATATGCTGGATTCTAAACGGAGAAGCTTCTCTGACGCTTTTTCACAGAGATTTTGAAACTGAAATCTCCCATGCCGTTTCCACCATAGGCAGCAATGGGCTTCCCCATAGAACTTGCCAACCTGAATTCCTACAGGCTAGATGTGAGAGGCACATTCTGCTGCTCCCTCCCTAACAGTTAAGCTTGCTTCTGAAAGCTCAACCTCCGGGGACTCTGTTTGGCAGAGATATAGAACACACTTTTCCAAGCCTGTTGCAAGGCCTTTGCAGTGTCATTTCGCATCTAATTTCCCAAACCAAACTGCTTGCAGCTCTAACTCCCTTCTAACTACCACTTCTTCGGTTCAGTGAGATATGCTGGATTCTAAACGGAGAAGCTTCTCTGACGCTTTTTCACAGAGATTTTGAAACTGAAATCTCCCATGCCGTTTCCACCATAGGCAGCAATGGGCTTCCCCATAGAACCTGCCAACCTGAATTCCTAAAGGCTAGATGTGAGAGGCACATTCTGCTGCTTCCTCCCTTAGAGTTAAACTTGCTTCAGAAAGCTCAACCTCCGGGGAGTTTGTTTGGCATAGATATAGTACACACTTTTCCAAGCCTGTTGGAAGGCATTTGCTGTTTCATTTCGCGTCTAATTTCCCAAAACAAACTGCTTGCAGCTCTAACTCCCTTCTAACTACCACTTCTTCGGTTCAGTGAGATATGCTGGATTCTAAACGGAGAAGCTTCTCTGACGCTTTTTCACAGAGATTTTGAAACTGAAATCTCCCATGCCGTTTCGACCATAGGCAGCAATGGGCTTCCCCATAGAACTTGCCAACCTGAATTCCTACAGGCTAGATGTGAGAGGCACATTCTGCTGCTTCCTCCCTTAGAGTTAAACTTGCTTCTGAAAGCTCAACCTCCGGGGAGTTTGTTTGGCAGAGATATAGAACACACTTTTCCAAGCCTGTTGGAAGGCATTTGCAGTTTCATTTCGCGTCTAATTTCCCAAACCAAACTGCTTGCAGCTCTAACTCCCTTCTAACTACCACTTCTTCGGTTCAGTGAGATATGCTGGATTCTAAACGGAGAAGCTTCTCTGACGCTTTTTCACACAGATTTTGAAACTGAAATCTCCCATGCCGTTTCCACCATAGGCAGCAATGGGCTTCCCCATAGAACTTGCCAACCTGAATTCCTACAGGCTAGATGTGAGAGGCACATTCTGCTGCTTCCTCCCTTAGAGTTAAACTTGCTTCTGAAAGCTCAACCTCCGGGGAGTTTGTTTGGCAGAGATATAGAACACACTTTTCCAAGCCTGTTGGAAGGCATTTGCAGTTTCATTTCGCGTCTAATTTCCCAAACCAAACTGCTTGCAGCTCTAACTCCCTTCTAACTACCACTACTTCGGTTCAGTGAGATATGCTGGATTCTAAACGGAGAAGCTTCTCTGACGCTTTTTCACAGAGATTTTGAAACTGAAATCTCCCATGCCGTTTCCACCATAGGCAGCAATGGGCTTCCCCATAGAACTTGCCAACCTGAATTCCTACAGGCTAGATGTGAGAGGCACATTCTGCTGCTTCCTCCCTAACAGTTAAGCTTGCTTCTGAAAGCTCAACCTCCGGGGACTCTGTTTGGCAGAGATATAGAACACAATTTTCCAAGCCTGTTGGAAGGCATTTGCAGTTTCATTTCGCGTCTAATTTCCCAAACCAAACTGCTTGCAGCTCTAACTCCCTTCTAACTACCACTTCTTCGGTTCAGTGAGATATGCTGGATTCTAAACGGAGAAGCTTCTCTGACGCTTTTTCACAGAGATTTTGAAACTGAAATTTCCAAACCCGTTTCCAACGAAGGCGCCAATGGGCTTCCCCATAGAACTTGCCAACCTGAATTCCTACAGGCTAGATGTGAGAGGCACATTCTGCTGCTTCCTCCCTTAGAGTTAAACTAGTTTCTGAAAGCTCAACCTCCGGGGAGTTTGTTTGGCAGAGATATAGAACACAATTTTCCAAGCCTGTTGGAAGGCATTTGCAGTTTCATTTCGCGTCTAATTTCCCAAACCAAACTGCTTGCAGCTCTAACTCCCTTCTAACTACCACTTCTTCGGTTCAGTGAGATATGCTGGATTCTAAACGGAGAAGCTTCTCTGACGCTTTTTCACAGAGAGTTTGAAACTGAAATCTCCCATGCCGTTTCCACCATAGGCAGCAATGGGCTTCCCCATGGAACTTGCCAACCTGAATTCCTACAGGCTAGATGTGAGAGGCACATTCTGCTGCTTCCTCCCTTAGAGTTAAACTTGCTTCTGAAAGCTCAACCTCCGGGGAGTTTGTTTGGCAGAGATATAGAACACACTTTTCCAAGCCTGTTGGAAGGCATTTGCAGTTTCATTTCGCGTCTAATTTCCCAAACCAAACTGCTTGCAGCTCTAACTCCCTTCTAACTACCACTTCTTCGGTTCAGTGAGATATGCTGGATTCTAAACGGAGAAGCTTCTCTGACGCTTTTTCACAGAGATTTTGAAACTGAAATCTCCCATGCCGTTTCCACCATAGGCAGCAATGGGCTTCCCCATAGAACTTGCCAAACTGAATTCCTACAGGCTAGATGTGAGAGGCACATTCTGCTGCTCCCTCCCTAACAGTTAAGCTTGCTTCTGAAAGCTCAACCTCTGGGGACTCTGTTTGGCAGAGATATAGAACACACTTTTCCAAGCCTGTTGCAAGGCCTTTGCAGTGTCATTTCGCATCTAATTTCCCAAACCAAACTGCTTGCAGCTCTAACTCCCTTCTAACTACCACTTCTTCGGTTCAGTGAGATATGCTGGATTCTAAACGGAGAAGCTTCTCTGACGCTTTTTCACAGAGATTTTGAAACTGAAATCTCCCATGCCGTTTCCACCATAGGCAGCAATGGGCTTCCCCATAGAACTTGCCAACCTGAATTCCTACAGGCTAGATGTGAGAGGCACATTCTGCTGCTTCCTCCCTTAGAGTTAAACTTGCTTCTGAAAGCTCAACCTCCGGGGAGTTTGTTTGGCAGAGATATAGAACACACTTTTCCAAGCCTGTTGGAAGGCATTTGCAGTTTCATTTCGCGTCTAATTTCCCAAACCAAACTGCTTGCAGCTCTAACTCCCATCTAACTACCACTTCTTCGGTTCAGTGAGATATGCTGGATTCTAAACGGAGAAGCTTCTCTGACGCTTTTTCACAGAGATTTTGAAACTGAAATTTCCAAACCCGTTTCCAACGAAGGCGCCAATGGGCTTCCCCATAGAACTTGCCAACCTGAATTCCTACAGGCTAGATGTGAGAGGCACATTCTGCTGCTTCCTCCCTTAGAGTTAAACTAGCTTCTGAAAGCTCAACCTCCGGGGAGTTTGTTTGGCAGAGATATAGAACACAATTTTCCAAGCCTGTTGGAAGGCATTTGCAGTTTCATTTCGCGTCTAATTTCCCAAACCAAACTGCTTGCAGCTCTAACTCCCTTCTAACTACCACTTCTTCGGTTCAGTGAGATATGCTGGATTCTAAACGGAGAAGCTTCTCTGACGCTTTTTCACAGAGATTTTGAAACTGAAATCTCCCATGCCGTTTCCACCATAGGCAGCAATGGGCTTCCCCATGGAACTTGCCAACCTGAATTCCTACAGGCTAGATGTGAGAGGCACATTCTGCTGCTTCCTCCCTTAGAGTTAAACTTGCTTCTGAAAGCTCAACCTCCGGGGAGTTTGTTTGGCAGAGATATAGAACACACTTTTCCAAGCCTGTTGGAAGGCATTTGCAGTTTCATTTCGCGTCTAATTTCCCAAACCAAACTGCTTGCAGCTCTAACTCCCTTCTAACTACCACTTCTTCGGTTCAGTGAGATATGCTGGATTCTAAACGGAGAAGCTTCTCTGACGCTTTTTCACAGAGATTTTGAAACTGAAATCTCCCATGCCGTTTCCACCATAGGCAGCAATGGGCTTCCCCATAGAACTTGCCAAACTGAATTCCTACAGGCTAGATGTGAGAGGCACATTCTGCTGCTCCCTCCCTAACAGTTAAGCTTGCTTCTGAAAGCTAAACCTCTGGGGACTCTGTTTGGCAGAGATATAGAACACACTTTTCCAAGCCTGTTGCAAGGCCTTTGCAGTGTCATTTCGCATCTAATTTCCCAAACCAAACTGCTTGCAGCTCTAACTCCCTTCTAACTACCACTTCTTCGGTTCAGTGAGATATGCTGGATTCTAAACGGAGAAGCTTCTCTGACGCTTTTTCACAGAGATTTTGAAACTGAAATCTCCCATGCCGTTTCCACCATAGGCAGCAATGGGCTTCCCCATAGAACTTGCCAACCTGAATTCCTACAGGCTAGATGTGAGAGGCACATTCTGCTGCTTCCTCCCTTAGAGTTAAACTTGCTTCTGAAAGCTCAACCTCCGGGGAGTTTGTTTGGCAGAGATATAGAACACACTTTTCCAAGCCTGTTGGAAGGCATTTGCAGTTTCATTTCGCGTCTAATTTCCCAAACCAAACTGCTTGCAGCTCTAACTCCCATCTAACAACCACTTCTTCGGTTCAGTGAGATATGCTGGATTCTAAACGGAGAAGCTTCTCTGACGCTTTTTCACAGAGATTTTGAAACTGAAATTTCCAAACCCGTTTCCAACGAAGGCGCCAATGGGCTTCCCCATAGAACTTGCCAACCTGAATTCCTTAAGGCTAGATGTGAGAGGCACATTCTGCTGCTTCCTCCCTTAGAGTTAAACTAGCTTCTGAAAGCTCAACCTCCGGGGAGTTTGTTTGGCAGAGATATAGAACACACTTTTCCAAGCCTGTTGGAAGGCATTTGCAGTTTCATTTCGCGTCTAATTTCCCAAACCAAACTGCTTGCAGCTCCAACTGCCTTCTAACTACCACTTCTTCGGTTCAGTGAGATATGCTGGATTCTAAACGGAGAAGCTTCTCTGACGCTTTTTCACAGAGATTTTGAAACTGAAATCTCCCATGCCGTTTCCACCATAGGCAGCAATGGGCTTCCCCATAGAACTTGCCATCCTGAATTCCTAAAGGCTAGATGTGAGAGGCACATTCTGCTGCTTCCTCCCTTAGAGTTAAACTTGCTTCAGAAAGCTCAACCTCCGGGGAGTTTGTTTGGCAGAGATATAGAACACACTTTTCCAAGCCTGTTGGAAGGCATTTGCAGTTTCATTACGCGTCTAATTTCCCAAACCAAACTGCTTGCAGCTCTAACTCCCTTCTAACTACCACTTCTTCGGTTCAGTGAGATATGCTGGATTCTAAACGGAGAAGCTTCTCTGACGCTTTTTCACAGAGATTTTGAAACTGAAATTTCCAAACCCGTTTCCAACGAAGGCGCCTATGGGCTTCCCCATAGAACTTGCCAACCTGAATTCCTACAGGCTAGATGTGAGAGGCACATTCTGCTGCTTCCTCCCTTAGAGTTAAACTAGCTTCTGAAAGCTCAACCTCCGGGGAGTTTGTTTGGCAGAGATATAGAACACACTTTTCCAAGCCTGTTGGAAGGCATTTGCAGTTTCATTTCGCGTCTAATTTCCCAAACCAAACTGCTTGCAGCTCTAACTCCCTTCTAACTACCACTTCTTCGGTTCAGTGAGATATGCTGGATTCTAAACGGAGAAGCTTCTCTGACGCTTTTTCACAGAGATTTTGAAACTGAAATCTCCCATGCCGTTTCCACCATAGGCAGCAATGGGCTTCCCCATAGAACTTGCCAACCTGAATTCCTACAGGCTAGATGTGAGAGGCACATTCTGTTGCTTCCTCCCTTAGAGTTAAACTTGCTTCTGAAAGCTCAACCTCCGGGGAGTTTGTTTGGCAGAGATATAGAACACACTTTTCCAAGCCTGTTGGAAGGCATTTGCAGTTTCATTTCGCGTCTAATTTCCCAAACCAAACTGCTTGCAGCTCTGACTCCCTTCTAACTACCACTTCTTCGGTTCAGTGAGATATGCTGGATTCTAAACGGAGAAGCTTCTCTGACGCTTTTTCACAGAGATTTTGAAACTGAAATTTCCAAACCCGTTTCCAACAAAGGCGCCAATGGGCTTTCCCATAGAACTTGCCAACCTGAATTCCTACAGGCTAGATGTGAGAGGCACATTCTGCTGCTTCCTCCCTTAGAGTTAAGCTAGCTTCTGAAAGCTCAACCTCCGGGGAGTCTGTTTGGCAGAGATATAGAACACACTTTTCCAAGCCTTTTTTAAGGCATTTGCAGTTTCATTTCGCGTCTAATTTCCCAAACCAAACTGCTTGCAGCTCTAACTCCCTTCTAACTACCACTTCTTCGGTTCAGTGAGATATGCTGGATTCTAAACGGAGAAGCTTCTCTGACGCTTTTTCACAGAGATTTTGAAACTGAAATTTCCCATGCTGTTTTCACCATAGGCAGCAATGGGCTTCCCCATAGAACTTGCCAACCTGAATTCCTACAGGCTAGATGTGAGAGGCACATTCTGCTGCTTCCTCCCTTAGAGTTAAACTTGCTTCTGAAAGCTCAACCTCCGGGGAGTCTGTTTGGCAAAGATATAGAACACACTTTTCCAAGCCTGTTGGAAGGCATTTGCAGTTTCATTTCGCGTCTAATTTCCCAAACCAAACTGCTTGTAGCTCTAACTCCCTTCTAACTACCACTTCTTCGGTTCAGTGAGATATGCTGGATTCTAAACGGAGAAGCTTCTCTGACGCTTTTTCACAGAGATTTTGAAACTGAAATTTCCAAACCCGTTTCCAACGAAGGCGCCAATGGGCTTCCCCATAGAACTTGCCAACCTGAATTCCTACAGGCTAGATGTGAGAGGCACATTCTGCTGCTTCCTCCCTTAGAGTTAAACTAGCTTCTGAAAGCTCAACCTCCGGGGAGTTTGTTTGGCAGAGATATAGAACACACTTTTCCAAGCCTGTTGGAAGGCATTTGCAGTTTCATTTCGCGTCTAATTTCCCAAACCAAACTGCTTGCAGCTCTAACTGCCTTCTAACTACCACTTCTTCGGTTCAGTGAGATATGCTGGATTCTAAACGGAGAAGCTTCTCTGACGCTTTTTCACAGAGATTTTGAAACTGAAATCTCCCATGCCGTTTCCACCATAGGCAGCAATGGGCTTCCCCATAGAACTTGCCATCCTGAATTCCTAAAGGCTAGATGTGAGAGGCACATTCTGCTGCTTCCTCCCTTAGAGTTAAACTTGCTTCAGAAAGCTCAACCTCCGGGGAGTTTGTTTGGCAGAGATATAGAACACACTTTTCCAAGCCTGTTGGAAGGCATTTGCAGTTTCATTACGCGTCTAATTTCCCAAACCAAACTGCTTGCAGCTCTAACTCCCTTCTAACTACCACTTCTTCGGTTCAGTGAGATATGCTGGATTCTAAACGGAGAAGCTTCTCTGACGCTTTTTCACAGAGATTTTGAAACTGAAATTTCCAAACCCGTTTCCAACGAAGGCGCCTATGGGCTTCCCCATAGAACTTGCCAACCTGAATTCCTACAGGCTAGATGTGAGAGGCACATTCTGCTGCTTCCTCCCTTAGAGTTAAACTAGCTTCTGAAAGCTCAACCTCCGGGGAGTTTGTTTGGCAGAGATATAGAACACACTTTTCCAAGCCTGTTGGAAGGCATTTGCAGTTTCATTTCGCGTCTAATTTCCCAAACCAAACTGCTTGCAGCTCTAACTCCATTCTAACTACCACTTCTTCGGTTCAGTGAGATATGCTGGATTCTAAACGGAGAAGCTTCTCTGACGCTTTTTCACAGAGATTTTGAAACTGAAATCTCCCATGCCGTTTCCACCATAGGCAGCAATGGGCTTCCCCATAGAACTTGCCAACCTGAATTCCTACAGGCTAGATGTGAGAGGCACATTCTGCTGCTTCCTCCCTTAGAGTTAAACTTGCTTCTGAAAGCTCAACCTCCGGGGAGTTTGTTTGGCAGAGATATAGAACACACTTTTCCAAGCCTGTTGGAAGGCATTTGGAGTTTCATTTCGCGTCTAATTTCCCAAACCAAACTGCTTGCAGCTCTAACTCCCTTCTAACTACCACTTCTTCGGTTCAGTGAGATATGCTGGATTCTAAACGGAGAAGCTTCTCTGACGCTTTTTCACAGAGATTTTGAAACTGAAATCTCCCATGCCGTTTCTACCATTGGCAGCAATGGGCTTCCCCATAGAACTTGCCAACCTGAATTCCTACAGGCTAGATGTGAGAGGCACATTCTGCTGCTCCCTCCCTAACAGTTAAGCTTGCTTCTGAAAGCTCAACCTCCGGGGACTCTGTTTGGCAGAGATATAGAACACACTTTTCCAAGCCTGTTGCAAGGCCTTTGCAGTGTCATTTCGCATCTAATTTCCCAAACCAAACTGCTTGCAGCTCTAACTCCCTTCTAACTACCACTTCTTCGGTTCAGTGAGATATGCTGGATTCTAAACGGAGAAGCTTCTCTGACGCTTTTTCAAAGAGATTTTGAAACTGAAATCTCCCATGCCGTTTCCACCATAGGCAGCAATGGGCTACCCCATAGAACTTGCCAACCTGAATTCCTTAAGGCTAGATGTGAGAGGCACATTCTGCTGCTTCCTCCCTTAGAGTTAAACTTGCTTCTGAAAGCTCAACCTCCGGGGAGTTTGTTTGGCAGAGATATAGAACACACTTTTCCAAGCCTGTTGGAAGGCATTTGCAGTTTCATTTCGCGTCTAATTTCCCAAACCAAACTGCTTGCAGCTCCAACTGCCTTCTAACTACCACTTCTTCGGTTCAGTGAGATATGCTGGATTCTAAACGGAGAAGCTTCTCTGACGCTTTTTCACAGAGATTTTGAAACTGAAATCTCCCATGCCGTTTCCACCATAGGCAGCAATGGGCTTCCCCATAGAACTTGCCATCCTGAATTCCTAAAGGCTAGATGTGAGAGGCACATTCTGCTGCTTCCTCCCTTAGAGTTAAACTTGCTTCAGAAAGCTCAACCTCCGGGGAGTTTGTTTGGCAGAGATATAGAACACACTTTTCCAAGCCTGTTGGAAGGCATTTGCAGTTTCATTACGCGTCTAATTTCCCAAACCAAACTGCTTGCAGCTCTAACTCCCTTCTAACTACCACTTCTTCGGTTCAGTGAGATATGCTGGATTCTAAACGGAGAAGCTTCTCTGACGCTTTTTCACAGAGATTTTGAAACTGAAATTTCCAAACCCGTTTCCAACGAAGGCGCCTATGGGCTTCCCCATAGAACTTGCCAACCTGAATTCCTACAGGCTAGATGTGAGAGGCACATTCTGCTGCTTCCTCCCTTAGAGTTAAACTAGCTTCTGAAAGCTCAACCTCCGGGGAGTTTGTTTGGCAGAGATATAGAACACACTTTTCCAAGCCTGTTGGAAGGCATTTGCAGTTTCATTTCGCGTCTAATTTCCCAAACCAAACTGCTTGCAGCTCTAACTCCCTTCTAACTACCACTTCTTCGGTTCAGTGAGATATGCTGGATTCTAAACGGAGAAGCTTCTCTGACGCTTTTTCACAGAGATTTTGAAACTGAAATCTCCCATGCCGTTTCCACCATAGGCAGCAATGGGCTTCCCCATAGAACTTGCCAACCTGAATTCCTACAGGCTAGATGTGAGAGGCACATTCTGTTGCTTCCTCCCTTAGAGTTAAACTTGCTTCTGAAAGCTCAACCTCCGGGGAGTTTGTTTGGCAGAGATATAGAACACACTTTTCCAAGCCTGTTGGAAGGCATTTGCAGTTTCATTTCGCGTCTAATTTCCCAAACCAAACTGCTTGCAGCTCTGACTCCCTTCTAACTACCACTTCTTCGGTTCAGTGAGATATGCTGGATTCTAAACGGAGAAGCTTCTCTGACGCTTTTTCACAGAGATTTTGAAACTGAAATTTCCAAACCCGTTTCCAACAAAGGCGCCAATGGGCTTTCCCATAGAACTTGCCAACCTGAATTCCTACAGGCTAGATGTGAGAGGCACATTCTGCTGCTTCCTCCCTTAGAGTTAAGCTAGCTTCTGAAAGCTCAACCTCCGGGGAGTCTGTTTGGCAGAGATATAGAACACACTTTTCCAAGCCTTTTTTAAGGCATTTGCAGTTTCATTTCGCGTCTAATTTCCCAAACCAAACTGCTTGCAGCTCTAACTCCCTTCTAACTACCACTTCTTCGGTTCAGTGAGATATGCTGGATTCTAAACGGAGAAGCTTCTCTGACGCTTTTTCACAGAGATTTTGAAACTGAAATTTCCCATGCTGTTTTCACCATAGGCAGCAATGGGCTTCCCCATAGAACTTGCCAACCTGAATTCCTACAGGCTAGATGTGAGAGGCACATTCTGCTGCTTCCTCCCTTAGAGTTAAACTTGCTTCTGAAAGCTCAACCTCCGGGGAGTCTGTTTGGCAAAGATATAGAACACACTTTTCCAAGCCTGTTGGAAGGCATTTGCAGTTTCATTTCGCGTCTAATTTCCCAAACCAAACTGCTTGTAGCTCTAACTCCCTTCTAACTACCACTTCTTCGGTTCAGTGAGATATGCTGGATTCTAAACGGAGAAGCTTCTCTGACGCTTTTTCACAGAGATTTTGAAACTGAAATTTCCAAACCCGTTTCCAACGAAGGCGCCAATGGGCTTCCCCATAGAACTTGCCAACCTGAATTCCTACAGGCTAGATGTGAGAGGCACATTCTGCTGCTTCCTCCCTTAGAGTTAAACTAGCTTCTGAAAGCTCAACCTCCGGGGAGTTTGTTTGGCAGAGATATAGAACACACTTTTCCAAGCCTGTTGGAAGGCATTTGCAGTTTCATTTCGCGTCTAATTTCCCAAACCAAACTGCTTGCAGCTCTAACTGCCTTCTAACTACCACTTCTTCGGTTCAGTGAGATATGCTGGATTCTAAACGGAGAAGCTTCTCTGACGCTTTTTCACAGAGATTTTGAAACTGAAATCTCCCATGCCGTTTCCACCATAGGCAGCAATGGGCTTCCCCATAGAACTTGCCATCCTGAATTCCTAAAGGCTAGATGTGAGAGGCACATTCTGCTGCTTCCTCCCTTAGAGTTAAACTTGCTTCAGAAAGCTCAACCTCCGGGGAGTTTGTTTGGCAGAGATATAGAACACACTTTTCCAAGCCTGTTGGAAGGCATTTGCAGTTTCATTACGCGTCTAATTTCCCAAACCAAACTGCTTGCAGCTCTAACTCCCTTCTAACTACCACTTCTTCGGTTCAGTGAGATATGCTGGATTCTAAACGGAGAAGCTTCTCTGACGCTTTTTCACAGAGATTTTGAAACTGAAATTTCCAAACCCGTTTCCAACGAAGGCGCCTATGGGCTTCCCCATAGAACTTGCCAACCTGAATTCCTACAGGCTAGATGTGAGAGGCACATTCTGCTGCTTCCTCCCTTAGAGTTAAACTAGCTTCTGAAAGCTCAACCTCCGGGGAGTTTGTTTGGCAGAGATATAGAACACACTTTTCCAAGCCTGTTGGAAGGCATTTGCAGTTTCATTTCGCGTCTAATTTCCCAAACCAAACTGCTTGCAGCTCTAACTCCATTCTAACTACCACTTCTTCGGTTCAGTGAGATATGCTGGATTCTAAACGGAGAAGCTTCTCTGACGCTTTTTCACAGAGATTTTGAAACTGAAATCTCCCATGCCGTTTCCACCATAGGCAGCAATGGGCTTCCCCATAGAACTTGCCAACCTGAATTCCTACAGGCTAGATGTGAGAGGCACATTCTGCTGCTTCCTCCCTTAGAGTTAAACTTGCTTCTGAAAGCTCAACCTCCGGGGAGTTTGTTTGGCAGAGATATAGAACACACTTTTCCAAGCCTGTTGGAAGGCATTTGGAGTTTCATTTCGCGTCTAATTTCCCAAACCAAACTGCTTGCAGCTCTAACTCCCTTCTAACTACCACTTCTTCGGTTCAGTGAGATATGCTGGATTCTAAACGGAGAAGCTTCTCTGACGCTTTTTCACAGAGATTTTGAAACTGAAATCTCCCATGCCGTTTCTACCATTGGCAGCAATGGGCTTCCCCATAGAACTTGCCAACCTGAATTCCTACAGGCTAGATGTGAGAGGCACATTCTGCTGCTCCCTCCCTAACAGTTAAGCTTGCTTCTGAAAGCTCAACCTCCGGGGACTCTGTTTGGCAGAGATATAGAACACACTTTTCCAAGCCTGTTGCAAGGCCTTTGCAGTGTCATTTCGCATCTAATTTCCCAAACCAAACTGCTTGCAGCTCTAACTCCCTTCTAACTACCACTTCTTCGGTTCAGTGAGATATGCTGGATTCTAAACGGAGAAGCTTCTCTGACGCTTTTTCAAAGAGATTTTGAAACTGAAATCTCCCATGCCGTTTCCACCATAGGCAGCAATGGGCTACCCCATAGAACTTGCCAACCTGAATTCCTTAAGGCTAGATGTGAGAGGCACATTCTGCTGCTTCCTCCCTTAGAGTTAAACTTGCTTCTGAAAGCTCAACCTCCGGGGAGTTTGTTTGGCAGAGATATAGAACACACTTTTCCAAGCCTGTTGGAAGGCATTTGCAGTTTCATTTCGCGTCTAATTTCCCAAACCAAACTGCTTGCAGCTCCAACTGCCTTCTAACTACCACTTCTTCGGTTCAGTGAGATATGCTGGATTCTAAACGGAGAAGCTTCTCTGACGCTTTTTCACAGAGATTTTGAAACTGAAATCTCCCATGCCGTTTCCACCATAGGCAGCAATGGGCTTCCCCATAGAACTTGCCATCCTGAATTCCTACAGGCTAGATGTGAGAGGCACATTCTGCTGCTTCCTCCCTTAGAGTTAAACTAGCTTCTGAAAGCTCAACCTCCGGGGAGTTTGTTTGGCAGAGATATAGAACACAATTTTCCAAGCCTGTTGGAAGGCATTTGCAGTTTCATTTCGCGTCTAATTTCCCAAACCAAACTGCTTGCAGCTCTAACTCCCTTCTAACTACCACTTCTTCGGTTCAGTGAGATATGCTGGATTCTAAACGGAGAAGCTTCTCTGACGCTTTTTCACAGAGATTTTGAAACTGAAATCTCCCATGCCGTTTCCACCATAGGCAGCAATGGGCTTCCCCATGGAACTTGCCAACCTGAATTCCTACAGGCTAGATGTGAGAGGCACATTCTGCTGCTTCCTCCCTTAGAGTTAAACTTGCTTCTGAAAGCTCAACCTCCGGGGAGTTTGTTTGGCAGAGATATAGAACACACTTTTCCAAGCCTGTTGGAAGGCATTTGCAGTTTCATTTCGCGTCTAATTTCCCAAACCAAACTGCTTGCAGCTCTAACTCCCTTCTAACTACCACTTCTTCGGTTCAGTGAGATATGCTGGATTCTAAACGGAGAAGCTTCTCTGACGCTTTTTCACAGAGATTTTGAAACTGAAATCTCCCATGCCGTTTCCACCATAGGCAGCAATGGGCTTCCCCATAGAACTTGCCAAACTGAATTCCTACAGGCTAGATGTGAGAGGCACATTCTGCTGCTCCCTCCCTAACAGTTAAGCTTGCTTCTGAAAGCTCAACCTCTGGGGACTCTGTTTGGCAGAGATATAGAACACACTTTTCCAAGCCTGTTGCAAGGCCTTTGCAGTGTCATTTCGCATCTAATTTCCCAAACCAAACTGCTTGCAGCTCTAACTCCCTTCTAACTACCACTACTTCGGTTCAGTGAGATATGCTGGATTCTAAACGGAGAAGCTTCTCTGACGCTTTTTCACAGAGATTTTGAAACTGAAATCTCCCATGCCGTTTCCACCATAGGCAGCAATGCGCTTCCCCATAGAACTTGCCAACCTGAATTCCTACAGGCTAGATGTGAGAGGCACATTCTGCTGCTTCCTCCCTTAGAGTTAAACTTGCTTCTGAAAGCTCAACCTCCGGGGAGTTTGTTTGGCAGAGATATAGAACACACTTTTCCAAGCCTGTTGGAAGGCATTTGCAGTTTCATTTCGCGTCTAATTTCCCAAACCAAACTGCTTGCAGCTCTAACTCCCATCTAACTACCACTTCTTCGGTTCAGTGAGATATGCTGGATTCTAAACGGAGAAGCTTCTCTGACGCTTTTTCACAGAGATTTTGAAACTGAAATTTCCAAACCCGTTTCCAACGAAGGCGCCAATGGGCTTCCCCATAGAACTTGCCAACCTGAATTCCTTAAGGCTAGATGTGAGAGGCACATTCTGCTGCTTCCTCCCTTAGAGTTAAACTAGCTTCTGAAAGCTCAACCTCCGGGGAGTTTGTTTGGCAGAGATATAGAACACACTTTTCCAAGCCTGTTGGAAGGCATTTGCAGTTTCATTTCGCGTCTAATTTCCCAAACCAAACTGCTTGCAGCTCCAACTGCCTTCTAACTACCACTTCTTCGGTTCAGTGAGATATGCTGGATTCTAAACGGAGAAGCTTCTCTGACGCTTTTTCACAGAGATTTTGAAACTGAAATCTCCCATGCCGTTTCCACCATAGGCAGCAATGGGCTTCCCCATAGAACTTGCCATCCTGAATTCCTAAAGGCTAGATGTGAGAGGCACATTCTGCTGCTTCCTCCCTTAGAGTTAAACTTGCTTCAGAAAGCTCAACCTCCGGGGAGTTTGTTTGGCAGAGATATAGAACACACTTTTCCAAGCCTGTTGGAAGGCATTTGCAGTTTCATTACGAGTCTAATTTCCCAAACCAAACTGCTTGCAGCTCTAACTCCCTTCTAACTACCACTTCTTCGGTTCAGTGAGATATGCTGGATTCTAAACGGAGAAGCTTCTCTGACGCTTTTTCACAGAGATTTTGAAACTGAAATCTCCCATGCCGTTTCTACCATTGGCAGCAATGGGCTTCCCCATAGAACTTGCCAACCTGAATTCCTACAGGCTAGATGTGAGAGGCACATTCTGCTGCTCCCTCCCTAACAGTTAAGCTTGCTTCTGAAAGCTCAACCTCCGGGGACTCTGTTTGGCAGAGACATAGAACACAATTTTCCAAGCCTGTTGGAAGGCATTTGCAGTTTCATTTCGCGTCTAATTTCCCAAACCAAACTGCTTGCAGCTCCAACTGCCTTCTAACTACCACTTCTTCGGTTCAGTGAGATATGCTGGATTCTAAACGGAGAAGCTTCTCTGACGCTTTTTCACAGAGATTTTGAAACTGAAATCTCCCATGCCGTTTCCACCATAGGCAGCAATGGGCTTCCCCATAGAACTTGCCATCCTGAATTCCTAAAGGCTAGATGTGAGAGGCACATTCTGCTGCTTCCTCCCTTAGAGTTAAACTTGCTTCAGAAAGCTCAACCTCCAGGGAGTTTGTTTGGCAGAGATATAGAACACACTTTTCCAAGCCTGTTGGAAGGCATTTGCAGTTTCATTACGCGTCTAATTTCCCAAACCAAACTGCTTGCAGCTCTAACTCCCTTCTAACTACCACTTCTTCGGTTCAGTGAGATATGCTGGATTCTAAACGGAGAAGCTTCTCTGACGCTTTTTCACAGAGATTTTGAAACTGAAATCTCCCATGCCGTTTCCACCATAGGCAGCAATGGGCTTCCCCATAGAACTTGCCAACCTGAATTCCTACAGGCTAGATGTGAGAGGCACATTCTGCTGCTTCCTCCCTAACAGTTAAGCTTGCTTCTGAAAGCTCAAACTCCGGGGACTCTGTTTGGCAGAGATATAGAACACAATTTTCCAAGCCTGTTGGAAGGCATTTGCAGTTTCATTTCGCGTCTAATTTCCCAAACCAAACTGCTTGCAGCTCTAACTCCCTTCTAACTACCACTTCTTCGGTTCAGTGAGATATGCTGGATTCTAAACGGAGAAGCTTCTCTGACGCTTTTTCACAGAGATTTTGAAACTGAAATCTCCCATGCCGTTTCCACCATAGGCAGCAAAGGGCTTCCCCATAGAACTTGCCAACCTGAATTCCTACAGGCTAGATGTGAGAGGCACATTCTGCTGCTCCCTCCCTAACAGTTAAGCTTGCTTCTGAAAGCTCAACCTCCGGGGACTCTGTTTGGCAGAGATATAGAACACACTTTTCCAAGCCTGTTGCAAGGCCTTTGCAGTGTCATTTCGCATCTAATTTCCCAAACCAAACTGCTTGCAGCTCTAACTCCCTTCTAACTACCACTTCTTCGGTTCAGTGAGATATGCTGGATTCTAAACGGAGAAGCTTCTCTGACGCTTTTTCACAGAGATTTTGAAACTGAAATCTCCCATGCCGTTTCCACCATAGGCAGCAATGGGCTTCCCCATAGAACTTGCCAACCTGAATTCCTAAAGGCTAGATGTGAGAGGCACATTCTGCTGCTTCCTCCCTTAGAGTTAAACTTGCTTCAGAAAGCTCAACCTCCGGGGAGTTTGTTTGGCATAGATATAGGACACACTTTTCCAAGCCTGTTGGAAGGCATTTGCAGTTTCATTTCGCGTCTAATTTCCCAAACCAAACTGCTTGCAGCTCTAACTCCCTTCTAACTACCACTTCTTCGGTTCAGTGAGATATGCTGGATTCTAAACGGAGAAGCTTCTCTGACGCTTTTTCACAGAGATTTTGAAACTGAAATCTCCCATGCCGTTTCGACCATAGGCAGCAATGGGCTTCCCCATAGAACTTGCCAACCTGAATTCCTACAGGCTAGATGTGAGAGGCACATTCTCCTGCTTCCTCCCTTAGAGTTAAACTTGCTTCTGAAAGCTCAACCTCCGGGGAGTTTGTTTGGCAGAGATATAGAACACACTTTTCCAAGCCTGTTGGAAGGCATTTGCAGTTTCATTTCGCGTCTAATTTCCCAAACCAAACTGCTTGCAGCTCTAACTCCCTTCTAACTACCACTTCTTCGGTTCAGTGAGATATGCTGGATTCTAAACGGAGAAGCTTCTCTGACGCTTTTTCACACAGATTTTGAAACTGAAATCTCCCATGCCGTTTCCACCATAGGCAGCAATGGGCTTCCCCATAGAACTTGCCAACCTGAATTCCTACAGGCTAGATGTGAGAGGCACATTCTGCTGCTTCCTCCCTTAGAGTTAAACTTGCTTCTGAAAGCTCAACCTCCGGGGAGTTTGTTTGGCAGAGATATAGAACACACTTTTCCAAGCCTGTTGGAAGGCATTTGGAGTTTCATTTCGCGTCTAATTTCCCAAACCAAACTGCTTGCAGCTCTAACTCCCTTCTAACTACCACTACTTCGGTTCAGTGAGATATGCTGGATTCTAAACGGAGAAGCTTCTCTGACGCTTTTTCACAGAGATTTTGAAACTGAAATTTCCCATGCCGTTTCCACCATAGGCAGCAATGGGCTTCCCCATAGAACTTGCCAACCTGAATTCCTACAGGCTAGATGTGAGAGGCACATTCTGCTGCTTCCTCCCTTAGAGTTAAACTTGCTTCTGAAAGCTCAACCTCCGGGGAGTTTGTTTGGCAGAGATATAGAACACACTTTTCCAAGCCTGTTGGAAGGCATTTGCAGTTTCATTTCGCGTCTAATTTCCCAAAGCAAACTGCTTGCAGCTCTAACTCCCATCTAACTACCACTTCTTCGGTTCAGTGAGATATGCTGGATTCTAAACGGAGAAGCTTCTCTGACGCTTTTTCACAGAGATTGTGAAACTGAAATTTCCAAACCCGTTTCCAACGAAGGCGCCAATGGGCTTCCCCATAGAAATTGCCAACCTGAATTCCTACAGGCTAGATGTGAGAGGCACATTCTGCTGCTTCCTCCCTTAGAGTTAAACTAGCTTCTGAAAGCTCAACCTCCGGGGAGTTTGTTTGGCAGAGATATAGAACACACTTTTCCAAGCCTGTTGGAAGGCATTTGCAGTTTCATTTCGCGTCTAATTTCCCAAAGCTAACTGCTTGCAGCTCTAACTCCCATCTAACTACCACTTCTTCGGTTCAGTGAGATATGCTGGATTCTAAACGGAGAAGCTTCTCTGACGCTTTTTCACAGAGATTTTGAAACTGAAATCTCCCATGCCGTTTCCACCATAGGCAGCAATGGGCTTCCCCATAGAACTTGCCAACCTGAATTCCTACAGGCTAGATGTGAGAGGCACATTCTGCTGCTTCCTCCCTAACAGTTAAGCTTGCTTCTGAAAGCTCAACCTCCGGGGACTCTGTTTGGCAGAGATATAGAACACAATTTTCCAAGCCTGTTGGAAGGCATTTGCAGTTTCATTTCGCGTCTAATTTCCCAAACCAAACTGCTTGCAGCTCTAACTCCCTTCTAACTACCACTTCTTCGGTTCAGTGAGATATGCTGGATTCTAAACGGAGAAGCTTCTCTGACGCTTTTTCACAGAGATTTTGAAACTGAAATTTCCAAACCCGTTTCCAACGAAGGCGCCAATGGGCTTCCCCATAGAACTTGCCAACCTGAATTCCTACAGGCTAGATGTGAGAGGCACATTCTGCTGCTTCCTCCCTTAGAGTTAAACTAGCTTCTGAAAGCTCAACCTCCGGGGAGTTTGTTTGGCAGAGATATAGAACACACTTTACCAAACCTGTTGGAAGGCATTTGCAGTTTCATTTCGCGTCTAATTTCCCAAACCAAACTGCTTGCAGCTCTAACTCCCTTCTAACTACCACTTCTTCGGTTCAGTGAGATATGCTGGATTCTAAACGGAGAAGCTTCTCTGACGCTTTTTCACAGAGATTTTGAAACTGAAATCTCCCATGCCGTTTCCACCATAGGCAGCAATGGGCTTCCCCATAGAACTTGCCATCCTGAATTCCTAAAGGCTAGATGTGAGAGGCACATTCTGCTGCTTCCTCCCTTAGAGTTAAACTTGCTTCAGAAAGCTCAACCTCTGGGGACTCTGTTTGGCAGAGATATAGAACACACTTTTCCAAGCCTGTTGCAAGGCCTTTGCAGTGTCATTTCGCATCTAATTTCCCAAACCAAACTGCTTGCAGCTCTAACTCCCTTCTAACTACCACTTCTTCGGTTCAGTGAGATATGCTGGATTCTAAACGGAGAAGCTTCTCTGACGCTTTTTCACAGAGATTTTGAAACTGAAATCTCCCATGCCGTTTCCACCATAGGCAGCAATGGGCTTCCCCATAGAACTTGCCAACCTGAATTCCTACAGGCTAGATGTGAGAGGCACATTCTGCTGCTTCCTCCCTTAGAGTTAAACTTGCTTCTGAAAGCTCAACCTCCGGGGAGTTTGTTTGGCAGAGATATAGAACACACTTTTCCAAGCCTGTTGGAAGGCATTTGCAGTTTCATTTCGCGTCTAATTTCCCAAAGCAAACTGCTTGCAGCTCTAACTCCCATCTAACTACCACTTCTTCGGTTCAGTGAGATATGCTGGATTCTAAACGGAGAAGCTTCTCTGACGCTTTTTCACAGAGATTTTGAAACTGAAATTTCCAAACCCGTTTCCAACGAAGGCGCCAATGGGCTTCCCCATAGAACTTGCCAACCTGAATTCCTTAAGGCTAGATGTGAGAGGCACATTCTGCTGCTTCCTCCCTTAGAGTTAAACTAGCTTCTGAAAGCTCAACCTCCGGGGAGTTTGTTTGGCAGAGATATAGAACACACTTTTCCAAGCCTGTTGGAAGGCATTTGCAGTTTCATTTCGCGTCTAATTTCCCAAACCAAACTGCTTGCAGCTCCAACTGCCTTCTAATTACCACTTCTTCGGTTCAGTGAGATATGCTGGATTCTAAACGGAGAAGCTTCTCTGACGCTTTTTCACAGAGATTTTGAAACTGAAATCTCCCATGCCGTTTCCACCATAGGCAGCAATGGGCTTCCCCATAGAACTTGCCATCCTGAATTCCTAAAGGCTAGATGTGAGAGGCACATTCTGCTGCTTCCTCCCTTAGAGTTAAACTTGCTTCAGAAAGCTCAACCTCCAGGGAGTTTGTTTGGCAGAGATATAGAACACACTTTTCCAAGCCTGTTGCAAGGCCTTTGCAGTGTCATTTCGCATCTAATTTCCCAAACCAAACTGCTTGCAGCTCTAACTCCCTTCTAACTACCACTTCTTCGGTTCAGTGAGATATGCTGGATTCTAAACGGAGAAGCTTCTCTGACGCTTTTTCACAGAGATTTTGAAACTGAAATTTCCAAACCCGTTTCCAACGAAGGCGCCTATGGGCTTCCCCATAGAACTTGCCAACCTGAATTCCTACAGGCTAGATGTGAGAGGCACATTCTGCTGCTTCCTCCCTTAGAGTTAAACTAGCTTCTGAAAGCTCAACCTCCGGGGAGTTTGTTTGGCAGAGATATAGAACACACTTTTCCAAGCCTGTTGGAAGGCATTTGCAGTTTCATTTCGCGTCTAATTTCCCAAACCAAACTGCTTGCAGCTCTAACTCCCTTCTAACTACCACTTCTTCGGTTCAGTGAGATATGATGGATTCTAAACGGAGAAGCTTCTCTGACGCTTTTTCACAGAGATTTTGAAACTGAAATCTCCCATGCCGTTTCCACCATAGGCAGCAATGGGCTTCCCCATAGAACTTGCCAACCTGAATTCCTACAGGCTAGATGTGAGAGGCACATTCTGCTGCTTCCTCCCTTAGAGTTAAACTTGCTTCTGAAAGCTCAACCTCCGGGGAGTTTGTTTGGCAGAGATATAGAACACACTTTTCCAAGCCTGTTGGAAGGCATTTGGAGTTTCATTTCGCGTCTAATTTCCCAAACCAAACTGCTTGCAGCTCTAACTCCCTTCTAACTACCACTTCTTCGGTTCAGTGAGATATGCTGGATTCTAAACGGAGAAGCTTCTCTGACGCTTTTTCACAGAGATTTTGAAACTGAAATCTCCCATGCCGTTTCTACCATTGGCAGCAATGGGCTTCCCCATAGAACTTGCCAACCTGAATTCCTACAGGCTAGATGTGAGAGGCACATTCTGCTGCTCCCTCCCTAACAGTTAAGCTTGCTTCTGAAAGCTCAACCTCCGGGGACTCTGTTTGGCAGAGACATAGAACACAATTTTCCAAGCCTGTTGGAAGGCATTTGCAGTTTCATTTCGCGTCTAATTTCCCAAACCAAACTGCTTGCAGCTCTAACTCCCTTCTAACTACCACTTCTTCGGTTCAGTGAGATATGCTGGATTCTAAACGGAGAAGCTTCTCTGACGCTTTTTCACACAGATTTTGAAACTGAAATCTCCCATGCCGTTTCCACCATAGGCAGCAATGGGCTTCCCCATAGAACTTGCCAACCTGAATTCCTACAGGCTAGATGTGAGAGGCACATTCTGCTGCTTCCTCCCTTAGAGTTAAACTTGCTTCTGAAAGCTCAACCTCCGGGGAGTTTGTTTGGCAGAGATATAGAACACACTTTTCCAAGCCTGTTGGAAGGCATTTGCAGTTTCATTTTGCGTCTAATTTCCCAAACCAAACTGCTTGCAGCTCTAACTCCCTTCTAACTACCACTACTTCGGTTCAGTGAGATATGCTGGATTCTAAACGGAGAAGCTTCTCTGACGCTTTTTCACAGAGATTTTGAAACTGAAATTTCCCATGCCGTTTCCACCATAGGCAGCAATGGGCTTCCCCATAGAACTTGCCAACCTGAATTCCTACAGGCTAGATGTGAGAGGCACATTCTGCTGCTTCCTCCCTTAGAGTTAAACTTGCTTCTGAAAGCTCAACCTCCGGGGAGTTTGTTTGGCAGAGATATAGAACACACTTTTCCAAGCCTGTTGGAAGGCATTTGCAGTTTCATTTCGCGTCTAATTTCCCAAAGCAAACTGCTTGCAGCTCTAACTCCCATCTAACTACCACTTCTTCGGTTCAGTGAGATATGCTGGATTCTAAACGGAGAAGCTTCTCTGACGCTTTTTCACAGAGATTTTGAAACTGAAATTTCCAAACCCGTTTCCAACGAAGGCGCCAATGGGCTTCCCCATAGAAATTGCCAACCTGAATTCCTACAGGCTAGATGTGAGAGGCACATTCTGCTGCTTCCTCCCTTAGAGTTAAACTAGCTTCTGAAAGCTCAACCTCCGGGGAGTTTGTTTGGCAGAGATATAGAACACACTTTTCCAAGCCTGTTGGAAGGCATTTGCAGTTTCATTTCGCGTCTAATTTCCCAAAGCAAACTGCTTGCAGCTCTAACTCCCATCTAACTACCACTTCTTCGGTTCAGTGAGATATGCTGGATTCTAAACGGAGAAGCTTCTCTGACGCTTTTTCACAGAGATTTTGAAACTGAAATCTCCCATGCCGTTTCCACCATAGGCAGCAATGGGCTTCCCCATAGAACTTGCCAACCTGAATTCCTACAGGCTAGATGTGAGAGGCACATTCTGCTGCTTCCTCCCTAACAGTTAAGCTTGCTTCTGAAAGCTCAACCTCCGGGGAGGCTCTTTGGCAGAGATATAGAACACACTTTTCCAAGCCTGTTGGAAGGCATTTGCAGTTTCATTTCGCGTCTAATTTCCCAAACCAAACTGCTTGCAGCTCTAACTCCCTTCTAACTACCACTTCTTCGGTTCAGTGAGATATGCTGGATTCTAAACGGAGAAGCTTCTCTGACGCTTTTTCACAGAGATTTTGAAACTGAAATCTCCCATGCCGTTTCCACCATAGGCAGCAATGGGCTTCCCCATGGAACTTGCCAACCTGAATTCCTACAGGCTAGATGTGAGAGGCACATTCTGCTGCTTCCTCCCTTAGAGTTAAACTTGCTTCTGAAAGCTCAACCTCCGGGGAGTTTGTTTGGCAGAGATATAGAACACACTTTTCCAAGCCTGTTGGAAGGCATTTGCAGTTTCATTTCGCGTCTAATTTCCCAAACCAAACTGCTTGCAGCTCTAACTCCCTTCTAACTACCACTTCTTCGGTTCAGTGAGATATGCTGGATTCTAAACGGAGAAGCTTCTCTGACGCTTTTTCACAGAGATTTTGAAACTGAAATCTCCCATGCCGTTTCCACCATAGGCAGCAATGGGCTTCCCCATAGAACTTGCCAACCTGAATTCCTACAGGCTAGATGTGAGAGGCACATTCTGCTGCTCCCTCCCTAACAGTTAAGCTTGCTTCTGAAAGCTCAACCTCTGGGGACTCTGTTTGGCAGAGATATAGAACACACTTTTCCAAGCCTGTTGCAAGGCCTTTGCAGTGTCATTTCGCATCTAATTTCCCAAACCAAACTGCTTGCAGCTCTAACTCCCTTCTAACTACCACTTCTTCGGTTCAGTGAGATATGCTGGATTCTAAACGGAGAAGCTTCTCTGACGCTTTTTCACAGAGATTTTGAAACTGAAATTTCCAAACCCGTTTCCAACGAAGGCGCCAATGGGCTTCCCCATAGAACTTGCCAACCTGAATTCCTTAAGGCTAGATGTGAGAGGCACATTCTGCTGCTTCCTCCCTTAGAGTTAAACTAGCTTCTGAAAGCTCAACCTCCGGGGAGTTTGTTTGGCAGAGATATAGAACACACTTTTCCAAGCCTGTTGGAAGGCATTTGCCGTTTCATTTCGCGTCTAATTTCCCAAACCAAACTGCTTGCAGCTCCAACTGCCTTCTAACTACCACTTCTTCGGTTCAGTGAGATATGCTGGATTCTAAACGGAGAAGCTTCTCTGACGCTTTTTCACAGAGATTTTGAAACTGAAATCTCCCATGCCGTTTCCACCATAGGCAGCAATGGGCTTCCCAATAGAACTTGCCATCCTGAATTCCTAAAGGCTAGATGTGAGAGGCACATTCTGCTGCTTCCTCCCTTAGAGTTAAACTTGCTTCAGAAAGCTCAACCTCCGGGGAGTTTGTTTGGCAGAGATATAGAACACACTTTTCCAAGCCTGTTGGAAGGCATTTGCAGTTTCATTTCGCGTCTAATTTCCCAAACCAAACTGCTTGCAGCTCTAACTCCCTTCTAACTACCACTTCTTCGGTTCAGTGAGATATGCTGGATTCTAAACGGAGAAGCTTCTCTGACGCTTTTTCACAGAGATTTTGAAACTGAAATTTCCAAACCCGTTTCCAAAGAAGGCGCCAATGGGCTTTCCCATAGAACTTCCCAACCTGAATTCCTACAGGTTAGATGTGAGAGGCACATTCTGCTGCTTCCTCCCTTAGAGTTAAGCTAGCTTCTGAAAGCTCAACCTCCGGGGAGTCTGTTTGGCAGAGATATAGAACACACTTTTCCAAGCCTGTTTTAAGGCATTTGCAGTTTCATTTCGCGTCTAATTTCCCAAACCAAACTGCTTGCAGCTCTAACTCCCTTCTAACTACCACTTCTTCGGTTCAGTGAGATATGCTGGATTCTAAACGGAGAAGCTTCTCTGACGCTTTTTCACAGAGATTTTGAAACTGAAATTTCCCATGCCGTTTTCACCATAGGCAGCAATGGGCTTCCCCATAGAACTTGCCAACCTGAATTCCTACAGGCTAGATGTGAGAGGCACATTCTGCTGCTTCCTCCCTTAGAGTTAAACTTGCTTCTGTAAGCTCAACCTCCGGGGAGTCTGTTTGGCAGAGATATAGAACACACTTTTCCAAGCCTGTTGGAAGGCATTTGCAGTTTCATTTCGCGTCTAATTTCCCAAACCAAACTGCTTGCAGCTCTAACTCCCTTCTAACTACCACTTCTTCGGTTCAGTGAGATATGCTGGATTCTAAACGGAGAAGCTTCTCTGACGCTTTTTCACAGAGATTTTGAAACTGAAATCTCCCATGCCGTTTCCACCATAGGCAGCAATGGGCTTCCCCATAGAACTTGCCAACCTGAATTCCTACAGGCTAGATGTGAGAGGCACATTCTGCTGCTTCCTCCCTTAGAGTTAAACTTGCTTCTGAAAGCTCAACCTCCGGGGAGTCTGTTTGGCAAAGATATAGAACACACTTTTCCAAGCCTGTTGGAAGGCATTTGCAGTTTCATTTCGCGTCTAATGTCCCAAACCAAACTGCTTGCAGCTCTAACTCCCTTCTAACTACCACTTCTTCGGTTCAGTGAGATATGCTGGATTCTAAACGGAGAAGCTTCTCTGACGCTTTCTCACAGAGATTTTGAAACTGAAATCTCCCATGCCGTTTCCACCATAGGCAGCAATGGGCTTCCCCATAGAACTTGCCAACCTGAATTCCTACAGGCTAGATGTGAGAGGCACATTCTGCTGCTTCCTCCCTAACAGTTAAGCTTGCTTCTGAAAGCTCAAACTCCGGGGACTCTGTTTGGCAGAGATATAGAACACAATTTTCCAAGCCTGTTGGAAGGCATTTGCAGTTTCATTTCGCGTCTAATTTCCCAAACCAAACTGCTTGCAGCTCTAACTCCCTTCTAACTACCACTTCTTCGGTTCAGTGAGATATGCTGGATTCTAAACGGAGAAGCTTCTCTGACGCTTTTTCACAGAGATTTTGAAACTGAAATCTCCCATGCCATTTCCACCATAGGCAGCAATGGGCTTCCCCATAGAACTTGCCAACCTGAATTCCTACAGGCTAGATGTGAGAGGCACATTCTGCTGCTCCCTCCCTAACAGTTAAGCTTGCTTCTGAAAGCTCAACCTCCGGGGACTCTGTTTGGCAGAGATATAGAACACACTTTTCCAAGCCTGTTGCAAGGCCTTTGCAGTGTCATTTCGCATCTAATTTCCCAAACCAAACTGCTTGCAGCTCTAACTCCCTTCTAACTACCACTTCTTCGGTTCAGTGAGATATGCTGGATTCTAAACGGAGAAGCTTCTCTGACGCTTTTTCACAGAGATTTTGAAACTGAAATCTCCCATGCCGTTTCCACCATAGGCAGCAATGGGCTTCCCCATAGAACTTGCCAACCTGAATTCCTAAAGGCTAGATGTGAGAGGCACATTCTGCTGCTTCCTCCCTTAGAGTTAAACTTGCTTCAGAAAGCTCAACCTCCGGGGAGTTTGTTTGGCATAGATATAGTACACACTTTTCCAAGCCTGTTGGAAGGCATTTGCAGTTTCATTTCGCGTCTAATTTCCCAAACCAAACTGCTTGCAGCTCTAACTCCCTTCTAACTACCACTTCTTCGGTTCAGTGAGATATGCTGGATTCTAAACGGAGAAGCTTCTCTTACGCTTTTTCACAGAGATTTTGAAAACTGAAATCTCCCATGCCGTTTCGACCATAGGCAGCAATGGGCTTCCCCATAGAACTTGCCAACCTGAATTCCTACAGGCTAGATGTGAGAGGCACATTCTGCTGCTTCCTCCCTTAGAGTTAAACTTGCTTCTGAAAGCTCAACCTCCGGGGAGTTTGTTTGGCAGAGATATAGAACACACTTTTCCAAGCCTGTTGGAAGGCATTTGCAGTTTCATTTCGCGTCTAATTTCCCAAACCAAACTGCTTGCAGCTCTAACTCCCTTCTAACTACCACTTCTTCGGTTCAGTGAGATATGCTGGATTCTAAACGGAGAAGCTTCTCTGACGCTTTTTCACACAGATTTTGAAACTGAAATCTCCCATGCCGTTTCCACCATAGGCAGCAATGGGCTTCCCCATAGAACTTGCCAACCTGAATTCCTACAGGCTAGATGTGAGAGGCACATTCTGCTGCTTCCTCCCTTAGAGTTAAACTTGCTTCTGAAAGCTCAACCTCCGGGGAGTTTGTTTGGCAGAGATATAGAACACACTTTTCCAAGCCTGTTGGAAGGCATTTGGAGTTTCATTTCGCGTCTAATTTCCCAAACCAAACTGCTTGCAGCTCTAACTCCCTTCTAACTACCACTACTTCGGTTCAGTGAGATATGCTGGATTCTAAACGGAGAAGCTTCTCTGACGCTTTTTCACAGAGATTTTGAAACTGAAATTTCCCATGCCGTTTCCACCATAGGCAGCAATGGGCTTCCCCATAGAACTTGCCAACCTGAATTCCTACAGGCTAGATGTGAGAGGCACATTCTGCTGCTTCCTCCCTTAGAGTTAAACTTGCTTCTGAAAGCTCAACCTCCGGGGAGTTTGTTTGGCAGAGATATAGAACACACTTTTCCAAGCCTGTTGGAAGGCATTTGCAGTTTCATTTCGCGTCTAATTTCCCAAAGCAAACTGCTTGCAGCTCTAACTCCCATCTAACTACCACTTCTTCGGTTCAGTGAGATATGCTGGATTCTAAACGGAGAAGCTTCTCTGACGCTTTTTCACAGAGATTTTGAAACTGAAATCTCCCATGCCGTTTCCACCATAGGCAGCAATGGGCTTCCCCATAGAACTTGCCAACCTGAATTCCTACAGGCTAGATGTGAGAGGCACATTCTGCTGCTTCCTCCCTAACAGTTAAGCTTGCTTCTGAAAGCTCAACCTCCGGGGACTCTGTTTGGCAGAGATATAGAACACAATTTTCCAAGCCTGTTGGAAGGCATTTGCAGTTTCATTTCGCGTCTAATTTCCCAAACCAAACTGCTTGCAGCTCTAACTCCCTTCTAACTACCACTTCTTCGGTTCAGTGAGATATGCTGGATTCTAAACGGAGAAGCTTCTCTGACGCTTTTTCACACAGATTTTGAAACTGAAATCTCCCATGCCGTTTCCACCATAGGCAGCAATGGGCTTCCCCATAGAACTTGCCAACCTGAATTCCTACAGGCTAGATGTGAGAGGCACATTCTGCTGCTTCCTCCCTTAGAGTTAAACTTGCTTCTGAAAGCTCAACCTCCGGGGAGTTTGTTTGGCAGAGATATAGAACACACTTTTCCAAGCCTGTTGGAAGGCATTTGCAGTTTCATTTTGCGTCTAATTTCCCAAACCAAACTGCTTGCAGCTCTAACTCCCTTCTAACTACCACTACTTCGGTTCAGTGAGATATGCTGGATTCTAAACGGAGAAGCTTCTCTGACGCTTTTTCACAGAGATTTTGAAACTGAAATTTCCCATGCCGTTTCCACCATAGGCAGCAATGGGCTTCCCCATAGAACTTGCCAACCTGAATTCCTACAGGCTAGATGTGAGAGGCACATTCTGCTGCTTCCTCCCTTAGAGTTAAACTTGCTTCTGAAAGCTCAACCTCCGGGGAGTTTGTTTGGCAGAGATATAGAACACACTTTTCCAAGCCTGTTGGAAGGCATTTGCAGTTTCATTTCGCGTCTAATTTCCCAAAGCAAACTGCTTGCAGCTCTAACTCCCATCTAACTACCACTTCTTCGGTTCAGTGAGATATGCTGGATTCTAAACGGAGAAGCTTCTCTGACGCTTTTTCACAGAGATTTTGAAACTGAAATTTCCAAACCCGTTTCCAACGAAGGCGCCAATGGGCTTCCCCATAGAAATTGCCAACCTGAATTCCTACAGGCTAGATGTGAGAGGCACATTCTGCTGCTTCCTCCCTTAGAGTTAAACTAGCTTCTGAAAGCTCAACCTCCGGGGAGTTTGTTTGGCAGAGATATAGAACACACTTTTCCAAGCCTGTTGGAAGGCATTTGCAGTTTCATTTCGCGTCTAATTTCCCAAAGCAAACTGCTTGCAGCTCTAACTCCCATCTAACTACCACTTCTTCGGTTCAGTGAGATATGCTGGATTCTAAACGGAGAAGCTTCTCTGACGCTTTTTCACAGAGATTTTGAAACTGAAATCTCCCATGCCGTTTCCACCATAGGCAGCAATGGGCTTCCCCATAGAACTTGCCAACCTGAATTCCTACAGGCTAGATGTGAGAGGCACATTCTGCTGCTTCCTCCCTAACAGTTAAGCTTGCTTCTGAAAGCTCAACCTCCGGGGAGGCTCTTTGGCAGAGATATAGAACACACTTTTCCAAGCCTGTTGGAAGGCATTTGCAGTTTCATTTCGCGTCTAATTTCCCAAACCAAACTGCTTGCAGCTCTAACTCCCTTCTAACTACCACTTCTTCGGTTCAGTGAGATATGCTGGATTCTAAACGGAGAAGCTTCTCTGACGCTTTTTCACAGAGATTTTGAAACTGAAATCTCCCATGCCGTTTCCACCATAGGCAGCAATGGGCTTCCCCATGGAACTTGCCAACCTGAATTCCTACAGGCTAGATGTGAGAGGCACATTCTGCTGCTTCCTCCCTTAGAGTTAAACTTGCTTCTGAAAGCTCAACCTCCGGGGAGTTTGTTTGGCAGAGATATAGAACACACTTTTCCAAGCCTGTTGGAAGGCATTTTCAGTTTCATTTCGCGTCTAATTTCCCAAACCAAACTGCTTGCAGCTCTAACTCCCTTCTAACTACCACTTCTTCGGTTCAGTGAGATATGCTGGATTCTAAACGGAGAAGCTTCTCTGACGCTTTTTCACAGAGATTTTGAAACTGAAATCTCCCATGCCGTTTCCACCATAGGCAGCAATGGGCTTCCCCATAGAACTTGCCAACCTGAATTCCTACAGGCTAGATGTGAGAGGCACATTCTGCTGCTCCCTCCCTAACAGTTAAGCTTGCTTCTGAAAGCTCAACCTCTGGGGACTCTGTTTGGCTGAGATATAGAACACACTTTTCCAAGCCTGTTGCAAGGCCTTTGCAGTGTCATTTCGCATCTAATTTCCCAAACCAAACTGCTTGCAGCTCTAACTCCCTTCTAACTACCACTTCTTCGGTTCAGTGAGATATGCTGGATTCTAAACGGAGAAGCTTCTCTGACGCTTTTTCACAGAGATTTTGAAACTGAAATTTCCAAACCCGTTTCCAACGAAGGCGCCAATGGGCTTCCCCATAGAACTTGCCAACCTGAATTCCTTAAGGCTAGATGTGAGAGGCACATTCTGCTGCTTCCTCCCTTAGAGTTAAACTAGCTTCTGAAAGCTCAACCTCCGGGGAGTTTGTTTGGCAGAGATATAGAACACACTTTTCCAAGCCTGTTGGAAGGCATTTGCCGTTTCATTTCGCGTCTAATTTCCCAAACCAAACTGCTTGCAGCTCCAACTGCCTTCTAACTACCACTTCTTCGGTTCAGTGAGATATGCTGGATTCTAAACGGAGAAGCTTCTCTGACGCTTTTTCACAGAGATTTTGAAACTGAAATCTCCCATGCCGTTTCCACCATAGGCAGCAATGGGCTTCCCAATAGAACTTGCCATCCTGAATTCCTAAAGGCTAGATGTGAGAGGCACATTCTGCTGCTTCCTCCCTTAGAGTTAAACTTGCTTCAGAAAGCTCAACCTCCGGGGAGTTTGTTTGGCAGAGATATAGAACACACTTTTCCAAGCCTGTTGGAAGGCATTTGCAGTTTCATTTCGCGTCTAATTTCCCAAACCAAACTGCTTGCAGCTCTAACTCCCTTCTAACTACCACTTCTTCGGTTCAGTGAGATATGCTGGATTCTAAACGGAGAAGCTTCTCTGACGCTTTTTCACAGAGATTTTGAAACTGAAATTTCCAAACCCGTTTCCAAAGAAGGCGCCAATGGGCTTTCCCATAGAACTTCCCAACCTGAATTCCTACAGGTTAGATGTGAGAGGCACATTCTGCTGCTTCCTCCCTTAGAGTTAAGCTAGCTTCTGAAAGCTCAACCTCCGGGGAGTCTGTTTGGCAGAGATATAGAACACACTTTTCCAAGCCTGTTTTAAGGCATTTGCAGTTTCATTTCGCGTCTAATTTCCCAAACCAAACTGCTTGCAGCTCTAACTCCCTTCTAACTACCACTTCTTCGGTTCAGTGAGATATGCTGGATTCTAAACGGAGAAGCTTCTCTGACGCTTTTTCACAGAGATTTTGAAACTGAAATTTCCCATGCCGTTTTCACCATAGGCAGCAATGGGCTTCCCCATAGAACTTGCCAACCTGAATTCCTACAGGCTAGATGTGAGAGGCACATTCTGCTGCTTCCTCCCTTAGAGTTAAACTTGCTTCTGTAAGCTCAACCTCCGGGGAGTCTGTTTGGCAGAGATATAGAACACACTTTTCCAAGCCTGTTGGAAGGCATTTGCAGTTTCATTTCGCGTCTAATTTCCCAAACCAAACTGCTTGCAGCTCTAACTCCCTTCTAACTACCACTTCTTCGGTTCAGTGAGATATGCTGGATTCTAAACGGAGAAGCTTCTCTGACGCTTTTTCACAGAGATTTTGAAACTGAAATCTCCCATGCCGTTTCCACCATAGGCAGCAATGGGCTTCCCCATAGAACTTGCCAACCTGAATTCCTACAGGCTAGATGTGAGAGGCACATTCTGCTGCTTCCTCCCTTAGAGTTAAACTTGCTTCTGAAAGCTCAACCTCCGGGGAGTCTGTTTGGCAAAGATATAGAACACACTTTTCCAAGCCTGTTGGAAGGCATTTGCAGTTTCATTTCGCGTCTAATGTCCCAAACCAAACTGCTTGCAGCTCTAACTCCCTTCTAACTACCACTTCTTCGGTTCAGTGAGATATGCTGGATTCTAAACGGAGAAGCTTCTCTGACGCTTTCTCACAGAGATTTTGAAACTGAAATCTCCCATGCCGTTTCCACCATAGGCAGCAATGGGCTTCCCCATAGAACTTGCCAACCTGAATTCCTACAGGCTAGATGTGAGAGGCACATTCTGCTGCTTCCTCCCTAACAGTTAAGCTTGCTTCTGAAAGCTCAAACTCCGGGGACTCTGTTTGGCAGAGATATAGAACACAATTTTCCAAGCCTGTTGGAAGGCATTTGCAGTTTCATTTCGCGTCTAATTTCCCAAACCAAACTGCTTGCAGCTCTAACTCCCTTCTAACTACCACTTCTTCGGTTCAGTGAGATATGCTGGATTGTAAACGGAGAAGCTTCTCTGACGCTTTTTCACAGAGATTTTGAAACTGAAATCTCCCATGCCATTTCCACCATAGGCAGCAATGGGCTTCCCCATAGAACTTGCCAACCTGAATTCCTACAGGCTAGATGTGAGAGGCACATTCTGCTGCTCCCTCCCTAACAGTTAAGCTTGCTTCTGAAAGCTCAACCTCCGGGGACTCTGTTTGGCAGAGATATAGAACACACTTTTCCAAGCCTGTTGCAAGGCCTTTGCAGTGTCATTTCGCATCTAATTTCCCAAACCAAACTGCTTGCAGCTCTAACTCCCTTCTAACTACCACTTCTTCGGTTCAGTGAGATATGCTGGATTCTAAACGGAGAAGCTTCTCTGACGCTTTTTCACAGAGATTTTGAAACTGAAATCTCCCATGCCGTTTCCACCATAGGCAGCAATGGGCTTCCCCATAGAACTTGCCAACCTGAATTCCTAAAGGCTAGATGTGAGAGGCACATTCTGCTGCTTCCTCCCTTAGAGTTAAACTTGCTTCAGAAAGCTCAACCTCCGGGGAGTTTGTTTGGCATAGATATAGTACACACTTTTCCAAGCCTGTTGGAAGGCATTTGCAGTTTCATTTCGCGTCTAATTTCCCAAACCAAACTGCTTGCAGCTCTAACTCCCTTCTAACTACCACTTCTTCGGTTCAGTGAGATATGCTGGATTCTAAACGGAGAAGCTTCTCTTACGCTTTTTCACAGAGATTTTGAAAACTGAAATCTCCCATGCCGTTTCGACCATAGGCAGCAATGGGCTTCCCCATAGAACTTGCCAACCTGAATTCCTACAGGCTAGATGTGAGAGGCACATTCTGCTGCTTCCTCCCTTAGAGTTAAACTTGCTTCTGAAAGCTCAACCTCCGGGGAGTTTGTTTGGCAGAGATATAGAACACACTTTTCCAAGCCTGTTGGAAGGCATTTGCAGTTTCATTTCGCGTCTAATTTCCCAAACCAAACTGCTTGCAGCTCTAACTCCCTTCTAACTACCACTTCTTCGGTTCAGTGAGATATGCTGGATTCTAAACGGAGAAGCTTCTCTGACGCTTTTTCACACAGATTTTGAAACTGAAATCTCCCATGCCGTTTCCACCATAGGCAGCAATGGGCTTCCCCATAGAACTTGCCAACCTGAATTCCTACAGGCTAGATGTGAGAGGCACATTCTGCTGCTTCCTCCCTTAGAGTTAAACTTGCTTCTGAAAGCTCAACCTCCGGGGAGTTTGTTTGGCAGAGATATAGAACACACTTTTCCAAGCCTGTTGGAAGGCATTTGGAGTTTCATTTCGCGTCTAATTTCCCAAACCAAACTGCTTGCAGCTCTAACTCCCTTCTAACTACCACTACTTCGGTTCAGTGAGATATGCTGGATTCTAAACGGAGAAGCTTCTCTGACGCTTTTTCACAGAGATTTTGAAACTGAAATTTCCCATGCCGTTTCCACCATAGGCAGCAATGGGCTTCCCCATAGAACTTGCCAACCTGAATTCCTACAGGCTAGATGTGAGAGGCACATTCTGCTGCTTCCTCCCTTAGAGTTAAACTTGCTTCTGAAAGCTCAACCTCCGGGGAGTTTGTTTGGCAGAGATATAGAACACACTTTTCCAAGCCTGTTGGAAGGCATTTGCAGTTTCATTTCGCGTCTAATTTCCCAAAGCAAACTGCTTGCAGCTCTAACTCCCATCTAACTACCACTTCTTCGGTTCAGTGAGATATGCTGGATTCTAAACGGAGAAGCTTCTCTGACGCTTTTTCACAGAGATTTTGAAACTGAAATCTCCCATGCCGTTTCCACCATAGGCAGCAATGGGCTTCCCCATAGAACTTGCCAACCTGAATTCCTACAGGCTAGATGTGAGAGGCACATTCTGCTGCTTCCTCCCTAACAGTTAAGCTTGCTTCTGAAAGCTCAACCTCCGGGGACTCTGTTTGGCAGAGATATAGAACACAATTTTCCAAGCCTGTTGGAAGGCATTTGCAGTTTCATTTCGCGTCTAATTTCCCAAACCAAACTGCTTGCAGCTCTAACTCCCTTCTAACTACCACTTCTTCGGTTCAGTGAGATATGCTGGATTCTAAACGGAGAAGCTTCTCTGACGCTTTTTCACAGAGATTTTGAAACTGAAATTTCCAAACCCGTTTCCAACGAAGGCGCCAATGGGCTTCCCCATAGAACTTGCCAACCTGAATTCCTACAGGCTAGATGTGAGAGGCACATTCTGCTGCTTCCTCCCTTAGAGTTAAACTAGCTTCTGAAAGCTCAACCTCCGGGGAGTTTGTTTGGCAGAGATATAGAACACAATTTTCCAACCCTGTTGGAAGGCATTTGCAGTTTCATTTCGCGTCTAATTTCCCAAACCAAACTGCTTGCAGCTCTAACTCCCTTCTAACTACCACTTCTTCGGTTCAGTGAGATATGCTGGATTCTAAACGGAGAAGCTTCTCTGACGCTTTTTCACAGAGATTTTGAAACTGAAATTTCCAAACCCGTTTCCAAAGAAGGCGCCAATGGGCTTTCCCATAGAACTTCCCAACCTGAATTCCTACAGGCCAGATGTGAGAGGCACATTCTGCTGCTTCCTCCCTTAGAGTTAAGCTAGCTTCTGAAAGCTCAACCTCCGGGGAGTCTGTTTGGCAGAGATATAGAACACACTTTTCCAAGCCTGTTTTAAGGCATTTGCAGTTTCATTTCGCGTCTAATTTCCCAAACCAAACTGCTTGCAGCTCTAACTCCCTTCTAACTACCACTTCTTCGGTTCAGTGAGATATGCTGGATTGTAAACGGAGAAGCTTCTCTGACGCTTTTTCACAGAGATTTTGAAACTGAAATTTCCCATGCCGTTTTCACCATAGGCAGCAATGGGCTTCCCCATAGAACTTGCCAACCTGAATTCCTACAGGCTAGATGTGAGAGGCACATTCTGCTGCTTCCTCCCTTAGAGTTAAACTTGCTTCTGTAAGCTCAACCTCCGGGGAGTCTGTTTGGCAGAGATATAGAACACACTTTTCCAAGCCTGTTGGAAGGCATTTGCAGTTTCATTTCGCGTCTAATTTCCCAAACCAAACTGCTTGCAGCTCTAACTCCCTTCTAACTACCACTTCTTCGGTTCAGTGAGATATGCTGGATTCTAAACGGAGAAGCTTCTCTGACGCTTTTTCACAGAGATTTTGAAACTGAAATCTCCCATGCCGTTTCCACCATAGGCAGCAATGGGCTTCCCCATAGAACTTGCCAACCTGAATTCCTACAGGCTAGATGTGAGAGGCACATTCTGCTGCTTCCTCCCTTAGAGTTAAACTTGCTTCTGAAAGCTCAACCTCCGGGGAGTCTGTTTGGCAAAGATATAGAACACACTTTTCCAAGCCTGTTGGAAGGCATTTGCAGTTTCATTTCGCGTCTAATGTCCCAAACCAAACTGCTTGCAGCTCTAACTCCCTTCTAACTACCACTTCTTCGGTTCAGTGAGATATGCTGGATTCTAAACGGAGAAGCTTCTCTGACGCTTTCTCACAGAGATTTTGAAACTGAAATCTCCCATGCCGTTTCCACCATAGGCAGCAATGGGCTTCCCCATAGAACTTGCCAACCTGAATTCCTACAGGCTAGATGTGAGAGGCACATTCTGCTGCTTCCTCCCTAACAGTTAAGCTTGCTTCTGAAAGCTCAAACTCCGGGGACTCTGTTTGGCAGAGATATAGAACACAATTTTCCAAGCCTGTTGGAAGGCATTTGCAGTTTCATTTCGCGTCTAATTTCCCAAACCAAACTGCTTGCAGCTCTAACTCCCTTCTAACTACCACTTCTTCGGTTCAGTGAGATATGCTGGATTCTAAACGGAGAAGCTTCTCTGACGCTTTTTCACAGAGATTTTGAAACTGAAATCTCCCATGCCGTTTCCACCATAGGCAGCAATGGGCTTCCCCATAGAACTTGCCAACCTGAATTCCTACAGGCTAGATGTGAGAGGCACATTCTGCTGCTCCCTCCCTAACAGTTAAGCTTGCTTCTGAAAGCTCAACCTCCGGGGACTCTGTTTGGCAGAGATATAGAACACACTTTTCCAAGCCTGTTGCAAGGCCTTTGCAGTGTCATTTCGCATCTAATTTCCCAAACCAAAGTGCTTGCAGCTCTAACTCCCTTCTAACTACCACTTCTTCGGTTCAGTGAGATATGCTGGATTCTAAACGGAGAAGCTTCTCTGACGCTTTTTCACAGAGATTTTGAAACTGAAATCTCCCATGCCGTTTCCACCATAGGCAGCAATGGGCTTCCCCATAGAACCTGCCAACCTGAATTCCTAAAGGCTAGATGTGAGAGGCACATTCTGCTGCTTCCTCCCTTAGAGTTAAACTTGCTTCAGAAAGCTCAACCTCCGGGGAGTTTGTTTGGCATAGATATAGTACACACTTTTCCAAGCCTGTTGGAAGGCATTTGCAGTTTCATTTCGCGTCTAATTTCCCAAAACAAACTGCTTGCAGCTCTAACTCCCTTCTAACTACCACTTCTTCGGTTCAGTGAGATATGCTGGATTCTAAACGGAGAAGCTTCTCTGACGCTTTTTCACAGAGATTTTGAAACTGAAATCTCCCATGCCGTTTCGACCATAGGCAGCAATGGGCTTCCCCATAGAACTTGCCAACCTGAATTCCTACAGGCTAGATGTGAGAGGCACATTCTGCTGCTTCCTCCCTTAGAGTTAAACTTGCTTCTGAAAGCTCAACCTCCGGGGAGTTTGTTTGGCAGAGATATAGAACACACTTTTCCAAGCCTGTTGGAAGGCATTTGCAGTTTCATTTCGCGTCTAATTTCCCAAACCAAACTGCTTGCAGCTCTAACTCCCTTCTAACTACCACTTCTTCGGTTCAGTGAGATATGCTGGATTCTAAACGGAGAAGCTTCTCTGACGCTTTTTCACACAGATTTTGAAACTGAAATCTCCCATGCCGTTTCCACCATAGGCAGCAATGGGCTTCCCCATAGAACTTGCCAACCTGAATTCCTACAGGCTAGATGTGAGAGGCACATTCTGCTGCTTCCTCCCTTAGAGTTAAACTTGCTTCTGAAAGCTCAACCTCCGGGGAGTTTGTTTGGCAGAGATATAGAACACACTTTTCCAAGCCTGTTGGAAGGCATTTGGAGTTTCATTTCGCGTCTAATTTCCCAAACCAAACTGCTTGCAGCTCTAACTCCCTTCTAACTACCACTACTTCGGTTCAGTGAGATATGCTGGATTCTAAACGGAGAAGCTTCTCTGACGCTTTTTCACAGAGATTTTGAAACTGAAATTTCCCATGCCGTTTCCACCATAGGCAGCAATGGGCTTCCCCATAGAACTTGCCAACCTGAATTCCTACAGGCTAGATGTGAGAGGCACATTCTGCTGCTTCCTCCCTTAGAGTTAAACTTGCTTCTGAAAGCTCAACCTCCGGGGAGTTTGTTTGGCAGAGATATAGAACACACTTTTCCAAGCCTGTTGGAAGGCATTTGCAGTTTCATTTCGCGTCTAATTTCCCAAAGCAAACTGCTTGCAGCTCTAACTCCCATCTAACTACCACTTCTTCGGTTCAGTGAGATATGCTGGATTCTAAACGGAGAAGCTTCTCTGACGCTTTTTCACAGAGATTTTGAAACTGAAATCTCCCATGCCGTTTCCACCATAGGCAGCAATGGGCTTCCCCATAGAACTTGCCAACCTGAATTCCTACAGGCTAGATGTGAGAGGCACATTCTGCTGCTTACTCCCTCACAGTTAAGCTTGCTTCTGAAAGCTCAACCTCCGGGGACTCTGTTTGGCAGAGATATAGAACACAATTTTCCAAGCCTGTTGGAAGGCATTTGCAGTTTCATTTCGCGTCTAATTTCCCAAACCAAACTGCTTGCAGCTCTAACTCCCTTCTAACTACCACTTCTTCGGTTCAGTGAGATATGCTGGATTCTAAACGGAGAAGCTTCTCTGACGCTTTTTCACAGAGATTTTGAAACTGAAATTTCCAAACCCGTTTCCAACGAAGGCGCCAATGGGCTTCCCCATAGAACTTGCCAACCTGAATTCCTACAGGCTAGATGTGAGAGGCACATTCTGCTGCTTCCTCCCTTAGAGTTAAACTAGCTTCTGAAAGCTCAACCTCCGGGGAGTTTGTTTGGCAGAGATATAGAACACAATTTTCCAAGCCTGTTGGAAGGCATTTGCAGTTTCATTTCGCGTCTAATGTCCCAAACCAAACTGCTTGCAGCTCTAACTCCCTTCTAACTACCACTTCTTCGGTTCAGTGAGATATGCTGGATTCTAAACGGAGAAGCTTCTCTGACGCTTTTTCACAGAGATTTTGAAACTGAAATCTCCCATGCCGTTTCCACCATAGGCAGCAATGGGCTTCCCCATGGAACTTGCCAACCTGAATTCCTACAGGCTAGATGTGAGAGGCACATTCTGCTGCTTCCTCCCTTAGAGTTAAACTTGCTTCTGAAAGCTCAACCTCCGGGGAGTTTGTTTGGCAGAGATATAGAACACACTTTTCCAAGCCTGTTGGAAGGCATTTGCAGTTTCATTTCGCGTCTAATTTCCCAAACCAAACTGCTTGCAGCTCTAACTCCCTTCTAACTACCACTTCTTCGGTTCAGTGAGATATGCTGGATTCTAAACGGAGAAGCTTCTCTGACGCTTTTTCACAGAGATTTTGAAACTGAAATCTCCCATGCCGTTTCCACCATAGGCAGCAATGGGCTTCCCCATAGAACTTGCCAAACTGAATTCCTACAGGCTAGATGTGAGAGGCACATTCTGCTGCTCCGTCCCTAACAGTTAAGCTTGCTTCTGAAAGCTCAACCTCTGGGGACTCTGTTTGGCAGAGATATAGAACACACTTTTCCAAGCCTGTTGCAAGGCCTTTGCAGTGTCATTTCGCATCTAATTTCCCAAACCAAACTGCTTGCAGCTCTAACTCCCTTCTAACTACCAGTTCTTCGGTTCAGTGAGATATGCTGGATTCTAAACGGAGAAGCTTCTCTGACGCTTTTTCACAGAGATTTTGAAACTGAAATCTCCCATGCCGTTTCCACCATAGGCAGCAATGGGCTTCCCCATAGAACTTGCCAACCTGAATTCCTACAGGCTAGATGTGAGAGGCACATTCTGCTGCTTCCTCCCTTAGAGTTAAACTTGCTTCTGAAAGCTCAACCTCCGGGGAGTTTGTTTGGCAGAGATATAGAACACTCTTTTCCAAGCCTGTTGGAAGGCATTTGCAGTTTCATTTCGCGTCTAATTTCCCAAACCAAACTGCTTGCAGCTCTAACTCCCATCTAACTACCACTTCTTCGGTTCAGTGAGATATGCTGGATTCTAAACGGAGAAGCTTCTCTGACGCTTTTTCACAGAGATTTTGAAACTGAAATTTCCAAACCCGTTTCCAACGAAGGCGCCAATGGGCTTCCCCATAGAACTTGCCAACCTGAATTCCTACAGGCTAGATGTGAGAGGCACATTCTGCTGCTTCCTCCCTTAGAGTTAAACTAGCTTCTGAAAGCTCAACCTCCGGGTCGTTTGTTTGGCAGAGATATAGAACACAATTTTCCAAGCCTGTTGGAAGGCATTTGCAGTTTCATTTCGCGTCTAATTTCCCAAACCAAACTGCTTGCAGCTCTAACTCCCTTCTAACTACCACTTCTTCGGTTCAGTGAGATATGCTGGATTCTAAACGGAGAAGCTTCTCTGACGCTTTTTCACAGAGATTTTGAAACTGAAATCTCCCATGCCGTTTCCACCATAGGCAGCAATGGGCTTCCCCATGGAACTTGCCAACCTGAATTCCTACAGGCTAGATGTGAGAGGCACATTCTGCTGCTTCCTCCCTTAGAGTTAAACTTGCTTCTGAAAGCTCAACCTCCGGGGAGTTTGTTTGGCAGAGATATAGAACACACTTTTCCAAGCCTGTTGGAAGGCATTTGCAGTTTCATTTCGCGTCTAATTTCCCAAACCAAACTGCTTGCAGCTCTAACTCCCTTCTAACTACCACTTCTTCGGTTCAGTGAGATATGCTGGATTCTAAACGGAGAAGCTTCTCTGACGCTTTTTCACAGAGATTTTGAAACTGAAATCTCCCATGCCGTTTCCACCATAGGCAGCAATGGGCTTCCCCATAGAACTTGCCAAACTGAATTCCTACAGGCTAGATGTGAGAGGCACATTCTGCTGCTCCCTCCCTAACAGTTAAGCTTGCTTCTGAAAGCTAAACCTCTGGGGACTCTGTTTGGCAGAGATATAGAACACACTTTTCCAAGCCTGTTGCAAGGCCTTTGCAGTGTCATTTCGCATCTAATTTCCCAAACCAAACTGCTTGCAGCTCTAACTCCCTTCTAACTACCACTTCTTCGGTTCAGTGAGATATGCTGGATTCTAAACGGAGAAGCTTCTCTGACGCTTTTTCACAGAGATTTTGAAACTGAAATCTCCCATGCCGTTTCCACCATAGGCAGCAATGGGCTTCCCCATAGAACTTGCCAACCTGAATTCCTACAGGCTAGATGTGAGAGGCACATTCTGCTGCTTCCTCCCTTAGAGTTAAACTTGCTTCTGAAAGCTCAACCTCCGGGGAGTTTGTTTGGCAGAGATATAGAACACACTTTTCCAAGCCTGTTGGAAGGCATTTGCAGTTTCATTTCGCGTCTAATTTCCCAAACCAAACTGCTTGCAGCTCTAACTCCCATCTAACTACCACTTCTTCGGTTCAGTGAGATATGCTGGATTCTAAACGGAGAAGCTTCTCTGACGCTTTTTCACAGAGATTTTGAAACTGAAATTTCCAAACCCGTTTCCAACGAAGGCGCCAATGGGCTTCCCCATAGAACTTGCCAACCTGAATTCCTTAAGGCTAGATGTGAGAGGCACATTCTGCTGCTTCCTCCCTTAGAGTTAAACTAGCTTCTGAAAGCTCAACCTCCGGGGAGTTTGTTTGGCAGAGATATAGAACACACTTTTCCAAGCCTGTTGGAAGGCATTTGCAGTTTCATTTCGCGTCTAATTTCCCAAACCAAACTGCTTGCAGCTCCAACTGCCTTCTAACTACCACTTCTTCGGTTCAGTGAGATATGCTGGATTCTAAACGGAGAAGCTTCTCTGACGCTTTTTCACAGAGATTTTGAAACTGAAATCTCCCATGCCGTTTCCACCATAGGCAGCAATGGGCTTCCCCATAGAACTTGCCATCCTGAATTCCTAAAGGCTAGATGTGAGAGGCACATTCTGCTGCTTCCTCCCTTAGAGTTAAACTTGCTTCAGAAAGCTCAACCTCCGGGGAGTTTGTTTGGCAGAGATATAGAACACACTTTTCCAAGCCTGTTGGAAGGCATTTGCAGTTTCATTACGCGTCTAATTTCCCAAACCAAACTGCTTGCAGCTCTAACTCCCTTCTAACTACCACTTCTTCGGTTCAGTGAGATATGCTGGATTCTAAACGGAGAAGCTTCTCTGACGCTTTTTCACAGAGATTTTGAAACTGAAATTTCCAAACCCGTTTCCAACGAAGGCGCCTATGGGCTTCCCCATAGAACTTGCCAACCTGAATTCCTACAGGCTAGATGTGAGAGGCACATTCTGCTGCTTCCTCCCTTAGAGTTAAACTAGCTTCTGAAAGCTCAACCTCCGGGGAGTTTGTTTGGCAGAGATATAGAACACACTTTTCCAAGCCTGTTGGAAGGCATTTGCAGTTTCATTTCGCGTCTAATTTCCCAAACCAAACTGCTTGCAGCTCTAACTCCCTTCTAACTACCACTTCTTCGGTTCAGTGAGATATGCTGGATTCTAAACGGAGAAGCTTCTCTGACGCTTTTTCACAGAGATTTTGAAACTGAAATCTCCCATGCCGTTTCCACCATAGGCAGCAATGGGTTTCCCCATAGAACTTGCCAACCTGAATTCCTACAGGCTAGATGTGAGAGGCACATTCTGCTGCTTCCTCCCTTAGAGTTAAACTTGCTTCTGAAAGCTCAACCTCCGGGGAGTTTGTTTGGCAGAGATATAGAACACACTTTTCCAAGCCTGTTGGAAGGCATTTGCAGTTTCATTTCGCGTCTAATTTCCCAAACCAAACTGCTTGCAGCTCTGACTCCCTTCTAACTACCACTTCTTCGGTTCAGTGAGATATGCTGGATTCTAAACGGAGAAGCTTCTCTGACGCTTTTTCACAGAGATTTTGAAACTGAAATTTCCAAACCCGTTTCCAACAAAGGCGCCAATGGGCTTTCCCATAGAACTTGCCAACCTGAATTCCTACAGGCTAGATGTGAGAGGCACATTCTGCTGCTTCCTCCCTTAGAGTTAAGCTAGCTTCTGAAAGCTCAACCTCCGGGGAGTCTGTTTGGCAGAGATATAGAACACACTTTTCCAAGCCTGTTTTAAGGCATTTGCAGTTTCATTTCGCGTCTAATTTCCCAAACCAAACTGCTTGCAGCTCTAACTCCCTTCTAACTACCACTTCTTCGGTTCAGTGAGATATGCTGGATTCTAAACGGAGAAGCTTCTCTGACGCTTTTTCACAGAGATTTTGAAACTGAAATTTCCCATGCTGTTTTCACCATAGGCAGCAATGGGCTTCCCCATAGAACTTGCCAACCTGAATTCCTACAGGCTAGATGTGAGAGGCACATTCTGCTGCTTCCTCCCTTAGAGTTAAACTTGCTTCTGAAAGCTCAACCTCCGGGGAGTCTGTTTGGCAAAGATATAGAACACACTTTTCCAAGCCTGTTGGAAGGCATTTGCAGTTTCATTTCGCGTCTAATTTCCCAAACCAAACTGCTTGTAGCTCTAACTCCCTTCTAACTACCACTTCTTCGGTTCAGTGAGATATGCTGGATTCTAAACGGAGAAGCTTCTCTGACGCTTTTTCACAGAGATTTTGAAACTGAAATTTCCAAACCCGTTTCCAACGAAGGCGCCAATGGGCTTCCCCATAGAACTTGCCAACCTGAATTCCTACAGGCTAGATGTGAGAGGCACATTCTGCTGCTTCCTCCCTTAGAGTTAAACTAGCTTCTGAAAGCTCAACCTCCGGGGAGTTTGTTTGGCAGAGATATAGAACACACTTTTCCAAGCCTGTTGGAAGGCATTTGCAGTTTCATTTCGCGTCTAATTTCCCAAACCAAACTGCTTGCAGCTCTAACTGCCTTCTAACTACCACTTCTTCGGTTCAGTGAGATATGCTGGATTCTAAACGGAGAAGCTTCTCTGACGCTTTTTCACAGAGATTTTGAAACTGAAATCTCCCATGCCGTTTCCACCATAGGCAGCAATGGGCTTCCCCATAGAACTTGCCATCCTGAATTCCTAAAGGCTAGATGTGAGAGGCACATTCTGCTGCTTCCTCCCTTAGAGTTAAACTTGCTTCAGAAAGCTCAACCTCCGGGGAGTTTGTTTGGCAGAGATATAGAACACACTTTTCCAAGCCTGTTGGAAGGCATTTGCAGTTTCATTACGCGTCTAATTTCCCAAACCAAACTGCTTGCAGCTCTAACTCCCTTCTAACTACCACTTCTTCGGTTCAGTGAGATATGCTGGATTCTAAACGGAGAAGCTTCTCTGACGCTTTTTCACAGAGATTTTGAAACTGAAATTTCCAAACCCGTTTCCAACGAAGGCGCCTATGGGCTTCCCCATAGAACTTGCCAACCTGAATTCCTACAGGCTAGATGTGAGAGGCACATTCTGCTGCTTCCTCCCTTAGAGTTAAACTAGCTTCTGAAAGCTCAACCTCCGGGGAGTTTGTTTGGCAGAGATATAGAACACACTTTTCCAAGCCTGTTGGAAGGCATTTGCAGTTTCATTTCGCGTCTAATTTCCCAAACCAAACTGCTTGCAGCTCTAACTCCATTCTAACTACCACTTCTTCGGTTCAGTGAGATATGCTGGATTCTAAACGGAGAAGCTTCTCTGACGCTTTTTCACAGAGATTTTGAAACTGAAATCTCCCATGCCGTTTCCACCATAGGCAGCAATGGGCTTCCCCATAGAACTTGCCAACCTGAATTCCTACAGGCTAGATGTGAGAGGCACATTCTGCTGCTTCCTCCCTTAGAGTTAAACTTGCTTCTGAAAGCTCAACCTCCGGGGAGTTTGTTTGGCAGAGATATAGAACACACTTTTCCAAGCCTGTTGGAAGGCATTTGGAGTTTCATTTCGCGTCTAATTTCCCAAACCAAACTGCTTGCAGCTCTAACTCCCTTCTAACTACCACTTCTTCGGTTCAGTGAGATATGCTGGATTCTAAACGGAGAAGCTTCTCTGACGCTTTTTCACAGAGATTTTGAAACTGAAATCTCCCATGCCGTTTCTACCATTGGCAGCAATGGGCTTCCCCATAGAACTTGCCAACCTGAATTCCTACAGGCTAGATGTGAGAGGCACATTCTGCTGCTCCCTCCCTAACAGTTAAGCTTGCTTCTGAAAGCTCAACCTCCGGGGACTCTGTTTGGCAGAGATATAGAACACACTTTTCCAAGCCTGTTGCAAGGCCTTTGCAGTGTCATTTCGCATCTAATTTCCCAAACCAAACTGCTTGCAGCTCTAACTCCCTTCTAACTACCACTTCTTCGGTTCAGTGAGATATGCTGGATTCTAAACGGAGAAGCTTCTCTGACGCTTTTTCAAAGAGATTTTGAAACTGAAATCTCCCATGCCGTTTCCACCATAGGCAGCAATGGGCTACCCCATAGAACTTGCCAACCTGAATTCCTTAAGGCTAGATGTGAGAGGCACATTCTGCTGCTTCCTCCCTTAGAGTTAAACTTGCTTCTGAAAGCTCAACCTCCGGGGAGTTTGTTTGGCAGAGATATAGAACACACTTTTCCAAGCCTGTTGGAAGGCATTTGCAGTTTCATTTCGCGTCTAATTTCCCAAACCAAACTGCTTGCAGCTCCAACTGCCTTCTAACTACCACTTCTTCGGTTCAGTGAGATATGCTGGATTCTAAACGGAGAAGCTTCTCTGACGCTTTTTCACAGAGATTTTGAAACTGAAATCTCCCATGCCGTTTCCACCATAGGCAGCAATGGGCTTCCCCATAGAACTTGCCATCCTGAATTCCTACAGGCTAGATGTGAGAGGCACATTCTGCTGCTTCCTCCCTTAGAGTTAAACTAGCTTCTGAAAGCTCAACCTCCGGGGAGTTTGTTTGGCAGAGATATAGAACACAATTTTCCAAGCCTGTTGGAAGGCATTTGCAGTTTCATTTCGCGTCTAATTTCCCAAACCAAACTGCTTGCAGCTCTAACTCCCTTCTAACTACCACTTCTTCGGTTCAGTGAGATATGCTGGATTCTAAACGGAGAAGCTTCTCTGACGCTTTTTCACAGAGATTTTGAAACTGAAATCTCCCATGCCGTTTCCACCATAGGCAGCAATGGGCTTCCCCATGGAACTTGCCAACCTGAATTCCTACAGGCTAGATGTGAGAGGCACATTCTGCTGCTTCCTCCCTTAGAGTTAAACTTGCTTCTGAAAGCTCAACCTCCGGGGAGTTTGTTTGGCAGAGATATAGAACACACTTTTCCAAGCCTGTTGGAAGGCATTTGCAGTTTCATTTCGCGTCTAATTTCCCAAACCAAACTGCTTGCAGCTCTAACTCCCTTCTAACTACCACTTCTTCGGTTCAGTGAGATATGCTGGATTCTAAACGGAGAAGCTTCTCTGACGCTTTTTCACAGAGATTTTGAAACTGAAATCTCCCATGCCGTTTCCACCATAGGCAGCAATGGGCTTCCCCATAGAACTTGCCAAACTGAATTCCTACAGGCTAGATGTGAGAGGCACATTCTGCTGCTCCCTCCCTAACAGTTAAGCTTGCTTCTGAAAGCTCAACCTCTGGGGACTCTGTTTGGCAGAGATATAGAACACACTTTTCCAAGCCTGTTGCAAGGCCTTTGCAGTGTCATTTCGCATCTAATTTCCCAAACCAAACTGCTTGCAGCTCTAACTCCCTTCTAACTACCACTTCTTCGGTTCAGTGAGATATGCTGGATTCTAAACGGAGAAGCTTCTCTGACGCTTTTTCACAGAGATTTTGAAACTGAATTCTCCCATGCCGTTTCCACCATAGGCAGCAATGGGCTTCCCCATAGAACTTGCCAACCTGAATTCCTACAGGCTAGATGTGAGAGGCACATTCTGCTGCTTCCTCCCTTAGAGTTAAACTTGCTTCTGAAAGCTCAACCTCCGGGGAGTTTGTTTGGCAGAGATATAGAACACACTTTTCCAAGCCTGTTGGAAGGCATTTGCAGTTTCATTTCGCGTCTAATTTCCCAAACCAAACTGCTTGCAGCTCTAACTCCCATCTAACTACCACTTCTTCGGTTCAGTGAGATATGCTGGATTCTAAACGGAGAAGCTTCTCTGACGCTTTTTCACAGAGATTTTGAAACTGAAATTTCCAAACCCGTTTCCAACGAAGGCGCCAATGGGCTTCCCCATAGAACTTGCCAACGTGAATTCCTTAAGGCTAGATGTGAGAGGCACATTCTGCTGCTTCCTCCCTTAGAGTTAAACTAGCTTCTGAAAGCTCAACCTCCGGGGAGTTTGTTTGGCAGAGATATAGAACACACTTTTCCAAGCCTGTTGGAAGGCATTTGCAGTTTCATTTCTCGTCTAATTTCCCAAACCAAACTGCTTGCAGCTCCAACTGCCTTCTAACTACCACTTCTTCGGTTCAGTGAGATATGCTGGATTCTAAACGGAGAAGCTTCTCTGACGCTTTTTCACAGAGATTTTGAAACTGAAATCTCCCATGCCGTTTCCACCATAGGCAGCAATGGGCTTCCCCATAGAACTTGCCATCCTGAATTCCTAAAGGCTAGATGTGAGAGGCACATTCTGCTGCTTCCTCCCTTAGAGTTAAACTTGCTTCAGAAAGCTCAACCTCCGGGGAGTTTGTTTGGCAGAGATATAGAACACACTTTTCCAAGCCTGTTGGAAGGCATTTGCAGTTTCATTACGCGTCTAATTTCCCAAACCAAACTGCTTGCAGCTCTAACTCCCTTCTAACTACCACTTCTTCGGTTCAGTGAGATATGCTGGATTCTAAACGGAGAAGCTTCTCTGACGCTTTTTCACAGAGATTTTGAAACTGAAATTTCCAAACCCGTTTCCAACGAAGGCGCCTATGGGCTTCCCCATAGAACTTGCCAACCTGAATTCCTACAGGCTAGATGTGAGAGGCACATTCTGCTGCTTCCTCCCTTAGAGTTAAACTAGCTTCTGAAAGCTCAACCTCCGGGGAGTTTGTTTGGCAGAGATATAGAACACACTTTTCCAAGCCTGTTGGAAGGCATTTGCAGTTTCATTTCGCGTCTAATTTCCCAAACCAAACTGCTTGCAGCTCTAACTCCCTTCTAACTACCACTTCTTCGGTTCAGTGAGATATGCTGGATTCTAAACGGAGAAGCTTCTCTGACGCTTTTTCACAGAGATTTTGAAACTGAAATCTCCCATGCCGTTTCCACCATAGGCAGCAATGGGCTTCCCCATAGAACTTGCCAACCTGAATTCCTACAGGCTAGATGTGAGAGGCACATTCTGCTGCTTCCTCCCTTAGAGTTAAACTTGCTTGTGAAAGCTCAACCTCCGGGGAGTTTGTTTGGCAGAGATATAGAACATACTTTTCCAAGCCTGTTGGAAGGCATTTGCAGTTTCATTTCGCGTCTAATTTCCCAAACCAAACTGCTTGCAGCTCTGACTCCCTTCTAACTACCACTTCTTCGGTTCAGTGAGATATGCTGGATTCTAAACGGAGAAGCTTCTCTGACGCTTTTTCACAGAGATTTTGAAACTGAAATTTCCAAACCCGTTTCCAACAAAGGCGCCAATGGGCTTTCCCATAGAACTTGCCAACCTGAATTCCTACAGGCTAGATGTGAGAGGCACATTCTGCTGCTTCCTCCCTTAGAGTTAAGCTAGCTTCTGAAAGCTCAACCTCCGGGGAGTCTGTTTGGCAGAGATATAGAACACACTTTTCCAAGCCTGTTTTAAGGCATTTGCAGTTTCATTTCGCGTCTAATTTCCCAAACCAAACTGCTTGCAGCTCTAACTCCCTTCTAACTACCACTTCTTCGGTTCAGTGAGATATGCTGGATTCTAAACGGAGAAGCTTCTCTGACGCTTTTTCACAGAGATTTTGAAACTGAAATTTCCCATGCCGTTTTCACCATAGGCAGCAATGGGCTTCCCCATAGAACTTGCCAACCTGAATTCCTACAGGCTAGATGTGAGAGGCACATTCTGCTGCTTCCTCCCTTAGAGTTAAACTTGCTTCTGAAAGCTCAACCTCCGGGGAGTCTGTTTGGCAAAGATATAGAACACACTTTTCCAAGCCTGTTGGAAGGCATTTGCAGTTTCATTTCGCGTCTAATTTCCCAAACCAAACTGCTTGTAGCTCTAACTCCCTTCTAACTACCACTTCTTCGGTTCAGTGAGATATGCTGGATTCTAAACGGAGAAGCTTCTCTGACGCTTTTTCACAGAGATTTTGAAACTGAAATTTCCAAACCCGTTTCCAACGAAGGCGCCAATGGGCTTCCCCATAGAACTTGCCAACCTGAATTCCTACAGGCTAGATGTGAGAGGCACATTCTGCTGCTTCCTCCCTTAGAGTTAAACTAGCTTCTGAAAGCTCAACCTCCGGGGAGTTTGTTTGGCAGAGATATAGAACACACTTTTCCAAGCCTGTTGGAAGGCATTTGCAGTTTCATTTCGCGTCTAATTTCCCAAACCAAACTGCTTGCAGCTCTAACTGCCTTCTAACTACCACTTCTTCGGTTCAGTGAGATATGCTGGATTCTAAACGGAGAAGCTTCTCTGACGCTTTTTCACAGAGATTTTGAAACTGAAATCTCCCATGCCGTTTCCACCATAGGCAGCAATGGGCTTCCCCATAGAACTTGCCAACCTGAATTCCTACAGGCTAGATGTGAGAGGCACATTCTGCTGCTTCCTCCCTTAGAGTTAAACTTGCTTCTGAAAGCTCAACCTCCGGGGAGTTTGTTTGGCAGAGATATAGAACACACTTTTCCAAGCCTGTTGGAAGGCATTTGGAGTTTCATTTCGCGTCTAATTTCCCAAACCAAACTGCTTGCAGCTCTAACTCCCTTCTAACTACCACTTCTTCGGTTCAGTGAGATATGCTGGATTCTAAACGGAGAAGCTTCTCTGACGCTTTTTCACAGAGATTTTGAAACTGAAATCTCCCATGCCGTTTCTACCATTGGCAGCAATGGGCTTCCCCATAGAACTTGCCAACCTGAATTCCTACAGGCTAGATGTGAGAGGCACATTCTGCTGCTCCCTCCCTAACAGTTAAGCTTGCTTCTGAAAGCTCAACCTCCGGGGACTCTGTTTGGCAGAGATATAGAACACACTTTTCCAAGCCTGTTGCAAGGCCTTTGCAGTGTCATTTCGCATCTAATTTCCCAAACCAAACTGCTTGCAGCTCTAACTCCCTTCTAACTACCACTTCTTCGGTTCAGTGAGATATGCTGGATTCTAAACGGAGAAGCTTCTCTGACGCTTTTTCAAAGAGATTTTGAAACTGAAATCTCCCATGCCGTTTCCACCATAGGCAGCAATGGGCTACCCCATAGAACTTGCCAACCTGAATTCCTTAAGGCTAGATGTGAGAGGCACATTCTGCTGCTTCCTCCCTTAGAGTTAAACTTGCTTCTGAAAGCTCAACCTCCGGGGAGTTTGTTTGGCAGAGATATAGAACACAATTTTCCAAGCCTGTTGGAAGGCATTTGCAGTTTCATTTCGCGTCTAATTTCCCAAACCAAACTGCTTGCAGCTCCAACTGCCTTCTAACTACCACTTCTTCGGTTCAGTGAGATATGCTGGATTCTAAACGGAGAAGCTTCTCTGACGCTTTTTCACAGAGATTTTGAAACTGAAATCTCCCATGCCGTTTCCACCATAGGCAGCAATGGGCTTCCCCATAGAACTTGCCATCCTGAATTCCTAAAGGCTAGATGTGAGAGGCACATTCTGCTGCTTCCTCCCTTAGAGTTAAACTTGCTTCAGAAAGCTCAACCTCCGGGGAGTTTGTTTGGCAGAGATATAGAACACACTTTTCCAAGCCTGTTGGAAGGCATTTGCAGTTTCATTACGCGTCTAATTTCCCAAACCAAACTGCTTGCAGCTCTAACTCCCTTCTAACTACCACTTCTTCGGTTCAGTGAGATATGCTGGATTCTAAACGGAGAAGCTTCTCTGACGCTTTTTCACAGAGATTTTGAAACTGAAATTTCCAAACCCGTTTCCAACGAAGGCGCCTATGGGCTTCCCCATAGAACTTGCCAACCTGAATTCCTACAGGCTAGATGTGAGAGGCACATTCTGCTGCTTCCTCCCTTAGAGTTAAACTAGCTTCTGAAAGCTCAACCTCCGGGGAGTTTGTTTGGCAGAGATATAGAACACACTTTTCCAAGCCTGTTGGAAGGCATTTGCAGTTTCATTTCGCGTCTAATTTCCCAAACCAAACTGCTTGCAGCTCTAACTCCCTTCTAACTACCACTTCTTCGGTTCAGTGAGATATGCTGGATTCTAAACGGAGAAGCTTCTCTGACGCTTTTTCACAGAGATTTTGAAACTGAAATCTCCCATGCCGTTTCCACCATAGGCAGCAATGGGCTTCCCCATAGAACTTGCCAACCTGAATTCCTACAGGCTAGATGTGAGAGGCACATTCTGCTGCTTCCTCCCTTAGAGTTAAACTTGCTTCTGAAAGCTCAACCTCCGGGGAGTTTGTTTGGCAGAGATATAGAACACACTTTTCCAAGCCTGTTGGAAGGCATTTGCAGTTTCATTTCGCGTCTAATTTCCCAAACCAAACTGCTTGCAGCTCTGACTCCCTTCTAACTACCACTTCTTCGGTTCAGTGAGATATGCTGGATTCTAAACGGAGAAGCTTCTCTGACGCTTTTTCACAGAGATTTTGAAACTGAAATTTCCAAACCCGTTTCCAACGAAGGCGCCAATGGGCTTTCCCATAGAACTTGCCAACCTGAATTCCTACAGGCTAGATGTGAGAGGCACATTCTGCTGCTTCCTCCCTTAGTGTTAAGCTAGCTTCTGAAAGCTCAACCTCCGGGGAGTCTGTTTGGCAGAGATATAGAACACACTTTTCCAAGCCTGTTTTAAGGCATTTGCAGTTTCATTTCGCGTCTTATTTCCCAAACCAAACTGCTTGCAGCTCTAACTCCCTTCTAACTACCACTTCTTCGGTTCAGTGAGAAATGCTGGATTCTAAACGGAGAAGCTTCTCTGACGCTTTTTCACAGAGATTTTGAAACTGAAATTTCCCATGCCGTTTTCACCATAGGCAGCAATGGGCTTCCCCATAGAACTTGCCAACCTGAATTCCTACAGGCTAGATGTGAGAGGCACATTCTGCTGCTTCCTCCCTTAGAGTTAAACTTGCTTCTGAAAGCTCAACCTCCGGGGAGTCTGTTTGGCAAAGATATAGAACACACTTTTCCAAGCCTGTTGGAAGGCATTTGCAGTTTCATTTCGCGTCTAATTTCCCAAACCAAACTGCTTGTAGCTCTAACTCCCTTCTAACTACCACTTCTTCGGTTCAGTGAGATATGCTGGATTCTAAACGGAGAAGCTTCTCTGACGCTTTTTCACAGAGATTTTGAAACTGAAATCTCCCATGCCGTTTCCACCATAGGCAGCAAAGGGCTTCCCCATAGAACTTGCCAACCTGAATTCCTACAGGCTAGATGTGAGAGGCACATTCTGCTGCTTCCTCCCTTAGAGTTAAACTTGCTTCTGAAAGCTCAACCTCCGGGGAGTTTGTTTGGCAGAGATATAGAACACACTTTTTCAAGCCTGTTGGAAGGCATTTGCAGTTTCATTTCGCGTCTAATTTCCCAAACCAAACTGCTTGCAGCTCTAACTCCCTTCTAACTACCACTTCTTCGGTTCAGTGAGATATGCTGGATTCTAAACGGAGAAGCTTCTCTGACGCTTTTTCACAGAGATTTTGAAACTGAAATCTCCCATGCCGTTTCCACCATAGGCAGCAATGGGCTTCCCCATAGAACTTGCCAACCTGAATTCCTACAGGCTAGATGTGAGAGGCACATTCTGCTGCTTCCTCCCTTAGAGTTAAACTTGCTTGTGAAAGCTCAACCTCCGGGGAGTTTGTTTGGCAGAGATATAGAACATACTTTTCCAAGCCTGTTGGAAGGCATTTGCAGTTTCATTTCGCGTCTAATTTCCCAAACCAAACTGCTTGCAGCTCTGACTCCCTTCTAACTACCACTTCTTCGGTTCAGTGAGATATGCTGGATTCTAAACGGAGAAGCTTCTCTGACGCTTTTTCACAGAGATTTTGAAACTGAAATTTCCAAACCCGTTTCCAACAAAGGCGCCAATGGGCTTTCCCATAGAACTTGCCAACCTGAATTCCTACAGGCTAGATGTGAGAGGCACATTCTGCTGCTTCCTCCCTTAGAGTTAAGCTAGCTTCTGAAAGCTCAACCTCCGGGGAGTCTGTTTGGCAGAGATATAGAACACACTTTTCCAAGCCTGTTTTAAGGCATTTGCAGTTTCATTTCGCGTCTAATTTCCCAAACCAAACTGCTTGCAGCTCTAACTCCCTTCTAACTACCACTTCTTCGGTTCAGTGAGATATGCTGGATTCTAAACGGAGAAGCTTCTCTGACGCTTTTTCACAGAGATTTTGAAACTGAAATTTCCCATGCCGTTTTCACCATAGGCAGCAATGGGCTTCCCCATAGAACTTGCCAACCTGAATTCCTACAGGCTAGATGTGAGAGGCACATTCTGCTGCTTCCTCCCTTAGAGTTAAACTTGCTTCTGAAAGCTCAACCTCCGGGGAGTCTGTTTGGCAAAGATATAGAACACACTTTTCCAAGCCTGTTGGAAGGCATTTGCAGTTTCATTTCGCGTCTAATTTCCCAAACCAAACTGCTTGTAGCTCTAACTCCCTTCTAACTACCACTTCTTCGGTTCAGTGAGATATGCTGGATTCTAAACGGAGAAGCTTCTCTGACGCTTTTTCACAGAGATTTTGAAACTGAAATTTCCAAACCCGTTTCCAACGAAGGCGCCAATGGGCTTCCCCATAGAACTTGCCAACCTGAATTCCTACAGGCTAGATGTGAGAGGCACATTCTGCTGCTTCCTCCCTTAGAGTTAAACTAGCTTCTGAAAGCTCAACCTCCGGGGAGTTTGTTTGGCAGAGATATAGAACACACTTTTCCAAGCCTGTTGGAAGGCATTTGCAGTTTCATTTCGCGTCTAATTTCCCAAACCAAACTGCTTGCAGCTCTAACTGCCTTCTAACTACCACTTCTTCGGTTCAGTGAGATATGCTGGATTCTAAACGGAGAAGCTTCTCTGACGCTTTTTCACAGAGATTTTGAAACTGAAATCTCCCATGCCGTTTCCACCATAGGCAGCAATGGGCTTCCCCATAGAACTTGCCAACCTGAATTCCTACAGGCTAGATGTGAGAGGCACATTCTGCTGCTTCCTCCCTTAGAGTTAAACTTGCTTCTGAAAGCTCAACCTCCGGGGAGTTTGTTTGGCAGAGATATAGAACACACTTTTCCAAGCCTGTTGGAAGGCATTTGGAGTTTCATTTCGCGTCTAATTTCCCAAACCAAACTGCTTGCAGCTCTAACTCCCTTCTAACTACCACTTCTTCGGTTCAGTGAGATATGCTGGATTCTAAACGGAGAAGCTTCTCTGACGCTTTTTCACAGAGATTTTGAAACTGAAATCTCCCATGCCGTTTCTACCATTGGCAGCAATGGGCTTCCCCATAGAACTTGCCAACCTGAATTCCTACAGGCTAGATGTGAGAGGCACATTCTGCTGCTCCCTCCCTAACAGTTAAGCTTGCTTCTGAAAGCTCAACCTCCGGGGACTCTGTTTGGCAGAGATATAGAACACACTTTTCCAAGCCTGTTGCAAGGCCTTTGCAGTGTCATTTCGCATCTAATTTCCCAAACCAAACTGCTTGCAGCTCTAACTCCCTTCTAACTACCACTTCTTCGGTTCAGTGAGATATGCTGGATTCTAAACGGAGAAGCTTCTCTGACGCTTTTTCAAAGAGATTTTGAAACTGAAATCTCCCATGCCGTTTCCACCATAGGCAGCAATGGGCTACCCCATAGAACTTGCCAACCTGAATTCCTTAAGGCTAGATGTGAGAGGCACATTCTGCTGCTTCCTCCCTTAGAGTTAAACTTGCTTCTGAAAGCTCAACCTCCGGGGAGTTTGTTTGGCAGAGATATAGAACACAATTTTCCAAGCCTGTTGGAAGGCATTTGCAGTTTCATTTCGCGTCTAATTTCCCAAACCAAACTGCTTGCAGCTCCAACTGCCTTCTAACTACCACTTCTTCGGTTCAGTGAGATATGCTGGATTCTAAACGGAGAAGCTTCTCTGACGCTTTTTCACAGAGATTTTGAAACTGAAATCTCCCATGCCGTTTCCACCATAGGCAGCAATGGGCTTCCCCATAGAACTTGCCATCCTGAATTCCTAAAGGCTAGATGTGAGAGGCACATTCTGCTGCTTCCTCCCTTAGAGTTAAACTTGCTTCAGAAAGCTCAACCTCCGGGGAGTTTGTTTGGCAGAGATATAGAACACACTTTTCCAAGCCTGTTGGAAGGCATTTGCAGTTTCATTACGCGTCTAATTTCCCAAACCAAACTGCTTGCAGCTCTAACTCCCTTCTAACTACCACTTCTTCGGTTCAGTGAGATATGCTGGATTCTAAACGGAGAAGCTTCTCTGACGCTTTTTCACAGAGATTTTGAAACTGAAATTTCCAAACCCGTTTCCAACGAAGGCGCCTATGGGCTTCCCCATAGAACTTGCCAACCTGAATTCCTACAGGCTAGATGTGAGAGGCACATTCTGCTGCTTCCTCCCTTAGAGTTAAACTAGCTTCTGAAAGCTCAACCTCCGGGGAGTTTGTTTGGCAGAGATATAGAACACACTTTTCCAAGCCTGTTGGAAGGCATTTGCAGTTTCATTTCGCGTCTAATTTCCCAAACCAAACTGCTTGCAGCTCTAACTCCCTTCTAACTACCACTTCTTCGGTTCAGTGAGATATGCTGGATTCTAAACGGAGAAGCTTCTCTGACGCTTTTTCACAGAGATTTTGAAACTGAAATCTCCCATGCCGTTTCCACCATAGGCAGCAATGGGCTTCCCCATAGAACTTGCCAACCTGAATTCCTACAGGCTAGATGTGAGAGGCACATTCTGCTGCTTCCTCCCTTAGAGTTAAACTTGCTTCTGAAAGCTCAACCTCCGGGGAGTTTGTTTGGCAGAGATATAGAACACACTTTTCCAAGCCTGTTGGAAGGCATTTGCAGTTTCATTTCGCGTCTAATTTCCCAAACCAAACTGCTTGCAGCTCTGACTCCCTTCTAACTACCACTTCTTCGGTTCAGTGAGATATGCTGGATTCTAAACGGAGAAGCTTCTCTGACGCTTTTTCACAGAGATTTTGAAACTGAAATTTCCAAACCCGTTTCCAACGAAGGCGCCAATGGGCTTTCCCATAGAACTTGCCAACCTGAATTCCTACAGGCTAGATGTGAGAGGCACATTCTGCTGCTTCCTCCCTTAGTGTTAAGCTAGCTTCTGAAAGCTCAACCTCCGGGGAGTCTGTTTGGCAGAGATATAGAACACACTTTTCCAAGCCTGTTTTAAGGCATTTGCAGTTTCATTTCGCGTCTTATTTCCCAAACCAAACTGCTTGCAGCTCTAACTCCCTTCTAACTACCACTTCTTCGGTTCAGTGAGAAATGCTGGATTCTAAACGGAGAAGCTTCTCTGACGCTTTTTCACAGAGATTTTGAAACTGAAATTTCCCATGCCGTTTTCACCATAGGCAGCAATGGGCTTCCCCATAGAACTTGCCAACCTGAATTCCTACAGGCTAGATGTGAGAGGCACATTCTGCTGCTTCCTCCCTTAGAGTTAAACTTGCTTCTGAAAGCTCAACCTCCGGGGAGTCTGTTTGGCAAAGATATAGAACACACTTTTCCAAGCCTGTTGGAAGGCATTTGCAGTTTCATTTCGCGTCTAATTTCCCAAACCAAACTGCTTGTAGCTCTAACTCCCTTCTAACTACCACTTCTTCGGTTCAGTGAGATATGCTGGATTCTAAACGGAGAAGCTTCTCTGACGCTTTTTCACAGAGATTTTGAAACTGAAATCTCCCATGCCGTTTCCACCATAGGCAGCAATGGGCTTCCCCATAGAACTTGCCAACCTGAATTCCTACAGGCTAGATGTGAGAGGCACATTCTGCTGCTTCCTCCCTTAGAGTTAAACTTGCTTCTGAAAGCTCAACCTCCGGGGAGTTTGTTTGGCAGAGATATAGAACACACTTTTTCAAGCCTGTTGGAAGGCATTTGCAGTTTCATTTCGCGTCTAATTTCCCAAACCAAACTGCTTGCAGCTCTAACTCCCTTCTAACTACCACTTCTTCGGTTCAGTGAGATATGCTGGATTCTAAACGGAGAAGCTTCTCTGACGCTTTTTCACAGAGATTTTGAAACTGAAATCTCCCATGCCGTTTCCACCATAGGCAGCAATGGGCTTCCCCATAGAACTTGCCAACCTGAATTCCTACAGGCTAGATGTGAGAGGCACATTCTGCTGCTTCCTCCCTTAGAGTTAAACTTGCTTCTGAAAGCTCAACCTCCGGGGAGTTTGTTTGGCAGAGATATAGAACACACTTTTCCAAGCCTGTTGGAAGGCATTTGCAGTTTCATTTCGCGTCTAATTTCCCAAAGCAAACTGCTTGCAGCTCTAACTCCCATCTAACTACCACTTCTTCGGTTCAGTGAGATATGCTGGATTCTAAACGGAGAAGCTTCTCTGACGCTTTTTCACAGAGATTTTGAAACTGAAATTTCCAAACCCGTTTCCAACGAAGGCGCCAATGGGCTTCCCCATAGAACTTGCCAACCTGAATTCCTACAGGCTAGATGTGAGAGGCACATTCTGCTGCTTCCTCCCTTAGAGTTAAACTAGCTTCTGAAAGCTCAACCTCCGGGGAGTTTGTTTGGCAGAGATATAGAACACACTTTTCCAAGCCTGTTGGAAGGCATTTGCAGTTTCATTTCGCGTCTAATTTCCCAAACCAAACTGCTTGCAGCTCTAACTGCCTTCTAACTACCACTTCTTCGGTTCAGTGAGATATGCTGGATTCTAAACGGAGAAGCTTCTCTGACGCTTTTTCACAGAGATTTTGAAACTGAAATCTCCCATGCCGTTTCCACCATAGGCAGCAATGGGCTTCCCCATAGAACTTGCCATCCTGAATTCCTAAAGGCTAGATGTGAGAGGCACATTCTGCTGCTTCCTCCCTTAGAGTTAAACTTGCTTCAGAAAGCTCAACCTCCGGGGAGTTTGTTTGGCAGAGATATAGAACACACTTTTCCAAGCCTGTTGGAAGGCATTTGCAGTTTCATTACGCGTCTAATTTCCCAAACCAAACTGCTTGCAGCTCTAACTCCCTTCTAACTACCACTTCTTCGGTTCAGTGAGATATGCTGGATTCTAAATGGAGAAGCTTCTCTGACGCTTTTTCACAGAGATTTTGAAACTGAAATTTCCAAACCCGTTTCCAACGAAGGCGCCTATGGGCTTCCCCATAGAACTTGCCAACCTAAATTCCTACAGGCTAGATGTGAGAGGCACATTCTGCTGCTTCCTCCCTTAGAGTTAAACTAGCTTCTGAAAGCTCAACCTCCGGGGAGTTTGTTTGGCAGAGATATAGAACACACTTTTCCAAGCCTGTTGGAAGGCATTTGCAGTTTCATTTCGCGTCTAATTTCCCAAACCAAACTGCTTGCAGCTCTAACTCCCTTCTAACTACCACTTCTTCGGTTCAGTGAGATATGCTGGATTCTAAACGGAGAAGCTTCTCTGACGCTTTTTCACAGAGATTTTGAAACTGAAATCTCCCATGCCGTTTCCACCATAGGCAGCAATGGGCTTCCCCATAGAACTTGCCAACCTGAATTCCTACAGGCTAGATGTGAGAGGCACATTCTGCTGCTTCCTCCCTTAGAGTTAAACTAGCTTCTGAAAGCTCAACCTCCGGGGAGTTTGTTTGGCAGAGATATAGAACACACTTTTCCAAGCCTGTTGGAAGGCATTTGGAGTTTCATTTCGCGTCTAATTTCCCAAACCAAACTGCTTGCAGCTCTAACTCCCTTCTAACTACCACTTCTTCGGTTCAGTGAGATATGCTGGATTCTAAACGGAGAAGCTTCTCTGACGCTTTTTCACAGAGATTTTGAAACTGAAATCTCCCATGCCGTTTCTACCATTGGCAGCAATGGGCTTCCCCATAGAACTTGCCAACCTGAATTCCTACAGGCTAGATGTGAGAGGCACATTCTGCTGCTCCCTCCCAAACAGTTAAGCTTGCTTCTGAAAGCTCAACCTCCGGGGACTCTGTTTGGCAGAGATATAGAACACACTTTTCCAAGCCTGTTGCAAGGCCTTTGCAGTGTCATTTCGCATCTAATTTCCCAAACCAAACTGCTTGCAGCTCTAACTCCCTTCTAACTACCACTTCTTCGGTTCAGTGAGATATGCTGGATTCTAAACGGAGAAGCTTCTCTGACGCTTTTTCACAGAGATTTTGAAACTGAAATCTCCCATGCCGTTTCCACCATAGGCAGCAATGGGCTACCCCATAGAACTTGCCAACCTGAATTCCTTAAGGCTAGATGTGAGAGGCACATTCTGCTGCTTCCTCCCTTAGAGTTAAACTTGCTTCTGAAAGCTCAACCTCCGGGGAGTTTGTTTGGCAGAGATATAGAACACACTTTTCCAAGCCTGTTGGAAGGCATTTGCAGTTTCATTTCGCGTCTAATTTCCCAAACCAAACTGCTTGCAGCTCTAACTCCCTTCTAACTACCACTTCTTCGGTTCAGTGAGATATGCTGGATTCTAAACGGAGAAGCTTCTCTGACGCTTTTTCACAGAGATTTTGAAACTGAAATTTCCAAACCCGTTTCCAACGAAGGCCCCAATGGGCTTTCCCATAGAACTTCCCAACCTGAATTCCTACAGGCTAGATGTGAGAGGCACATTCTGCTGCTTCCTCCCTTAGAGTTAAGCTAGCTTCTGAAAGCTCAACCTCCGGGGAGTCTGTTTGGCAGAGATATAGAACACACTTTTCCAAGCCTGTTTTAAGGCATTTGCAGTTTCATTTCGCGTCTAATTTCCCAAACCAAACTGCTTGCAGCTCTAACTCCCTTCTAACTACCACTTCTTCGGTTCAGTGAGATATGCTGGATTCTAAACGGAGAAGCTTCTCTGACGCTTTTTCACAGAGATTTTGAAACTGAAATCTCCCATGCCGTTTCCACCATAGGCAGCAATGGGCTTCCCCATAGAACTTGCCAACCTGAATTCCTACAGGCTAGATGTGAGAGGCACATTCTGCTGCTTCCTCCCTTAGAGTTAAACTTGCTTCTGAAAGCTCAACCTCCGGGGAGTTTGTTTGGCAGAGATATAGAACACACTTTTCCAAGCCTGTTGGAAGGCATTTGCAGTTTCATTTCGCGTCTAATTTCCCAAACCAAACTGCTTGCAGCTCTAACTGCCTTCTAACTACCACTTCTTCGGTTCAGTGAGATATGCTGGATTCTAAACGGAGAAGCTTCTCTGACGCTTTTTCACAGAGATTTTGAAACTGAAATCTCCCATGCCGTTTCCACCATAGGCAGCAATGGGCTTCCCCATAGAACTTGCCATCCTGAATTCCTAAAGGCTAGATGTGAGAGGCACATTCTGCTGCTTCCTCCCTTAGAGTTAAACTTGCTTCAGAAAGCTCAACCTCCGGGGAGTTTGTTTGGCAGAGATATAGAACACACTTTTCCAAGCCTGTTGGAAGGCATTTGCAGTTTCATTACGCGTCTAATTTCCCAAACCAAACTGCTTGCAGCTCTAACTCCCTTCTAACTACCACTTCTTCGGTTCAGTGAGATATGCTGGATTCTAAACGGAGAAGCTTCTCTGACGCTTTTTCACAGAGATTTTGAAACTGAAATTTCCAAACCCGTTTCCAACGAAGGCGCCTATGGGCTTCCACATAGAACTTGCCAACCTGAATTCCTACAGGCTAGATGTGAGAGGCACATTCTGCTGCTTCCTCCCTTAGAGTTAAACTAGCTTCTGAAAGCTCAACCTCCGGGGAGTTTGTTTGGCAGAGATATAGAACACACTTTTCCAAGCCTGTTGGAAGGCATTTGCAGTTTCATTTCGCGTCTAATTTCCCAAACCAAACTGCTTGCAGCTCTAACTCCCTTCTAACTACCACTTCTTCGGTTCAGTGAGATATGCTGGATTCTAAACGGAGAAGCTTCTCTGACGCTTTTTCACAGAGATTTTGAAACTGAAATCTCCCATGCCGTTTCCACCATAGGCAGCAATGGGCTTCCCCATAGAACTTGCCAACCTGAATTCCTACAGGCTAGATGTGAGAGGCACATTCTGCTGCTTCCTTCCTTAGAGTTAAACTTGCTTCTGAAAGCTCAACCTCCGGGGAGTTTGTTTGGCAGAGATATAGAACACACTTTTCCAAGCCTGTTGGAAGGCATTTGGAGTTTCATTTCGCGTCTAATTTCCCAAACCAAACTGCTTGCAGCTCTAACTCCCTTCTAACTACCACTTCTTCGGTTCAGTGAGATATGCTGGATTCTAAACGGAGAAGCTTCTCTGACGCTTTTTCACAGAGATTTTGAAACTGAAATCTCCCATGCCGTTTCTACCATTGGCAGCAATGGGCTTCCCCATAGAACTTGCCAACCTGAATTCCTACAGGCTAGATGTGAGAGGCACATTCTGCTGCTCCCTCCCTAACAGTTAAGCTTGCTTCTGAAAGCTCAACCTCCGGGGACTCTGTTTGGCAGTGATATAGAACACACTTTTCCAAGCCTGTTGCAAGGCCTTTGCAGTGTCATTTCGCATCAAATTTCCCAAACCAAACTGCTTGCAGCTCTAACTCCCTTCTAACTACCACTTCTTCGGTTCAGTGAGATATGCTGGATTCTAAACGGAGAAGCTTCTCTGACGCTTTTTCACAGAGATTTTGAAACTGAAATCTCCCATGCCGTTTCCACCATAGGCAGCAATGGGCTACCCCATAGAACTTGCCAACCTGAATTCCTTAAGGCTAGATGTGAGAGGCACATTCTGCTGCTTCCTCCCTTAGAGTTAAACTTGCTTCTGAAAGCTCAACCTCCGGGGAGTTTGTTTGGCAGAGATATAGAACACACTTTTCCAAGCCTGTTGGAAGGCATTTGCAGTTTCATTTCGCGTCTAATTTCCCAAACCAAACTGCTTGCAGCTCTAACTCCCTTCTAACTACCACTTCTTCGGTTCAGTGAGATATGCTGGATTCTAAACGGAGCAGCTTCTCTGACGCTTTTTCACAGAGATTTTGAAACTGAAATTTCCCATGCCGTTTTCACCATAGGCAGCAATGGGCTTCCCCATAGAACTTGCCAACCTGAATTCCTACAGGCTAGATGTGAGAGGCACATTCTGCTGCTTCCTCCCTTAGAGTTAAACTTGCTTCTGTAAGCTCAACCTCCGGGGAGTCTGTTTGGCAGAGATATAGAACACATTTTCCAAGCCTGTTGGAAGGCATTTGCAGTTTCATTTCGCGTCTAATTTCCCAAACCAAACTGCTTGCAGCTCTAACTCCCTTCTAACTACCACTTCTTCGGTTCAGTGAGATATGCTGGATTCTAAACGGAGAAGCTTCTCTGACGCTTTTTCACAGAGATTTTGAAACTGAAATCTCCCATGCCGTTTCCACCATAGGCAGCAATGGGCTTCCCCATAGAACTTGCCAACCTGAATTCCTACAGGCTAGATGTGAGAGGCACATTCTGCTGCTTCCTCCCTAACAGTTAAGCTTGCTTCTGAAAGCTCAACCTCCGGGGACTCTGTTTGGCAGAGATATAGAACACAATTTTCCAAGCCTGTTGGAAGGAATTTGCAGTTTCATTTCGCGTCTAATTTCCCAAACCAAACTGCTTGCAGCTCTAACTCCCTTCTAACTACCACTTCTTCGGTTCAGTGAGATATGCTGGATTCTAAACGGAGAAGCTTCTCTGACGCTTTTTCACAGAGATTTTGAAACTGAAATCTCCCATGCCGTTTTCACCATAGGCAGCAATGGGCTTCCCCGTAGAACTTGCCAACCTGAATTCCTAGTGGCTAGATGTGAGAGGCACATTCTGCTGCTTCCTCCCTTAGAGTTAAGCTAGCTTCTGAAAGCTCAACCTCCGGGGAGTTTGTTTGGCAGAGATATAGAACACACTTTTCCAAGCCTGTTGGAAGGCATTTGCAGTTTCATTTCGCGTCTAATTTCCCAAACCAAACTGCTTGCAGCTCTAACTGCCTTCTAACTACCACTTCTTCGGTTCAGTGAGATATGCTGGATTCTAAACGGAGAAGCTTCTCTGACGCTTTTTCACAGAGATTTTGAAACTGAAATTTCCAAACCCGTTTCCAACGAAGGCTCCAATGGGCTTCCCCATAGAACTTGCCAACCTGAATTCCTACAGGCTAGATGTGAGAGGCACATTCTGCTGCTCCCTCCCTAACAGTTAAGCTTGCTTCTGAAAGCTCAACCTCCGGGGACTCTGTTTGGCAGAGATATAGAACACACTTTTCCAAGCCTGTTGCAAGGCCTTTGCAGTGTCATTTCGCATCTAATTTCCCAAACCAAACTGCTTGCAGCTCTAACTCCCATCTAACTACCACTTCTTCGGTTCAGTGAGATATGCTGGATTCTAAACGGAGAAGCTTCTCTGACGCTTTTTCACAGAGATTTTGAAACTGAAATTTGCAAACCCGTTTCCAACGAAGGCGCCAATGGGCTTCCCCATAGAACTTGCCAACCTGAATTCCTACAGGCTAGATGTGAGAGGCACATTCTGCTGCTTCCTCCCTTAGAGTTAAACTAGCTTCTGAAAGCTCAACCTCCGGGGAGTTTGTTTGGCAGAGATATAGAACACACTTTTCCAAGCCTGTTGGAAGGCATTTGCAGTTTCATTTCGCGTCTAATTTCCCAAACCAAACTGCTTGCAGCTCTAACTGCCTTCTAACTACCACTTCTTCGGTTCAGTGAGATATGCTGGATTCTAAACGGAGAAGCTTCTCTGACGCTTTTTCACAGAGATTTTGAAACTGAAATCTCCCATGCCGTTTCCACCATAGGCAGCAATGGGCTTCCCCATAGAACTTGCCATCCTGAATTCCTAAAGGCTAGATGTGAGAGGCACATTCTGCTGCTTCCTCCCTTAGAGTTAAACTTGCTTCAGAAAGCTCAACCTCCGGGGAGTTTGTTTGGCAGAGATATAGAACACACTTTTCCAAGCCTGTTGGAAGGCATTTGCAGTTTCATTACGCGTCTAATTTCCCAAACCAAACTGCTTGCAGCTCTAACTCCCTTCTAACTACCACTTCTTCGGTTCAGTGAGATATGCTGGATTCTAAACGGAGAAGCTTCTCTGACGCTTTTTCACAGAGATTTTGAAACTGAAATTTCCAAACCCGTTTCCAACGAAGGCGCCTATGGGCTTCCACATAGAACTTGCCAACCTGAATTCCTACAGGCTAGATGTGAGAGGCACATTCTGCTGCTTCCTCCCTTAGAGTTAAACTAGCTTCTGAAAGCTCAACCTCCGGGGAGTTTGTTTGGCAGAGATATAGAACATACTTTTCCAAGCCTGTTGGAAGGCATTTGCAGTTTCATTTCGCGTCTAATTTCCCAAACCAAACTGCTTGCAGCTCTAACTCCCTTCTAACTACCACTTCTTCGGTTCAGTGAGATATGCTGGATTCTAAACGGAGAAGCTTCTCTGACGCTTTTTCACAGAGATTTTGAAACTGAAATCTCCCATGCCGTTTCCACCATAGGCAGCAATGGGCTTCCCCATAGAACTTGCCAACCTGAATTCCTACAGGCTAGATGTGAGAGGCACATTCTGCTGCTTCCTTCCTTAGAGTTAAACTTGCTTCTGAAAGCTCAACCTCCGGGGAGTTTGTTTGGCAGAGATATAGAACACACTTTTCCAAGCCTGTTGGAAGGCATTTGGAGTTTCATTTCGCGTCTAATTTCCCAAACCAAACTGCTTGCAGCTCTAACTCCCTTCTAACTACCACTTCTTCGGTTCAGTGAGATATGCTGGATTCTAAACGGAGAAGCTTCTCTGACGCTTTTTCACAGAGATTTTGAAACTGAAATCTCCCATGCCGTTTCTACCATTGGCAGCAATGGGCTTCCCCATAGAACTTGCCAACCTGAATTCCTACAGGCTAGATGTGAGAGGCACATTCTGCTGCTCCCTCCCTAACAGTTAAGCTTGCTTCTGAAAGCTCAACCTCCGGGGACTCTGTTTGGCAGTGATATAGAACACACTTTTCCAAGCCTGTTGCAAGGCCTTTGCAGTGTCATTTCGCATCTAATTTCCCAAACCAAACTGCTTGCAGCTCTAACTCCCTTCTAACTACCACTTCTTCGGTTCAGTGAGATATGCTGGATTCTAAACGGAGAAGCTTCTCTGACGCTTTTTCACAGAGATTTTGAAACTGAAATCTCCCATGCCGTTTCCACCATAGGCAGCAATGGGCTACCCCATAGAACTTGCCAACCTGAATTCCTAGTGGCTAGATGTGAGAGGCACATTCTGCTGCTTCCTCCCTTAGAGTTAAGCTAGCTTCTGAAAGCTCAACCTCCGGGGAGTTTGTTTGGCAGAGATATAGAACACACTTTTCCAAGCCTGTTGGAAGGCATTTGCAGTTTCATTTCGCGTCTAATTTCCCAAACCAAACTGCTTGCAGCTCTAACTCCCTTCTAACTACCACTTCTTCGGTTCAGTGAGATATGCTGGATTCTAAACGGAGAAGCTTCTCTGACGCTTTTTCACAGAGATTTTGAAACTGAAATTTCCAAACCCGTTTCCAACGAAGGCGCCAATGGGCTTTCCCATAGAACTTCCCAACCTGAATTCCTACAGGCTAGATGTGAGAGGCACATTCTGCTGCTTCCTCCCTTAGAGTTAAGCTAGCTTCTGAAAGCTCAACCTCCGGGGAGTCTGTTTGGCAGAGATATAGAACACACTTTTCCAAGCCTGTTTTAAGGCATTTGCAGTTTCATTTCGCGTCTAATTTCCCAAACCAAACTGCTTGCAGCTCTAACTCCCTTCTAACTACCACTTCTTCGGTTCAGTGAGATATGCTGGATTCTAAACGGAGAAGCTTCTCTGACGCTTTTTCACAGAGATTTTGAAACTGAAATTTCCCATGCCGTTTTCACCATAGGCAGCAATGGGCTTCCCCATAGAACTTGCCAACCTGAATTCCTACAGGCTAGATGTGAGAGGCACATTCTGCTGCTTCCTCCCTTAGAGTTAAACTTGCTTCTGTAAGCTCAACCTCCGGGGAGTCTGTTTGGCAGAGATATAGAACACACTTTTCCAAGCCTGTTGGAAGGCATTTGCAGTTTCATTTCGCGTCTAATTTCCCAAACCAAACTGCTTGCAGCTCTAACTCCCTTCTAACTACCACTTCTTCGGTTCAGTGAGATATGCTGGATTCTAAACGGAGAAGCTTCTCTGACGCTTTTTCACAGAGATTTTGAAACTGAAATCTCCCATGCCGTTTCCACCATAGGCAGCAATGGGCTTCCCCATAGAACTTGCCAACCTGAATTCCTACAGGCTAGATGTGAGAGGCACATTCTGCTGCTTCCTCCCTAACAGTTAAGCTTGCTTCTGAAAGCTCAACCTCCGGGGACTCTGTTTGGCAGAGATATAGAACACAATTTTCCAAGCCTGTTGGAAGGAATTTGCAGTTTCATTTCGCGTCTAATTTCCCAAACCAAACTGCTTGCAGCTCTAACTCCCTTCTAACTACCACTTCTTCGGTTCAGTGAGATATGCTGGATTCTAAACGGAGAAGCTTCTCTGACGCTTTTTCACAGAGATTTTGAAACTGAAATCTCCCATGCCGTTTTCACCATAGGCAGCAATGGGCTTCCCCATAGAACTTGCCAACCTGAATTCCAAGTGGCTAGATGTGAGAGGCACATTCTGCTGCTTCCTCCCTTAGAGTTAAACTAGCTTCTGAAAGCTCAACCTCCGGGGAGTTTGTTTGGCAGAGATATAGAACACACTTTTCCAAGCCTGTTGGAAGGCATTTGCAGTTTCATTTCGCGTCTAATTTCCCAAACCAAACTGCTTGCAGCTCTAACTCCCTTCTAACTACCACTTCTTCGGTTCAGTGAGATATGCTGGATTCTAAACGGAGAAGCTTCTCTGACGCTTTTTCACAGAGATTTTGAAACTGAAATCTCCCATGCCGTTTCCACCATAGGCAGCAATGGGCTTCCCCATAGAACTTGCCAACCTGAATTCCTACAGGCTAGATGTGAGAGGCACATTCTGCTGCTTCCTCCCTTAGAGTTAAACTTGCTTCTGAAAGCTCAACCTCCGGGGAGTTTGTTTGGCAGAGATATAGAACACACTTTTCCAAGCCTGTTGGAAGGCATTTGCAGTTTCATTTCGCGTCTAATTTCCCAAACCAAACTGCTTGCAGCTCTAACTCCCTTCTAACTACCACTTCTTCGGTTCAGTGAGATATGCTGGATTCTAAACGGAGAAGCTTCTCTGACGCTTTTTCACAGAGATTTTGAAACTGAAATTTCCCATGCCGTTTTCACCATAGGCAGCAATGGGCTTCCCCATAGAACTTGCCAACCTGAATTCCTACAGGCTAGATGTGAGAGGCACATTCTGCTGCTTCCTCCCTTAGAGTTAAACTTGCTTCTGAAAGCTCAACCTCCGGGGAGTCTGTTTGGCAAAGATATAGAACACACTTTTCCAAGCCTGTTGGAAGGCATTTGCAGTTTCATTTCGCGTCTAATGTCCCAAACCAAACTGCTTGCAGCTCTAACTCCCTTCTAACTACCACTTCTTCGGTTCAGTGAGATATGCTGGATTCTAAACGGAGAAGCTTCTCTGACGCTTTTTCACAGAGATTTTGAAACTGAAATCTCCCATGCCGTTTCCACCATAGGCAGCAATGGGCTTCCCCATAGAACTTGCCAACCTGAATTCCTACAGGCTAGATGTGAGAGGCACATTCTGCTGCTTCCTCCCTAACAGGTAAGCTTGCTTCTGAAAGCTCAACCTCCGGGGACTCTGTTTGGCAGAGATATAGAACACAATTTTCCAAGCCTGTTGGAAGGAATTTGCAGTTTCATTTCGCGTCTAATTTCCCAAACCAAACTGCTTGCAGCTCTAACTCCCTTCTAACTACCACTTCTTCGGTTCAGTGAGATATGCTGGATTCTAAACGGAGAAGCTTCTCTGACGCTTTTTCACAGAGATTTTGAAACTGAAATTTCCAAACCCGTTTCCAACGAAGGCTCCAATGGGCTTCCCCATAGAACTTGCCAACCTGAATTCCTACAGGCTAGATGTGAGAGGCACATTCTGCTGCTCCCTCCCTAACAGTTAAGCTTGCTTCTGAAAGCTCAACCTCCGGGGACTCTGTTTGGCAGAGATATAGAACACACTTTTCCAAGCCTGTTGCAAGGCCTTTGCAGTGTCATTTCGCATCTAATTTCCCAAACCAAACTGCTTGCAGCTCTAACTCCCATCTAACTACCACTTCTTCGGTTCAGTGAGATATGCTGGATTCTAAACGGAGAAGCTTCTCTGACGCTTTTTCACAGAGATTTTGAAACTGAAATTTGCAAACCCGTTTCCAACGAAGGCGCCAATGGGCTTCCCCATAGAACTTGCCAACCTGAATTCCTACAGGCTAGATGTGAGAGGCACATTCTGCTGCTTCCTCCCTTAGAGTTAAACTAGCTTCTGAAAGCTCAACCTCCGGGGAGTTTGTTTGGCAGAGATATAGAACACACTTTTCCAAGCCTGTTGGAAGGCATTTGCAGTTTCATTTCGCGTCTAATTTCCCAAACCAAACTGCTTGCAGCTCTAACTGCCTTCTAACTACCACTTCTTCGGTTCAGTGAGATATGCTGGATTCTAAACGGAGAAGCTTCTCTGACGCTTTTTCACAGAGATTTTGAAACTGAAATCTCCCATGCCGTTTCCACCATAGGCAGCAATGGGCTTCCCCATAGAACTTGCCATCCTGAATTCCTAAAGGCTAGATGTGAGAGGCACATTCTGCTGCTTCCTCCCTTAGAGTTAAACTTGCTTCAGAAAGCTCAACCTCCGGGGAGTTTGTTTGGCAGAGATATAGAACACACTTTTCCAAGCCTGTTGGAAGGCATTTGCAGTTTCATTACGCGTCTAATTTCCCAAACCAAACTGCTTGCAGCTCTAACTCCCTTCTAACTACCACTTCTTCGGTTCAGTGAGATATGCTGGATTCTAAACGGAGAAGCTTCTCTGACGCTTTTTCACAGAGATTTTGAAACTGAAATTTCCAAACCCGTTTCCAACGAAGGCGCCTATGGGCTTCCCCATAGAACTTGCCAACCTGAATTCCTACAGGCTAGATGTGAGAGGCACATTCTGCTGCTTCCTCCCTTAGAGTTAAACTAGCTTCTGAAAGCTCAACCTCCGGGGAGTTTGTTTGGCAGAGATATAGAACACACTTTTCCAAGCCTGTTGGAAGGCATTTGCAGTTTCATTTCGCGTCTAATTTCCCAAACCAAACTGCTTGCAGCTCTAACTCCCTTCTAACTACCACTTCTTCGGTTCAGTGAGATATGCTGGATTCTAAACGGAGAAGCTTCTCTGACGCTTTTTCACAGAGATTTTGAAACTGAAATCTCCCATGCCGTTTCTACCATTGGCAGCAATGGGCTTCCCCATAGAACTTGCCAACCTGAATTCCTACAGGCTAGATGTGAGAGGCACATTCTGCTGCTCCCTCCCTAACAGTTAAGCTTGCTTCTGAAAGCTCAACCTCCGGGGACTCTGTTTGGCAGAGATATAGAACACACTTTTCCAAGCCTGTTGCAAGGCCTTTGCAGTGTCATTTCGTATCTAATTTCCCAAACCAAACTGCTTGCAGCTCTAACTCCCTTCTAACTACCACTTCTTCGGTTCAGTGAGATATGCTGGATTCTAAACGGAGAAGCTTCTCTGACGCTTTTTCACAGAGATTTTGAAACTGAAATCTCCCATGCCGTTTCCACCATAGGCAGCAATGGGCTTCCCCATAGAACTTGCCAACCTGAATTCCTACAGGCTAGATGTGAGAGGCACATTCTGCTGCTTCCTCCCTTAGAGTTAAACTTGCTTCTGAAAGCTCAACCTCCGGGGAGTTTGTTTGGCAGAGATATAGAACACACTTTTCCAAGCCTGTTGGAAGGCATTTGCAGTTTCATTTCGCGTCTAATTTCCCAAACCAAACTGCTTGCAGCTCTAACTCCCTTCTAACTACCACTTCTTCGGTTCAGTGAGATATGCTGGATTCTAAACGGAGAAGCTTCTCTGACGCTTTTTCACAGAGATTTTGAAACTGAAATTTCCCATGCCGTTTTCACCATAGGCAGCAATGGGCTTCCCCATAGAACTTGCCAACCTGAATTCCTACAGGCTAGATGTGAGAGGCACATTCTGCTGCTTCCTCCCTTAGAGTTAAACTTGCTTCTGAAAGCTCAACCTCCGGGGAGTCTGTTTGGCAAAGATATAGAACACACTTTTCCAAGCCTGTTGGAAGGCATTTGCAGTTTCATTTCGCGTCTAATGTCCCAAACCAAACTGCTTGCAGCTCTAACTCCCTTCTAACTACCACTTCTTCGGTTCAGTGAGATATGCTGGATTCTAAACGGAGAAGCTTCTCTGACGCTTTTTCACAGAGATTTTGAAACTGAAATCTCCCATGCCGTTTCCACCATAGGCAGCAATGGGCTTCCCCATAGAACTTGCCAACCTGAATTCCTACAGGCTAGATGTGAGAGGCACATTCTGCTGCTTCCTCCCTAACAGGTAAGCTTGCTTCTGAAAGCTCAACCTCCGGGGACTCTGTTTGGCAGAGATATAGAACACAATTTTCCAAGCCTGTTGGAAGGAATTTGCAGTTTCATTTCGCGTCTAATTTCCCAAACCAAACTGCTTGCAGCTCTAACTCCCTTCTAACTACCACTTCTTCGGTTCAGTGAGATATGCTGGATTCTAAACGGAGAAGCTTCTCTGACGCTTTTTCACAGAGATTTTGAAACTGAAATTTCCAAACCCGTTTCCAACGAAGGCTCCAATGGGCTTCCCCATAGAACTTGCCAACCTGAATTCCTACAGGCTAGATGTGAGAGGCACATTCTGCTGCTCCCTCCCTAACAGTTAAGCTTGCTTCTGAAAGCTCAACCTCCGGGGACTCTGTTTGGCAGAGATATAGAACACACTTTTCCAAGCCTGTTGCAAGGCCTTTGCAGTGTCATTTCGCATCTAATTTCCCAAACCAAACTGCTTGCAGCTCTAACTCCCATCTAACTACCACTTCTTCGGTTCAGTGAGATATGCTGGATTCTAAACGGAGAAGCTTCTCTGACGCTTTTTCACAGAGATTTTGAAACTGAAATTTGCAAACCCGTTTCCAACGAAGGCGCCAATGGGCTTCCCCATAGAACTTGCCAACCTGAATTCCTACAGGCTAGATGTGAGAGGCACATTCTGCTGCTTCCTCCCTTAGAGTTAAACTAGCTTCTGAAAGCTCAACCTCCGGGGAGTTTGTTTGGCAGAGATATAGAACACACTTTTCCAAGCCTGTTGGAAGGCATTTGCAGTTTCATTTCGCGTCTAATTTCCCAAACCAAACTGCTTGCAGCTCTAACTGCCTTCTAACTACCACTTCTTCGGTTCAGTGAGATATGCTGGATTCTAAACGGAGAAGCTTCTCTGACGCTTTTTCACAGAGATTTTGAAACTGAAATCTCCCATGCCGTTTCCACCATAGGCAGCAATGGGCTTCCCCATAGAACTTGCCATCCTGAATTCCTAAAGGCTAGATGTGAGAGGCACATTCTGCTGCTTCCTCCCTTAGAGTTAAACTTGCTTCAGAAAGCTCAACCTCCGGGGAGTTTGTTTGGCAGAGATATAGAACACACTTTTCCAAGCCTGTTGGAAGGCATTTGCAGTTTCATTACGCGTCTAATTTCCCAAACCAAACTGCTTGCAGCTCTAACTCCCTTCTAACTACCACTTCTTCGGTTCAGTGAGATATGCTGGATTCTAAACGGAGAAGCTTCTCTGACGCTTTTTCACAGAGATTTTGAAACTGAAATTTCCAAACCCGTTTCCAACGAAGGCGCCTATGGGCTTCCCCATAGAACTTGCCAACCTGAATTCCTACAGGCTAGATGTGAGAGGCACATTCTGCTGCTTCCTCCCTTAGAGTTAAACTAGCTTCTGAAAGCTCAACCTCCGGGGAGTTTGTTTGGCAGAGATATAGAACACACTTTTCCAAGCCTGTTGGAAGGCATTTGCAGTTTCATTTCGCGTCTAATTTCCCAAACCAAACTGCTTGCAGCTCTAACTCCCTTCTAACTACCACTTCTTCGGTTCAGTGAGATATGCTGGATTCTAAACGGAGAAGCTTCTCTGACGCTTTTTCACAGAGATTTTGAAACTGAAATCTCCCATGCCGTTTCTACCATTGGCAGCAATGGGCTTCCCCATAGAACTTGCCAACCTGAATTCCTACAGGCTAGATGTGAGAGGCACATTCTGCTGCTCCCTCCCTAACAGTTAAGCTTGCTTCTGAAAGCTCAACCTCCGGGGACTCTGTTTGGCAGAGATATAGAACACACTTTTCCAAGCCTGTTGCAAGGCCTTTGCAGTGTCATTTCGTATCTAATTTCCCAAACCAAACTGCTTGCAGCTCTAACTCCCTTCTAACTACCACTTCTTCGGTTCAGTGAGATATGCTGGATTCTAAACGGAGAAGCTTCTCTGACGCTTTTTCACAGAGATTTTGAAACTGAAATTTCCAAACCCGTTTCCAACGAAGGCGCCTATGGGCTTCCCCATAGAACTTGCCAACCTGAATTCCTACAGGCTAGATGTGAGAGGCACATTCTGCTGCTTCCTCCCTTAGAGTTAAACTAGCTTCTGAAAGCTCAACCTCCGGGGAGTTTGTTTGGCAGAGATATAGAACACACTTTTCCAAGCCTGTTGGAAGGCATTTGCAGTTTCATTTCGCGTCTAATTTCCCAAACCAAACTGCTTGCAGCTCTAACTCCCTTCTAACTACCACTTCTTCGGTTCAGTGAGATATGCTGGATTCTAAACGGAGAAGCTTCTCTGACGCTTTTTCACAGAGATTTTGAAACTGAAATCTCCCATGCCGTTTCCACCATAGGCAGCAATGGGCTTCCCCATAGAACTTGCCAACCTGAATTCCTACAGGCTAGATGTGAGAGGCACATTCTGCTGCTTCCTTCCTTAGAGTTAAACTTGCTTCTGAAAGCTCAACCTCCGGGGAGTTTGTTTGGCAGAGATATAGAACACACTTTTCCAAGCCTGTTGGAAGGCATTTGGAGTTTCATTTCGCGTCTAATTTCCCAAACCAAACTGCTTGCAGCTCTAACTCCCTTCTAACTACCACTTCTTCGGTTCAGTGAGATATGCTGGATTCTAAACGGAGAAGCTTCTCTGACGCTTTTTCACAGAGATTTTGAAACTGAAATCTCCCATGCCGTTTCTACCATTGGCAGCAATGGGCTTCCCCATAGAACTTGCCAACCTGAATTCCTACAGGCTAGATGTGAGAGGCACATTCTGCTGCTCCCTCCCTAACAGTTAAGCTTGCTTCTGAAAGCTCAACCTCCGGGGACTCTGTTTGGCAGAGATATAGAACACACTTTTCCAAGCCTGTTGCAAGGCCTTTGCAGTGTCATTTCGCATCTAATTTCCCAAACCAAACTGCTTGCAGCTCTAACTCCCTTCTAACTACCACTTCTTCGGTTCAGTGAGATATGCTGGATTCTAAACGGAGAAGCTTCTCTGACGCTTTTTCACAGAGATTTTGAAACTGAAATCTCCCATGCCGTTTCCACCATAGGCAGCAATGGGCTACCCCATAGAACTTGCCAACCTGAATTCCTACAGGCTAGATGTGAGAGGCACATTCTGCTGCTTCCTCCCTTAGAGTTAAACTTGCTTCTGAAAGCTCAACCTCCGGGGAGTTTGTTTGGCAGAGATATAGAACACACTTTTCCAAGCCTGTTGGAAGGCATTTGCAGTTTCATTTCGCGTCTAATTTCCCAAACCAAACTGCTTGCAGCTCTAACTCCCTTCTAACTACCACTTCTTCGGTTCAGTGAGATATGCTGGATTCTAAACGGAGAAGCTTCTCTGACGCTTTTTCACAGAGATTTTGAAACTGAAATTTCCAAACCCGTTTCCAACGAAGGCGCCAATGGGCTTTCCCATAGAACTTCCCAACCTGAATTCCTACAGGCTAGATGTGAGAGGCACATTCTGCTGCTTCCTCCCTTAGAGTTAAGCTAGCTTCTGAAAGCTCAACCTCCGGGGAGTCTGTTTGGCAGAGATATAGAACACACTTTTCCAAGCCTGTTGGAAGGCCTTTGCAGTTTCATTTCGCGTCTAATTTCCCAAACCAAAGTGCTTGCAGCTCTAACTCCCTTCTAACTACCACTTCTTCGGTTCTGTGAGATATGCTGGATTCTAAACGGAGAAGCTTCTCTGACGCTTTTTCAGAGAGATTTTGAAACTGAAATCTCCCATGCCGTTTCCACCATAGGCAGCAATGGGCTTCCCCATAGAACTTGCCATCCTGAATTCCTAAAGGCTAGATGTGAGAGGCACATTCTGCTGCTTCCTCCCTTAGAGTTAAACTTGCTTCAGAAAGCTCAACCTCCGGGGAGTTTGTTTGGCAGAGATATAGAACACACTTTTCCAAGCCTGTTGGAAGGCATTTGCAGTTTCATTACGCGTCTAATTTCCCAAACCAAACTGCTTGCAGCTCTAACTCCCTTCTAACTACCACTTCTTCGGTTCAGTGAGATATGCTGGATTCTAAACGGAGAAGCTTCTCTGACGCTTTTTCACAGAGATTTTGAAACTGAAATTTCCAAACCCGTTTCCAACGAAGGCGCCTATGGGCTTCCCCATAGAACTTGCCAACCTGAATTCCTACAGGCTAGATGTGAGAGGCACATTCTGCTGCTTCCTCCCTTAGAGTTAAACTAGCTTCTGAAAGCTCAACCTCCGGGGAGTTTGTTTGGCAGAGATATAGAACACACTTTTCCAAGCCTGTTGGAAGGCATTTGCAGTTTCATTTCGCGTCTAATTTCCCAAACCAAACTGCTTGCAGCTCTAACTCCCTTCTAACTACCACTTCTTCGGTTCAGTGAGATATGCTGGATTCTAAACGGAGAAGCTTCTCTGACGCTTTTTCACAGAGATTTTGAAACTGAAATCTCCCATGCCGTTTCTACCATTGGCAGCAATGGGCTTCCCCATAGAACTTGCCAACCTGAATTCCTACAGGCTAGATGTGAGAGGCACATTCTGCTGCTCCCTCCCTAACAGTTAAGCTTGCTTCTGAAAGCTCAACCTCCGGGGACTCTGTTTGGCAGAGATATAGAACACACTTTTCCAAGCCTGTTGCAAGGCCTTTGCAGTGTCATTTCGTATCTAATTTCCCAAACCAAACTGCTTGCAGCTCTAACTCCCTTCTAACTACCACTTCTTCGGTTCAGTGAGATATGCTGGATTCTAAACGGAGAAGCTTCTCTGACGCTTTTTCACAGAGATTTTGAAACTGAAATTTCCAAACCCGTTTCCAACGAAGGCGCCTATGGGCTTCCCCATAGAACTTGCCAACCTGAATTCCTACAGGCTAGATGTGAGAGGCACATTCTGCTGCTTCCTCCCTTAGAGTTAAACTAGCTTCTGAAAGCTCAACCTCCGGGGAGTTTGTTTGGCAGAGATATAGAACACACTTTTCCAAGCCTGTTGGAAGGCATTTGCAGTTTCATTTCGCGTCTAATTTCCCAAACCAAACTGCTTGCAGCTCTAACTCCCTTCTAACTACCACTTCTTCGGTTCAGTGAGATATGCTGGATTCTAAACGGAGAAGCTTCTCTGACGCTTTTTCACAGAGATTTTGAAACTGAAATCTCCCATGCCGTTTCCACCATAGGCAGCAATGGGCTTCCCCATAGAACTTGCCAACCTGAATTCCTACAGGCTAGATGTGAGAGGCACATTCTGCTGCTTCCTTCCTTAGAGTTAAACTTGCTTCTGAAAGCTCAACCTCCGGGGAGTTTGTTTGGCAGAGATATAGAACACACTTTTCCAAGCCTGTTGGAAGGCATTTGGAGTTTCATTTCGCGTCTAATTTCCCAAACCAAACTGCTTGCAGCTCTAACTCCCTTCTAACTACCACTTCTTCGGTTCAGTGAGATATGCTGGATTCTAAACGGAGAAGCTTCTCTGACGCTTTTTCACAGAGATTTTGAAACTGAAATCTCCCATGCCGTTTCTACCATTGGCAGCAATGGGCTTCCCCATAGAACTTGCCAACCTGAATTCCTACAGGCTAGATGTGAGAGGCACATTCTGCTGCTCCCTCCCTAACAGTTAAGCTTGCTTCTGAAAGCTCAACCTCCGGGGACTCTGTTTGGCAGAGATATAGAACACACTTTTCCAAGCCTGTTGCAAGGCCTTTGCAGTGTCATTTCGTATCTAATTTCCCAAACCAAACTGCTTGCAGCTCTAACTCCCTTCTAACTACCACTTCTTCGGTTCAGTGAGATATGCTGGATTCTAAACGGAGAAGCTTCTCTGACGCTTTTTCACAGAGATTTTGAAACTGAAATTTCCAAACCCGTTTCCAACGAAGGCGCCTATGGGCTTCCCCATAGAACTTGCCAACCTGAATTCCTACAGGCTAGATGTGAGAGGCACATTCTGCTGCTTCCTCCCTTAGAGTTAAACTAGCTTCTGAAAGCTCAACCTCCGGGGAGTTTGTTTGGCAGAGATATAGAACACACTTTTCCAAGCCTGTTGGAAGGCATTTGCAGTTTCATTTCGCGTCTAATTTCCCAAACCAAACTGCTTGCAGCTCTAACTCCCTTCTAACTACCACTTCTTCGGTTCAGTGAGATATGCTGGATTCTAAACGGAGAAGCTTCTCTGACGCTTTTTCACAGAGATTTTGAAACTGAAATCTCCCATGCCGTTTCCACCATAGGCAGCAATGGGCTTCCCCATAGAACTTGCCAACCTGAATTCCTACAGGCTAGATGTGAGAGGCACATTCTGCTGCTTCCTTCCTTAGAGTTAAACTTGCTTCTGAAAGCTCAACCTCCGGGGAGTTTGTTTGGCAGAGATATAGAACACACTTTTCCAAGCCTGTTGGAAGGCATTTGGAGTTTCATTTCGCGTCTAATTTCCCAAACCAAACTGCTTGCAGCTCTAACTCCCTTCTAACTACCACTTCTTCGGTTCAGTGAGATATGCTGGATTCTAAACGGAGAAGCTTCTCTGACGCTTTTTCACAGAGATTTTGAAACTGAAATCTCCCATGCCATTTCTACCATTGGCAGCAATGGGCTTCCCCATAGAACTTGCCAACCTGAATTCCTACAGGCTAGATGTGAGAGGCACATTCTGCTGCTCCCTCCCTAACAGTTAAGCTTGCTTCTGAAAGCTCAACCTCCGGGGACTCTGTTTGGCAGAGATATAGAACACACTTTTCCAAGCCTGTTGCAAGGCCTTTGCAGTGTCATTTCGCATCTAATTTCCCAAACCAAACTGCTTGCAGCTCTAACTCCCTTCTAACTACCACTTCTTCGGTTCAGTGAGATATGCTGGATTCTAAACGGAGAAGCTTCTCTGACGCTTTTTCACAGAGATTTTGAAACTGAAATCTCCCATGCCGTTTCCACCATAGGCAGCAATGGGCTACCCCATAGAACTTGCCAACCTGAATTCCTACAGGCTAGATGTGAGAGGCACATTCTGCTGCTTCCTCCCTTAGAGTTAAACTTGCTTCTGAAAGCTCAACCTCCGGGGAGTTTGTTTGGCAGAGATATAGAACACACTTTTCCAAGCCTGTTGGAAGGCATTTGCAGTTTCATTTCGCGTCTAATTTCCCAAACCAAACTGCTTGCAGCTCTAACTCCCTTCTAACTACCACTTCTTCGGTTCAGTGAGATATGCTGGATTCTAAACGGAGAAGCTTCTCTGACGCTTTTTCACAGAGATTTTGAAACTGAAATTTCCAAACCCGTTTCCAACGAAGGCGCCAATGGGCTTTCCCATAGAACTTCCCAACCTGAATTCCTACAGGCTAGATGTGAGAGGCACATTCTGCTGCTTCCTCCCTTAGAGTTAAGCTAGCTTCTGAAAGCTCAACCTCCGGGGAGTCTGTTTGGCAGAGATATAGAACACACTTTTCCAAGCCTGTTGGAAGGCCTTTGCAGTTTCATTTCGCGTCTAATTTCCCAAACCAAAGTGCTTGCAGCTCTAACTCCCTTCTAACTACCACTTCTTCGGTTCTGTGAGATATGCTGGATTCTAAACGGAGAAGCTTCTCTGACGCTTTTTCAGAGAGATTTTGAAACTGAAATCTCCCATGCCGTTTCCACCATAGGCAGCAATGGGCTTCCCCATAGAACTTGCCAACCTGAATTCCTACAGGCTAGATGTGAGAGGCACATTCTGCTGCTTCCTCCCTTAGAGTTAAACTAGCTTCTGAAAGCTCAACCTCCAGGGAGTCTGTTTGGCAGAGATATAGAACACAATTTTCCAAGCTTGTTGGAAGGCATTTGCAGTTTCATTTCGCGTCTAATTTCCCAAACCAAACTGCTTGCAGCTCTAACTCCCTTCTAACTACCACTTCTTCGGTTCTGTGAGATATGCTGGATTCTAAACGGAGAAGCTTCTCTGACGCTTTTT